>NW_021940535.1:712122-951498 GCF_001715985.3 Manacus vitellinus
GGGACCCACCACTCACACACGGCGCGGGGGGGGCTCCCAGCAACCCGGGACCCCACCACTCACCCGCGGCACCGGGGGGGGGACCAGAACATCACATTTACCTGCTTATCAATTACAGAGCCATACATAAGACAAAAGGGATCACAGAAACGAAAAAAATGTTGGCAGAAAACGATGTTAATCCTTTAGTAAGTCACAGAAGAAAATTATATGGAAAAAAGGCAAACCCAACCTTCTGTAGAGCTGACCAGATGATACCGCAAAATACTTTTATTCCATAAATTACTATTTCATTAAAATGGAAATGTTTCAAGCTCAATTAAATTTTTGACAGACTGGAGTTTTGTCCATTCTCTGGCTAATGGAAGCAGAAACAGCTCAAGCCACAAGCTTGACATTTCAACTGGAAAAGGACATTTCTCAAAAATCCCATTTCACAAGAGAACTTTTGAAAGTATTGACTTCAACTCAATAAAACCCACAATTTGGAAAAACTTGAAAATTTCTGCAAAATACACCTGTCACTCCTTTGCCTTTCTATGACTTTTGCCGTCAACTTCACATTTCCAAAATAAACTGTGTCCAGCAGTATATACTGGAACCCCAGCCAGTCTGTAGGGGAAGAATATAAATTTGAGCCTGGTCATTAATGGTGATTATTAAGGATGCTCTAAATCAACATATAAAAGCAAGCTGCTTATTCCTAACAGTCAAAGATCAGTCAGAAGCACTCCAATGTATAAGCAATTCTGTTCTAATGATGGATAAAAGGTAACTTCATGCCACATAAACATGTGGAAGACAGACTTCCTCCTGGAACCTTCTCAGGAATAGCATTATTTATTACAGCTTTTTTACAGCTTTTTCTATCCAAGGGGGCTCATAGTCCTGTGCTTACAACCTGATTTACATACCATGCATACAGTTTGTGCTGGAACACAGCAGCTACATGACATGTCACAACATCATCTTTTTTCTTGTACTGTTTGTTTTCAATAAAGCTGCTCTGTTCATTGCAACACAGGGCCGACAGTGTATTTACTTAGCCATGCAGGGTTTCCTTCCTAGATGCATCTCTCATGGAAGCAACCACCCATTCTGCTCTGGTGTTTTTTAGCTAGCTTGTTTATTATGGCTGGAAAAAAACACCCTCACTGCTACTCAAATGTCTTCTCCACACTTTTCAGTTACAGCCCGTTACAGTCTAAACAGGGCTCCATAACTACCACTGCCTTTGCAGAGAGACAGTCAGAGAGATGGATAGGCATCAGGTCAGGAGCTGAAACTGCATTGGTACATCACACAAGATCTCCCTCAGCACTTTCAGGTTCTTCTTAAAAGACTAGAGTGCTTTTCTCCCTTATAAAGTACCAAAGAAATGAATATGAAATTTTAAAGGCTAGGGAGGTATAAACTTCTACGGAACACCTACTTTAGAGTTTCTCCCAGCAAATTTTGAGGAAACAGATGCAGTTCAGCTTCTAAGAATCTTCGGAGAGGCTCAATAAAAATGTGCTAGTTGCTACAGAAACCTGATAGAGAAGACATTTACCATGCCAAGCAAACAGAGTGAGGCATTGAAGTCAAACATGATACGTCATAGATATATTTTTAATATTAAACAGTGTTTTAAAATAATAACTAACATAACATTTTGTTTTTCAGTACTGGATTGCTGGAAAGGAAACCTGGTTTCTGCTGCTCTCCTAAACTATGGTCATAAAAATAAAGCTTATTACAAAATATTTTATTCCTATTTCTCTTATGGTTTCATGTTGTGTCATTACAAAAACCTGTGTGCTATACATAATTATATTCTTTACACTAAGACACTTTTAAGTCTCTTCCTTTAGCAATCATCACGACCACTACCCACAGGGTATTACTGCATGAATAAGGCCAGATTTTGCCATCTCCGATGACAGCTGCAAGACTTAATACTGGAGAATTGTTGAAGGGAAGGCAGTGATTCATCTCTCTTGCTCTGTGCTGTGAAAACTTCACATATTTATTCTTCAAGAAAAATGGATTTGAAAACAGTCATGACTGGAAAGATGAAATACCTCTCTTCTGCTCCTTCAGTCTCTCCTAACAGTGCCTTCATGAAGTCCCCAGGACATTCCATGGACCCTTTTTCCTTATTTTTAAATTGCCATCTGTAGTTTTAGGCTAACAACACCCATAGTCCTGTGAGAAAGTCCAGGCCAGCCACTAGAAAGACCATGTCTAACAATACTAGCACACACTGCTGCAGGGGTTTCTACATGCCATCTCATAATGTCTGCTATAGAAAGTTAAATCCCCAGTTTGCTTTGCCAGGTAGCAGAGATGGTATCAGCAAGAGACACAGAGTCCCATAGGCAGGTTTCCAGCCACAGCACTGGAAGACCCTTAACCATCCCTAGGCAGATGCTTCTGTGTTGGAGAAGAGCTGGTTTTGTTCAAGCAATTTTGCTGTGGTTACAGAGAGGATTTACCTCAAGACACTCAGAACACTACAGAAGAGTTGGTTGGAAGGGATTTCTAGAGATCATAAAATCCATCCTCATCCACCTTGACACAGTACATTGCCAGCAACAGATGAGGTCAGCAAGAACCTTACCCAGACAAGTCCTGAAACTCAGGATGGCAGAGCACACCATCTCTGCATGTCTCATTCCTCTGCAGTATGAACTGCCTATGCAAGAGGGTTTTTACCATATCTCTGCTCTGAACCTGTCAAGCCACAGTCTGTGACTCTTGCCTCTCTTGCATCTGCCACAAGCAAGAACAGTTTGGCTCCTTCGTCCAACAATCCCTTCAGGAAGTTGGGATTCGTTTACATGCAAATGGATGATAATGAAGGTGCACAAGCCTTGAAGAGCTTTATCTGTTAACTGAAATAAAACCTTTTTCTTTCCAGAATAAATGCATCCTAAGTCTTCTTCACTCCAGTAAAGCATGTACTGGAGCCCAAGTCTCCAAGGACAACTTTCACTATAACAGAAGCATTCAAAGGAAGAATACATCCCATTTCCAGCTTCCTAAGTCTTTGCAAAAGCCTCCAGACAGAGTTATAAGGCTTTAACATTTTTTTTATCATCACCTGCTTCCAAGAAGTTCTGCCTTACCCTCTTCTACAAATTCACAGCAGAGGATTCCAGTTTGCCCAGCAGTGCCGTTTCAACATGTAGCAGGTCCTCAAACACCATGAAATAATGATGCAAACCCAATCATATCTGGCCAGACCAGCAGTGAAGTTTCTAACTCACACATGCAGATTTGTTTGGTTTTAGCACTTTGGATAAATGGCCATCTGTGAGGTCATCACTTTGAGTGTTAACATCCTGGGCTATTTATTTGTTTTCATCAAAGTAAAGTGCTCCCAATTTAAGGGCACAGGAATAAGTTTTCAGAAGAGAAGCAAGATACCAAGAAAAGTAAAATTAGAGCAGACCTGGTTAACTCTTGCCAGCATGGGCTGGTTTTCCTACTAGTCATTTGGTATGTGGGTTTCATATCTTCAAAGCTGGATGTGATCTTTTAACTTGGTAATTTTAATGATTCAAACACATCCCAGGTGAACGCTTGTAGAGATCCTAAGCTCATAAGAATGACCTCAGCAAACAATTCTCTTGATGATAATGTAATTTGAGTTGACTTTCTATACACATATATGCTCTAACCAGCACAGATTTGAAAGCATATATAGTGATGACCAAAACTATACCCTGCCATATACAGCTCCCTGAACAGCTTTTGGCTCTAACACGCTACAAATTTAAGGAAAGTGCATAAGCACAGTCAGTTCATCTAGCAGAGAGCCCTGTATCCAACTATGTCTAAAAGCAAGAGGATATGGAAGAGCAAGGCAAGCACAGAATGGCATTTTGCTGATATATTTCTGCAGCTTCCAGCATTCATACACTCTCAGAACTTACAGTACCCCAAACAGTAAAATCCACAGATTAATCACACACTTCATGAAAACTTACCTCCTCCTTTGTTATTTTCAATGCTATGAATAGTTTAGTATGATTAGCAAACTTTATCATTACTTTCTAGCAGATTATTTCCCATATAATTTGTGAATGTGCTGAATATCACTAGCATTTGTAGAGTTCTCACCACCATCAAAATCAACTACTTAAACCTTTTCTTGTTGATTACCTTTTAGTTAAGTAGTAATACTCAGGGCACCATTCATCTCAGATCTGGGCAACTTACTTTCTTTGTGAACCCCTGATGAGAAATCTTAATAAAAGTCTTTCGCAAACCCCAGTAGAAGATCTTAATCAAACCATCCTATCCACTGATCCAGTGACACCTTCAAAGAGCTGCAGCAGATCTGAGAGACAGTACTTACTGTTGCCTTCCCGTAAATATCTGGTTTATTTCAATCCAGTGTATCTGTGCATCATTTATTGCATTCTTTCTAATAATAAATCCACCAAATTTAGTCAGACGTGGTTATTTAGACAAAGGCATTGCTAACAATGAAGTTAATGTTTATTGCTGATAGTAATAAATGAGTCACCTGTCGCAACGGAAAGCTCTAGACACCTCAATATGAGAATCCAGGAACTTCGTTTATTGTAGATTGACAGCAGCTTAATATGCACTCTATAATAAGTTCATGAATATTACAGAAATTAGGCTCATTACTGGTACTCAGTTAGGTGGTGATATCATCTTAACTGCTTTCCATTGTTTACACAGGTGGCTCGTTAAGTGTCTTTGTTTTGGTAATGCCTAGCTCCTGTTTTTCAGCTCAATTTAGAATACTTAAGGACGATGCTGCTTTCTCACCGCCCTGCTATCTCAGACTTTCTCATGGGCCTAGTCAGACTGCGTCTTATACTTTAGCAGCTCATCCATAGCCTTAGCCATGTTCATATGTCCTCGCATTTCTAACCAATCCTCTACAGTCACCTTTCTTGTTCTTTCTAAAAAAAAAAATAATAATTTTGCTTTGTGCATAGACTTAGAATAAGCAGGAATAATGTGGGAAAATGGTGATAGGATTATTTAGCATGAAACACGCAGGGCTGGAAAAATTACCAGGCACTTGTTTAAAACCAGAATCCATAGCACGTTTTTTGGTAATTTTACAGGCAATAATAACACAACAAAAAAATCTGTTTTCATAAGAGACATTCATTGTGTTATGTTTCTTAATAACTGAAGCTTACAGAGCCCTTTAGGTAAAGAAAGCCCATAACTGTGCAGAGGGATTTCACAACATCCTGTTTATTTCAAACAGGACTTCAGAGTGTCACTGGGTAAAGAAAATGTGAGAGCATTTGTTCAGCATTTTGCTAGACAAACGTAGAAACTATATTTGAATATCCTAAGCTCTTTTGACAGATGTGGCTTTTAAATTGCCAAGACAACATAAATAACAGCTCTAAATATAAACAGCCAAATGCTCCAATCGCAACTACAGCTCTTACTGCTGTGATTACTATACACTGACAAGTTTTTAGACCTGTCCCTTGCTATTTGTTCCTCAACTACAGGACAAAATCCTTCACTGGCTTCTCTAATCCACACAGACATGTATCCAGTTCAAACATTCATGTAGACTTCAGTCGTGCCTGGAGAAGCCTGTAACTTCTCAGACTTGACTACGGTTCAGTTTTGTTTCCAAGTACCGTTACAGCATGCTGTAGACTTATATAAAACATATGTGTATCTCCTGACTATTACTTATTCCTTGTGTTTGGGGTTTGTTTTTTATTTTTCTTTCCTAAAGCAGGGGAGTGTCTTCCCCTCTCTCTCCTGACCTGAAAGCAAAGTATTTCACAGAGAGTTTCTCCATCAAATAGCAAAACCTCTGGCACACAATTAAATAACTCACATCAGCATTTCCATCTAAAAAAAACCACAAAAGGAAACAGAAGTGATGTGTTCGCTTTAGCCTGATTTATCCCAAAATTGAATACACATCCTGGCAAAACAATAGGTATTTTCCTAAGATCATCTGTCACAAGGGACAGAACATAAACTTCACCTCTGGTCTATTTGATGAGGTTTATTATCCCAGAAGAAAGTGAAATCAGACACTCATCCCAAGTTGCAGAGAAGAAGAATTTGAAAGCAGAGCGGTATTTCAGACAAGTTAGCAAAACTACAATTTGAGAAACAGAAAATGATAGATTGAAGAAGATAATTTGCCATGTTCAGAGGGTTTTTTCAACTTTCCATGTGACATTCTTTTTGAACAAACTGCTTTTCTGCAAGCAGTTTTACTCTTACCGTGTCATGAAGAGTATTTTATTCTCTTTGAAAAATTACATGGTCCACACTGGTATTTGATTTGAGCATGCAATTTTACTTTCTCTGCCCCTCTTTGATATGCTATTTTTTTCTCTAGTTTTGTCAATTTTGATTGGGAAGATGAAGGAGTCCTGTGCTGTATGTGCCTAGAGCCCACTACCACAGGAGTTCAGATTCTGTGTACATCTCAAGACCCTTCTGCACTAAAAGTGGTATCATTGTCACCATCCTTCTAATCTGGATCTTAAATATATGTGTTTGTCTTTTGATATTTCAATGCCATTTAACATAAGATGAATGGTATACTAGTGTGCAAGAAAGAAAAAAAGTTCACCTACTCACCTCGACAGTAGTAATTTACCATGAAGTTTCAAATCAGCAGCACAGTCATCAGATTGACAGTTCCTCTCAAAAACAGTCTGTGAAAAACACAAAAGAACTGTTAAAGCATGAAAGGAGGAAGATCAAAGTTCAAAGAAGGAACATGTTTGGATGAAATAAAAAATCACTAAAATCTGTGATACAGGAATATACAGTGTGAGTGTTAAGGAAATTCAAGGTGAGGCAAATCTTATCCTTATAAGAACTGGTTTTATTCTCTTCTAACTGCACAATAAATTTCATCAAACTACACTCTCTCAGAGGTTTTCCCCAGTCCATTCTCACTTCTCATCCAACAAGAATTACTGCTCATACAATATTTCTGGCATTCTTATTTCTCTTCCCAAAGTAGGTGCATGAAAATCAAACAGAAAATAAAGTATTTATGAAACTATTTTTAGTCCTAAGAATTGCAAGTAAGAAAATCATACAGCAAATATTTTCACTAGATTTTATGTACAGTACAAAACATTTCTGACATCCTGCAAGCAACAGAAAGTGACAAAGACTGTTACATACCAGTGATACAAATAATGGAACCATTGTCAATCTTGAGAACTCCAGTAATGCTTAGAATCACAGAATATGCTGAGTTGGAAGGGACCCACAAGGATCATTGAGTCCTCTTAACCCTGCACAGGATCATCTAGGAACTATGAAGGGACAACATACAGGCGTGCTATTTAAGTGGCAAAAAGCAGGAGAGTACATGAGATGTCTATGAACTGATGCATATCTCTGTAGTAGTGTGCCTTGGCTAAACAAGGCAAGCTACCAGTAAGTGAAAGAAGAGAACATGAAAACATGTTCCCGGCATCAAAGAAATCCAGATGCTGTCAAGATCAAGGTTACCTTCCCCTGCTGTTTAGACCAGAGATCGATCCCTTTCTGAACATAAGGTGAGACTTTTCAGGCTGGAGGACTCACTCTTTCAGAATTGTAATGCTCTTCAGCTTACCATATATTGAAACACCCAAAATGAGTGCTACCAACACTGTTCAGCCAGGAAACCTGACAATCCACCAATCTTTTCCTTTAATATGAATGTTCCTTTCTTCAGTCTTGGCTTCATTATTTTAATTACAAAAGTAATATAATTCAATCATAAATGCAAAGACAGAGAAAATCTGTCCAGGACACACATAACAGTCAGATAGGGTTGGAGAGACTGAGGAGGAAAAAAAAAAATTATGGAGTTTGTACATTTTTTCAGAGTTCTGCCCATCTGTATCAGGATTGGAGAAAGACTTGAACCTTAGGCCCAGAGGGCATAGAGACTTCTGGTCCTTTCCAGGAAGATTCTCGACTAAGGAGGCAGCTTGTTCTCCTTTTAATATGTTGTCAGAGCTCTCCCAAAAGGAGTGGACCTCTATAAAGTTAATTGGTGTTGGACTAGCAGATATCAAACTATGCACTGAGTTGCAAAAGAAGAAAGATGGAAGGTGGCCAGTTCATCTGGGCTATTTTTACTTCACTCTTTCACGTTCCTTCCCCACCTTTTGCTTTCTCAGAATCTCAGAAGTGAAATTTATTGTGGCTTTAAAAACAAGGACTCCTTAATAAAGACTATCACAACTAAAGGACAAGAAAAGCCCTGAGACAGGAACAGATGCTAGGCATCCCTCGCAAAACATGACACATTTCAGAGGTATAGTTTCCAAAGTCCTCAGAATTAATCCCCAACCACTGTAGTAGCTATACATAGGAAAGACTGTTTGACCTTGAGAGGAGAAAGAATAATAAACTGCAAAAATATTCTTGCCTGTCAGTTTCCCTGTTTGCATTGCAGAAATCTTGGCAAAGCGAACACAGCGATCTAAAAATTATCTGTACGTTTCAAAGTATAAAGTACTGTAAGTACATTTAAGTAACTATCTAATAACCCTGCCATTTTGTTACTAAATCTATAGTTACAGTTCTGCAGAATGAATTAACAAATATTTCATTTTCTAAAATCACTGAACATGTATTTCTTCCAGCTTGCATTAGACAGCAAGTTATTTTGAAATACATAGAGAGTATTTTACTATATCACAGTAACCCTAGTTCCTATATAGCGCTGGGTTGGGAGAAAGAAATTATGGTGATGAGTCCCCAGATCTGTAGCTGTGTTGGAGTCAACTGTTTGCTTCTGTGGAGGATCTTGAACCTGCTCAGGTTTGGGGGGAGCTTCGTCACCTCAAAGCAGCTGGTTGAACTGGATTTCCAGTCCAACAGGCTGCTAGGACTCATGGATGCAGGCACAACTGATTCAGCAGCCCAGGAACTGATTAGCACTTCCAGGCTAAAGACACCTCTGGATTATTTTGCTATTTTCCACTATTTCCCTGGTCTACCAGGACTCAACTCCACTTTCCCTTCTTGTATGTATTCTAGAGTCTCAACCCTCTAGCTTCTTACAGTCAGTGTATTTCCTCCATTTTCTTCTCTGTTAATTTGAGCATTCTCTTCCTCAGCCTTTTGCTGTTTTCTGCTTTTCAAATTGACTAATTCCTGCCCGTTTAAATTCCTCCTAAAGAATTAAGAGAGTAAACACATTTAAGGCATCATAAAATTTGTGACCACTACTTACATATTCTGTTACTGTGCCCTTACTCAGGCTACTGGCTGCAATTTCTTTGAGCCAGAAACTGTACCTAACTCAACACTGTAGGCTGTTACAGCAGGAGTCCACTCCTGGGATATGGCACAGGCCCTACTACAATATCATCATGAATTTTAAATCCAAGCAGTCTTAAAACTGGTTGCAGCTTTACAATACCAGTTTTGAGGATTTATAGAGTTCTTTAAATATTAAAATTGTTAAAGAAGGTAAGCAGTGGGTTGTATGTGTTATCCATAACTGAAAAAAGGAAGTAGGGTAAAACATTCACTGCACTGTGTAAACAGTTCATAATTTTTGCTGTTACTATTACCCAAAGTGAAGAGCAACAATTCTGAACAGTGATTTTATAGAAATCTAATTGAATTTTACTGTATTCTACTAACATTGAACCAAGTACCTCACAGCTTTGAATATGTATCTCAGAGATAGTCAAGAAGCTTCCTTACATAAGAAATACATACATAAAAAACTGGGGGGGTGAAGGGCAAAAATTATCCTCAGTGAAAAACACAGTCACACCTCTTATCTCAAAGCCACCACGTGTTTGTCTGGCATTTCCACAAGAAAAATAGGTGTTTGTGTGCTCAGTAGCAGGGACAGGATAACCTCAATGCTTCTACAACACATCTTCACTGTACAAACACAAAACTAATGTGAAGTACACGCTCACTGAGTCTGTCAGACTTCCTGAAATCACCAGATCTACAGCAAAGCACAGATCAAATGCAGTGTTTCTGGGGTCCACGATTCCTCTCTGCACTCTCTCCTTTGCTGCCCAGAGGAGAGAAATTGTTCCTCAGGAACAATTGTTCCAGGGCAGTTCTCACCATGTCACCAAACTTCCTGGACAAACACAGTTTTCTCAAGTTCTGCATGGCAACTTTTCTGAGTAAAAAAAGATAATGCTTCTTGGGAGATCAAAGAATGCGATAGATATGTCCCTGAGAGGTTAGAAAAGATGGACAGTGCTCATATCCTCCAGTGGGTAAGTCAAAAAGCCTACATTAAGGTACACTCATTATAAAGAGTGAATATACACATCTGTACATAATCAAATGTACAGTAAGGAGAAATCTAAAGATAGTTGATCAGGAAGGGAATATGTCTACATAGGCAGACACATCAGGGCCTCAAAGCAAGTATCTGTGCCCATTATGCCCCTTGAAGAGAGGAATAAGAATTAAATTCCACATTTTGTGGTAAAGGTCAGGGGTAAATGTAGTAGAGAGTAAGAGGGGGATAAATCTTTAGTTCCTGCATCCTAAGCCATCCTAAGCACAAAGCTTCTGGGTATTGGGCACGTAGATATTCTCCTTTTCCTTCTTGCTGATAATGGACTGCTACTGAAAGCTGCTAGGAGGTAAAAAAGAAAGAAGGAGCCTGGCTTCAGGCTAATGATCAGAGCTCTGTACTCAGAGGAAGGCGATCTGGGATTTCATCCCAGGTTTACTAAACTGCTTCACTTTCTTTCAATGGCTATCAAAAATTAAACACATCTCTGTTTCTGAAGTAGGGAAGAGAACAGGAAATATAGAAAATAAAAAAACCCAACTCTGCATTTATGGCACTACCCCCTACAGAAAATACTGGAAATCTTCCAATAAACTAAGAGGAAAAAAAATTATTTCAAGATATCCAATCTCCCAAAATTCAGGGAAGCATATGAAAATTTCAGGTTGTAGCTGAAGTGTACAAGACTTTGAGAGGTTGCCAGCACTGTTCACTAGAACAGTGTTCTAGTGTTCTAAGAGTTCTGCCCATCCTTTCACAGAAACGGAAGGTGACAGCTGAAGGTCAATGCTTGAAGAGAAGGGGGGAAAAAGGAGGAGAAACAAAATTCTCAAAAGAATCCTTGAAAACATCATTTTATGGACATGGATAAGAGAGCAGTGATTCACTTGAGATCAGGCGTTAAAGTACTTCCTCACACATCAGTCAGATAGCACCCCTTAAAAAGCAGCAGACCTGGCTTTTGGTAAATCCATTCCTTCAACTTCATAAACTGTGCCATGGACTTCTACAGAAAAAATAAGGTTATGCAAAATAATCTGGGTTAAGAATACAGTATTTCAATCTCTGATTTCCTGTAAATTGTCACCAAACCCTGTAGCATGTGCAGAGATGACTTAACAATTAGATCATGCTAGCAGCACAAAACCAATTCAATAAGGGTGCTTGTTATTCTAATAATTCTTTACTTTTTAGATCTTGATGCTATGTGGTTATAACCACGTCATCTAGTAAAGCTGAGTTCTTGGACCCTTATTCAGAGATGAGGATATATGATCCAATTTTCAAAAGTGCTGAGTTGTAAGCAAAGCTCACTACCTTTCCTAGAAAGTATTTTTTGTTTATAGCTTTACACTATACACTTTTCACTCACTGTGCGTAAATATAGATACAGGAGCCTGATTTTAGACCTTCACTTATTTTGTTTTTAAACTCTCAAGCTGCCTGCAAAATAAAGCTATTACCTACACGTCTAATGGTCACAGAAAAAGAAGTATAGACTGATTCTTCTGAGGCATCCTATGCTTCACTATACTACTCATGGAAATGTTCCATTCATATATCCTGATGAGCCACGCACAAATTGGCTGATTTAAATTCCCACCAGAAAAGCAATTATTATTGTGAAAAACTTTCCAGGATTTCATCAGATGTGCTGGCTAAAATGAGAATGCATGATTTCCACAATAAGCCTAACTGAATGGCAGAGTAAACACATGACAAAAGCAGCAATACTGTGGGAGTGATATGTGTTCAGCAGAATCCTACTGGGAAACCAAAGAACCGTGCTGCTACTACATGGTGCAAGGGATGAAGGTTAGCTAACAAGCTCCCGCAGCTCCACATAGACTTCAACAGAGCACTAAGTTTGAAGGGAGAAGAGGATAAGACCAGGCTCACTAGAAATGAGCCTAGAGGAGGCATGCCAGATTTGGGGGTGAAAGCAGTAGCCCAGCTGAAGTGCATCTACACCAATGCACACAGTGTGGGCAACAAACAGGAGAAGCTGGAGGTCACTGTGCAGCAGGAAAGCTATGACGCAGTTGATATCACAGAAACATGGCGGGATGACTCGCAAGACTGGAGTGCTGCAATGGGTGGCTACAAGCACTGCAGAAGGCAGAATTTTCAATGGGTACAAAACTGGCTGGATGGCCAGACCCCAAGAATTGTGGTGAATGGAGCTAAATGTAGTTGGCTGTCAGTTACTAGCTGTGTTCCCCAGGGCTCAGTTTTAGAGCCAATCTCACTTAATATCTTTATTGATGATCTGGATGAGGGGATAGAGTGTACCCTCAGTAAATTTGAAGATGACGCTAAGTTGGGTGTGAGTGTTGATCTGAGGGAGGGTAGGAAAGTTCTACAGAGAGACCTGGACAGACTTGATTAATGGGCTAAGGACAACAGCATGAGGTTTAATAAGTCTAAGTGCCAGATCCTGCACTTGGGTTGCAGGAACCCCATACAGAGCTACAAGCTTGGGGAAAAGCATCTGAGAGCTGTTCAGTGGAAAGGGACTTGGGGATGCTGGCTGACAGCCATCTCGATATGAGCCAGCAGTGTGACCAGGCGGTCAAGAAGGCCAAAGGCACCCTGGCCTGTATCAAGAATAGTGTAGCCAGTAGGACTAGGGAAGTAATCATCCCCCTGTACTTGGTACTGGGGAGGCTGCAGCTCGAGTACTGAGTTCAGTTCTGGGCCACTCACTTTAGAAAGGACATTGAGGTGCTGGAGCATGTCCAGCAAAGGGCAACAAAGCTCATGAAAGGACTAGAGAACATGTCTTATGAGGAATGGCTGAGGGATCTGGGTTTGTTTAGTCTTGAGGAGGCTCAGGGGGGACCTCATCACTCTCTCCAACGACCTGAAAGAAGGTTGTAGTGAGGTGGGAAACGGTCTCTTCTACTGTGCCTGCAGTGAGATGACTAGAGGAATGGCCTTAAGCTGAGATAGGGGAGATTCATATTAGATATTAAATTTTTTTCACTATTAGGGTGGTCAGGCTTTGGAATAGGTTACCCACGGAGGTGGTGGAGTAACCATCCCTAAAAGTGTTTAAGAGGTGTCTGGATCTGGCATTGGGTGATATGGTTCAGTGGTTACAGCTGTAGTGCTGGGTTAACAGTTAGACTTGATGATCTTAAGGGTCTTTTCCAACCTTGATGATTCTACAGTTTCATGACAGGCGAGGAAGGAGAGGTGGTGGGGTGACTCTGTACATTAAGGAATGTTTCAACTGTATAGAGCTTAAGGATAGTGATGATAAGGTTGAGTGCCTATGGGTAACAATCAGGGGGAGGGCTAACAAGGCAGACATCCTGCTGCAGAGAGTCTGTTATAGACCACCCAACCAGGATGAAAGGAAGTATTGTATAAGCTGATGTTTCATGAACACTAGCTCTTGTTCTTGTGGGAGACTCTAAGTTGCTGGATGTCTCCTGGAAACTCAACACAGCACAGAGGAGGCAGTCTAGGAGGTTCCTGGAACGTGTGGAAGATAAATTCCCGACACAGCTGGTAAGTGAGCTTAGCGGTGGTGGTGCCCCGCTAGGCCTGCTGTTTACAAACAGAGCAGGTGGGAGATATGGTGGTTGGAGGCTGTCTTGGGCACAGCAACCATGAAATGACAGAATTTTCAATCCTTGGTGGAGTAAAGAAGGGGGTCAACAAAAACCTCTACTTTGGACTTCCAGAGGGCAGATTTTGGCCTATTCAGGATATTGGTTCAGAGAGTCCCCTCTGAAACAATCCTTAATTAACAAAAGGGTCCAAGAAGGCTGGACAAACTTCAAGAAGGGAGTCTTAAAGGCACAGGAACAGGCCATACTATGTGCTGAAAGATAAGCCAGAAGAAGAAGACCAGCCTGGCTGAACAGGGAGCTTTCCCTGAAACTCAGGGGAAAAAAGAAAGTTTATCAACTTTGGAAGAAGGGGCAGGCAACTCAGGAAGAGTACATGAATGTTGTTAGGTCATGTAGAAAGAAAATTAGAAAGGTGAAAGCTCAGCTAAAATTCAATCTAAAAAGTGTTTTTATAAATACATTAAAAACAAAGGGAGGGCCAATGAGAATCTCCCTAATTGGATGTAGGGGGAGCACAGTTACCAAGGATGAGGAAAAGGCTGAGGTACTTAATGCCTTCTTTGCCTCAGTCTTTAACAGTAAGATCAGTTATCCTCTGCAGGCCCCCTGAGCTGGTAGACAGGGACCAGGAGCAGAATATACCCCCTGCAATCCAGGAGGAAGTAGTTAGTGACCTGCTCCGCCACTCAGACACACACAGGTCTATTGGACCAGATGGGACTCCAAGGGTACTGAGGGAGTTGGCTCACCAAGACGCTCTTCATCATTTATCATTAGTCCTGGCTAACCAGGGAGGTTCCAGATTATTGGAGGTTGGCCAGTGTGATGCCCACAAGAAAGGCCAGAAGGAGGATCCAGGGAACTATAGGCTTGTCAGCCTGACCTCAGTGCCCAGGAAGGTTGTGGAACAGATTTTGAGCGCAATCACATGGCACAATACAAGACAAACAGGGGATCAGGCCCAGTTACCATGGGTTCAGGAAAGGTAGATCCTGCCTGACCAACCTGATCTCCTTTTATGACTAGGTGACCACCTAGTGGACGAGGGAAAGGCTGCGGCTTCAGCAAAGCCTTTGATACTGTCTTCCATGGCATTCTCCTGGAAAAGCTGGCACCCATGGCTTGGGCAGGTGCCCTCTGTGCTGGGTTAAAAACTGGCTGGATGGCCAGGCCCTGAGAGAGATGGTGAATGGTGCTGCATCCAGTTGGTGGCCGGTCACTAGTGATGTTCCCCAGGGCTCAGTACTGGAACCAGTCCTGTTTAATATCTTTACTGATGTCTGGATGAGGGGATTGAGTGTACCCTCAGTAAGTTTGTGGATGATGCCAAGTTGGGTGGGAGTGTTGATCTGCTGGAGGGTAGGAAGGCTCTGCAGAGGTATCTGGACAGTCTGGATCAACAGGCCAAGGCCAACAGCATGAAGTTCAAAGAGGTCAAGATCTGGATCCTGCACTTCAGCCACAACAATCCTGTGCAGTGCAACAGGCTGGGGGCAGAGTGGCTGGAAAGTGGACCAGTGGAAAAGGATCGGGGGTGCTGGTTGACAGCCAGCAGAACATGAGCCAGCAGTGTGCCCAGATGGCCAAGAAGGCCAATTGTATCAGCAATAGTGTGACCAGCAGGACTAGGGAAATTATTGTTCCCTGCACTCAGCACTGGTGAGGCCGCACTTCGAGTACTCTATCTGTTTCTGGGCCCCTCACTATAAGAAAGACATTGAGTTTCTGGAGCAAATCCAGAGAAGCTAGTGAAGGGTCTAGAGGGTAAATCCTGTGAGGGGTGGCTGAGGGAGCTGGGGTTGTTTAGCCTAGAGAAGAGAAGGCTCAGAGCTGACCTTATCATTCTCTTCAACCACCTGGAAGGAAGTTGTAGCCAGATGTGTGTTGGTCTCTTCTCCAAGGCAACTAGTGACAGGACAAGAAGAAACAGCCTTAAGTTGCACCAGGGGAGGTTCAGGGAGATCAGGAAGAATTTCTTCACTGAAAGTGTTGTCAGGCATTAGAATGGGCTGCCCAGGGAGCTGGTGGAGTCACCATCCATGGTAGTATTCAAGAAATGACTGGATGTGGCACTTAGTGCCATGGTCTAGTTGACAAGGTGGTGATCAGCCAAAGGTTGGACTCAATGACCTCAGAGGTCATTTGCAACACAATGATTCTATGATTCTGTGATGTCTTCATACAAAGAAAACGGATGCTCCTTTATAGTGCATTAGCATAAGAAAACGGAAACTGGTCAGTAATAATTATTATACTACAATAGTAAGGGCACAACCATGTAAGTCAAACTTCTCCAACTGGGGAAAGCTACAGGGGGAATTCATCCACTTCACTAAGATTCTGAGCCTGCGGTTCATGACTAGCACATTGCCAATTGTCATGCCATCTAAGCCAAATGCAATCATTTGCCCTCTATTTCAGCTGTATCCTGCTTTCAGTAAGAGTTAAAACCAAGCTAAAAAGCAGAGAGGACATTCAAATGTGAGAGGAACAGGAACTCCCAATGAAACCAGCTGTTTAGAAAGATCAGACATGAAACCTGTTAGCTATTGAAAGCAAGCAATAAATTAATAAACATATGTATTAGTTATTGCCCAGAGCAGTGAGTGTATTTAACAATGCAATCTCTGTCCTCATATTCTCCTGGGATGAAGAATTGCAATTGGTGGCAATAGAAATATGCCTCCAGCCTTTCAGAGCTTTATTCGATTTCTGGTGTGACTCACTCAACTTTCAGACTGAGGCAATTTTTCCTTTTTTAAATTATTAACAGTTTAAATCACCCAAATAGTATCCTCATTTTACAAGACTTCAGACCTTATAAATTCATAGAACAACAGAAAGAGCTATAAGGGTAATTGTCCCATCTCCCCATATAATTGTAGAATGGATTCCTGCAGCACATTTCTCTATATATTTTCCTCTCTTGTCTTATATGGTCTTCTATTTATTTTGGAAAACTACAGAATAATTCAATTATATAATCTCAGGAGGGTTCTTTTAAGATATTTGAGAACATTTTCCACTCTAAACCTTCTTATTTCTTCTACTAAAATTGGAACTGTGTAAAATGAATCTTTTTTATTCAGGATGCTTTCATACTTAAAACATTTTAACACAACAGTAAACCCCTTTTTTACTCACCACTCAATTGTGGAATTAAATATCTAAACACGTAATAACAATGACAAGCTAAAAAACAGATGTGGCACCTATTTTGTCATCTGGAAATGTCAAAAAAAATCTCCAAATCATCATACATAATTTAGGTCCACATTTAGCTCCTTTAGACCCTGAAGGATATGTGAAAGTCTTGACCTACAATCCACCTGCACTTCAGTGGTTTTGTATTTATGAATGTTACTCTGAACTGACAAGGCTTTTGCGGCACTGAGGTACTCTGAACTAAATGAACTAATACCGTCATATATCTTCTCAAAATGTTAGGTATTCCAATTAAGGTCTCCTGGTCCTTCATAAAACTCCTAAAAAGATATGAACAGAGCTAATGGAGCCTGTCTCCTAGAAGTCTGTCACCTGTCTCTATGGATTTTTAAGAATACTACAATTTTCTATTATAGCTCCAAGCATAAGTGGGAACTCACCCTTTCTTACAATTTCCACCTACATTGCAGCGTGGAAACTAAATGGATGCCAATGCTGAACTGCAGAAACTGGCCAGTAGGATTTAAATTTAGGGTTCAGTTTGCAAATGTGTATGTGTTTCTGTCTCCTTTCACTACCTGTTTATCTGAGAAACCTGTAAACTATATCAGATAATTCACATTCTATCACCTAAGATGGGATCACTATATAGTCTGAGGCTCCACTAGCACATATGCCAAGACAACAAGGTCTCTACGTCTCTGTGTGTGTTCATGTGTATATTAGTACATGATATTGGCTACTGTTCTTTGGGAAGCCCATGAGATCTAAACCTGGGGATCAAACCATGTATTACAAATTCTCAGTTACACTGGTTTTTGTCTACAAGTTGAAAAAACTGGACAATTACTGGTCAAGCCTGTCATTGCTTAAGAATAAGCAAATAGAAATGTATAAAATCAGAGGCACTGATTTCCACTCATTCTTAGTTCAGTGAGTTTGTCAATTACAACCATTTCTGAGGTACAGTACATCTGGATACCCGCTGTTCTTGTTCAGTTAAACTCTTCCAGACTTTTAAAACTTTCCTCATTATTGCCATTCAACAGCAACAACAGCAACCACGAAAAACCCCCAAAAAACCAACAAAAAATCCTCCAACCAAACACAAAACAAACCCAGGCAAAAGTACATGCTCAGGATGGGTCCTTCCCAGATTTCCCGGCATGAACAACATCCAGTCCCTGCCAGTTCAGCACCGACTCTGACCAAACTCATCTAGAGCAAAAGACAGACACCACCAAAGGGAGAGCAAAGGGAAGAATATAAATTATCGCTTCCAGCAATCCCAGTCCAATCAAACAGAAAACAATAGCAATTAGGCAGGAAGGGTGGCCCATGGTGGATTTTTGCAAAAATAAATGCAGAAGATAATTTGGGAGCTTGCCCTGCCCAAGAAAGGAGAATTTTGTGGCAAGACATTTCATACGGAACATGGCAATTAGACTGACCCCTGCAGTCTCCGAGGACTTCCTATATATCTGTGTGTAAGTCAATTAATCTTCAAATTTACCACCTATTCAGCTACTGACAGCTGTATGAATCTACTGAGGCTTCAGCTGTATCAGTAAATTAAAGTGTCCTGGCCTCAAGACAGGAATATCCTATCTCCTGACCCATGCCTAGAAATGGTTTACAGAAGTTGGTACAGGTTAAAATCAAGCCAAGAGCCATTCCAACAGCTTGCCAGTATGAAGATGTTCCAATGCCAAGATGTCATTCCAACACACAGCTCAGCTTGCTGGCAGTGATATGACCTGACTCAAGGAGGCACACCTCTGTAGAAAGTAAGAGATCTGGAGAAGAACCACTGACAAACCTGGACCATGCTGTGTGTATGGACATGCATTTTAGCCTATCCAGATCTGTCATTGCTTTGTTCTCAGTATGAGACTGGGGTGTGTGTGCATGTTTTAAAATAGAGAATGGCATTATTGTGCAGCAAACCAAAAATCACTAGAAATGTTCATAATTCAGCTCCACGAAAATACTTCTATACTTCCTCATACCTGCCAACCAAGCTAATTTGTGTGCAAATACTTTGCCAGATTTTCAAACACAAGTGTTTCCAAAAAATAGATCTCTGCTTTAAAAAAGTGAAGTTTATTCAAGAAACACGCAGTCTCAGTTACCCAGGGGTGCATCAATGGACACAAATTCTCACTGCAAATCAGTAACACAGCTGGGAACAGAAAGTCCTAAACGTTTTCTGTCTCTTAACTTATAAAAGGTTTTATGGCAGACTATTTACAAATTCCTGAAGACACCGGCACAAAAAACCCCAATAAGAATATTTTCCTAAAACAAAATGGTGTCTCCATCCACATAATACTAGGTGATTTTATTACAGCATTTAGAGCAGGCAGAATTCTAGTCTACCACATTTTGAACTCTAAGATACATTACTGGGTACTACTAAGAACAATTCTCCACTGTACATGGCAGGAGAGCTCTCCCCTTCTTGGTTGACATACAGTGGGTATACAAAAATAAATGTTATAGTATAAACCTCTTACAAAGCCAAATCAAGTAAATACATATTCATTTCCCTTAAGCAAGCAGACTTACTAGTTTTTTTCCTGTGGATGGAGGTAGCAACTGGATTTAAGAGGCAATAAAGAAGTTAATGGAAATTCATCCTTAGAGTGGGAAGTTTTAAAGTTTGTAATACACTCTTGAAAAATAGAACCTTTTTTCCTCCCCACCTAATCTTAACCCATCAGAGATTTTCTGTTTGAGCAAAACCGAGCTGGCTAATTTGGAAAGCTATAATCTTCTCCATGCAGCTAGTCTCCATCCAACAATTGTACTAGTTGCTGAGCCATTTATCAATAGACGTATAAGTATTTACTTTTTCTACCACAAAAAAATTCATCAATCTATAGCAACTGCCATTTCTGGTAAGCATATATAAGAACTAAGAAAATAATAAAGTCCAATAGAAACCATTACTGCATCCTGGGCCAAATAATCCTTCAGAACAGCTTAGTTACATTATTACTTAATTTTGAAGTATCTGAGCCTATTTGCTTGCAAAAAATAACGAATAATGACATCCCAAAATTGCATGTTTTTCATTAAGAAATTTCAGTGAAGAACCTTTTCTTCAAATAAGTTAGATATTACAATTATTTATCATCTTTTGATTGTTTCAAGCACAGTTCATTTAGGAACAGAAGCAGGTTTCCTCACTTAACAGTCAAGGTTTACTTTTGTTTTGTTTTATTTTTAAATAAAAGCATTTTGCAGTGCCTTACAGTAAAAGCTGCATCCTTTTAAAATGAAGGTGACCAATAAACAAAAGCATTTTGAATGACATCTCACATCAATGCACTCCTTTACTATTATAGTTCTGCTTTGGTCTAAGTGATGAGTACAGGGTTAGACTGTTCTCTCACATATAGTGCAATACACATATAGTATTTATATCACATATAGTTATTTAAAAGATGAATATCCAACAAAATCCTTTTCTGTGATAATGTCATTAAGGAGATGTCACTTTTGGTGGTGGATATCCATGAACAGTATTTCCAAGAAGACTCCTTAAATGCATCAGAGCAAAACAACACAAAGAACTTCACATGCTCAATATAATCTTCAATTCTTATGTCAAGAGGCCTCTTGATGGCTTTCCTACCTCCTTGTTTGTGAGTCATAGGGCTGTATACTTGCTGGGAGGTGACAAATGCAGGAAACATCTGGTTCATGAAAGAAAAACTGAAATACCGGTGAAAGAGATCACTTCAGCTTTAACATCACTTTAGTTTAAATAAAATCACATCTAGGTGACTGTAAAGTCCATGTTTGCAAAATGTATGGCTTTTCGAGAAGGTCTAGCAGAGGTGTAGCCGGATCTTGAAAAATGGAAGTCTCCCCCTTTCCTGCTCAGTGATGGTATCCTCCCATTTTTTCAGCTATTCACTGCTTCCAGCTTCTTCTGTGTTCATTCACAAAAAACAGTCACCTGGCGTTTCAGAAAAGTATCCTTATCTAAATGGTGTCTTGAATGAACATATGCAACAATTTTGATTCCAAAATGCCACGTCTTACTGGATCAACAGGATCTAGGACTTGCCAAAACAACACACAACCAGCTATATTTAAAGACAGTAGTACTAACATTAACTTTGTCCACCTGACCTCACCTGTGCCGTATCTTCTAAAAACAGAAACCACTAAGACTTAAATTGGACTTCCAAAGCGTTCCTTCAAAACCGTTAGATTCTTTGAAAATGCAAATCATTTATTATAAAAGCTCTTGGCTTTTAAAAACTATTTCTACTAAGAATATAATAAGAATCCCGAAAGAGAATGCTACATCCCAATTTTCCCATGAAATTGGCCTTTGAGGACCCCAGCACCACGCCTCCATGCCTCCAGCACCAAGGCTAATCCATCAGGGCTTTGTCACCATGACTGCCACACTAGCTCTGAAGCTTTTCTTACTTCCTTAGTTGAAAATATGACAGCACACCCAATGTGAAAATCCTTTTCTTACTAAGCTAAGTGAACAACATCTGGAAAGCAAATGGAAAGGGATTGTTAAACCGTCTCCCTCTCACCCAAACTGCACAAGAAAACAAGTCAGGGAAAGTCCTAACATATTTTTGTTTCTGCTCTATAATCTCTTTAGGTATTTTAATACTGATCTGAAACCATGCCTGCAGAGCAAGATGTGACCTTTTGAGTTTAAGCCCATGGGTAAAGTATACAAGCAGCTTTGTTCATGTAATACGCAGGTTTTCAACATACTACTCGAGTTCCAAAGTTCTCCACAAATTCCCATCATGTTTTTGCAACAATACAAAATTCATATACATAACAGTCATACAATTTCTCTTCATAAAAAAAGTAATTCTTGAATGCATCTTTCATTCATACATTTATAAAAATAAATCATACTTGAATTAATACTCATATCTTTTAAGTACAAGGATTATAACCAAATACAGTTCAACACACTTGGGTATATGACAAAGCAAATATCTTTAAACATTTTAGTTACTCTTTTTTTAAGTAGTATTGAGGGATCTTATGAGCAGCATCAGAAAGTAATGCTACAGATTATGATGCTATCATCACTCAATAGACACAAACTTCGTAGGGTTAAAAATCAGATCTAACCATTCACTACTGAAAGTCTCAGACTCTAGGACAGACTTTTTGCTACTTAAAAAAAAAAGGAAAAAGAAAAGAGAAGTTTTGCATTCACAAGTAATGCCAGATCCTAATTATGTAAGCATGCTTTGGAAAATGAACTTGAATGGATGTAACCCTGAGCAACTCAATTTAACTTTTAAGTTGGCTCTACTTTGAATAAGGAACTGGAGCTACAGAGGACCCTTCCACTGTAAATTACCTCACAATTCTGACACACGAGAAGCTTTCCCTACCACAGCAGAACTTTGATTTCCCTGAGAAGCCTTGAACTTCATGGCTGAACGCTTCGGTGCTGGCATGGTGGAAGGCTGAATTGTCATGCAGGCTCCTTCCTCGGCAGACTGTTTTGCACCTACAAGGGCTACACTGAAAATGAAGGCTTTTAAAAGGCCACTAGCAGGGTCTTTCTCATCAACACGAGCACATACTTCGTGAACCCTGAAAGTGTTTAATACCTTCATAAGCGCTGCCTTGATCACTCCTGTCAAAACCTGACAACGTTTGCCTGCATTTTTCAAAGATACTAGTGAGATCAAGACAGACAAACGAGAGGTGGAATAATCTCATGCACTTCAGTCCCCTAGGGAACAATCTGGGAGAAAGGGGGACGGGAGAAAAATGAAATAATAATAATAATAGAAAGAATTTCAACCCTTTAAATGAGGAGTGTTTCAACATTAAGGGAATTCTCTTGCTCTCACCAAAATTAATGACAGAAGGGTTTCTCTGCATTGCAGTGGAACAAAATAGGATCCTAATATGTAGATAGCTCTACCTACACTTTACTTTCTCTGAAATAAAACCATCCCATTTTACCATGACATGTGACAGCTGGAGCAGGTTTCTCTTGCCACATAACTGGACTTGAGGAGTCCTCAAGAAGAGGGCAGTTGAGCCAGGCAAATTTTCTTTATTCTGCCCACTGTTCTCCCCTCACACAGTTCCCATGTCCCTTCCTGGAGTCAGCTCTGTCCCTCCAGCACTAACAAAGGCTCAACCTGGAAAGAAGGCCAGGACCAAGCCTTTCACTAGAACTTCCTGCATAAAGGGAAGAACAGGAGGAATAGGACCTTTCTTATCCTTTCCCTTCCCAGCACAGACACCCTGAAACAAGAAAGTGGCCTCACCTTTTGCTGTCCAGTCTTGGTAGCCCAAGTCTTTACTATGTTATGGAACAGCAGTGATGTTAGCAACAGTAGGGATTGTACAAAAAGGTTACTTTTTGCAAATGACCCAGAGTTTGGCAATCCACTTTTACAGCCAGCTCTGCTGTCAGTTCAAGCCACAGGTCTTCTAGGGAAATAATGTAGTCCAAATCTGACCTGATTCCTTTGTGCTATCTTTTGTCCTTTCTTCCAACGGAGAATGGGCTTGAGAGCAGGTAGTTCCTTGTCCTCTTTTCCTCCTTCTATCACATGTTCCCAAAGGCTGTACGCAGCTTCAAATACAATTGGAGAGATGACGTCTTCGACTCTTTTCTGTACAAGAAACCAAATAGATATTTCACCAGTGCATATAAGTAAGCAGGTTTCCATCTACAACAATTATACATTCAATTAAACCAGACCACTTAATTAAACATGCAATTAAACCAGATTCAACACTGCAGACAGAAGGCAGGTTTCTCTAGTTCCTTTATTCTTCTCCAGGCCAAACAGGAATAAGCACATAGAACAAACAAGTCAAAAGATTTAAAAAAAATAAAATAGATTTTTAAAAAAATAGTCATTCTTTTGGGACTTACTCTTGAATCCACAGAAGCAGTGGCATACTTGGCACATTTATAAATCTAGTGGTTTTCAATAAAAGACATTTTCTTAAAAAATAAAATAAATTAGAAACCGATTCCAATAATTCTGCAGAAGCAAATCATCTTAATCTCTGGGGTTTCTAAATCCTAGACTTTGACTGAAGTCACCTCCAGTGAGCTCCACACATTAAAAGAACAAAAAAACCTCCATCTTCCTTTGTTGTTTTGCAATATCAGTGAAATGAACGGACAGGTGGAAATACCAATGTGGTTATAAAATAAGACTACAGACCTGGAGGGGCAAGAAAGGTCATCTTCCAGCACGGTTCTCAAAGCAAAATTCACAGCTCCCCCCACTTTCAGTTTGTAAAAGAAGAAAGTTTTCAGTTTCTTTATTATACCTATTATTCTTAGGCTTCATACCAGATGTATTAAATGGTGTCATATTATTTGGCTGATGGGAAAAAAGGATTGCCGTTTCTTGTTGCTGGAGCCCAAGCCACAAAACTCATACCATTTGTCATAACATGCATTGCTTAAATTCAGTTTGCTGTGCAAGGACAAAAGGCTCATTGTGCTCTGTTCAGTCCTGACTTTCAAAATCCAATTTACCAGAAAACAGAAGTGGCAAATGCTCTATCTTTTCATAGGCAGACATTCCTCTTAAATTTGAGTTACTTAAAAACATAGCATGTAATCAGTGCAGATGAAATTGAGGCAATAAATAAAGATCATAAGTAAGCACAACAAATCTCCAAATGGGCCAGCTCTCAACTTCACCTTGCATTGGCAATGGCCTTCTCTGAACACAGCCTGCCAAGCACTAGAAGCAATTGAGATGCAATGCCATTTAAATTGCATCTTCCAGATGGGTAGTAACTGGCTTTCAGACCGCTCTGTTTGATCTGTTTCAAGGCAACCATTTGCTTTCTCCAATATGTTGAGGGGCCACAGATCTCTGAAGTCAGACAAAGATTAGTGGTTAACCAAATTCCCAAATCATCGGTTAGTTGGGTGAATAATAATAGAGACCAGGCTGGCTGATAGTTACTCTCCTGCATCTTGAAGCCTTCAGCCAGCCCTTAAACTCCCTACCCTAACACCAATTTCTGCCAGGGTCCTGAAGTTTAAACTGTGCATTGTTTGGAGTGGTTTGTGCTTTCTTGATAACAGACACCGATCAACAGCAGACATAGCAGCAATGGTGATGGCTCAGTGACCTCTTCCAAGTCCCACAAAAAGGACCATGCATGCTCGGCAGCATTGTGAGTCCTTTCAGCAGAAGAGACACTTGTGCCTGCAGCCCCTTCCACAGTCCCATCCCCAGGGTAAGAACTGTACCATACTGAGACCACTAAATAACAACACTACAACTCACAGAAGTCGCTAGCTTTGCTTTCACAGAAGTGTATAAATTTAAGCAAGGATTGTATCAGTCTACAAGAAAACTATGTAAAGAGAGAAACAACTATAAAAGAGCATGCCATGTAGCAACAGTCAAATACAAATCATCACATAAATTGCCACCTAATCCAACTGTATGCAACCAACTATGTGAACACAATTAAAAATGTACAGAGTGGGTTAAATTAAAATTCACCTACAGTTTTTCTGGCTCTATTACTGCAGTATGGTAAGAATAAGTACTTAAGTACTTCTAAGCATTTTAATATGATCTTGCAGGGTTAAGTCCAATGCCCTTTAAAGTCAAAAAGTTCCTATTGACTTTGATGAATATTAGAGTATGCCTATTTTGTTTGCTGGTGTCTTTTTCCGCTTTGTTTTAGTGGTGAAATTGTGACTTCTCCCTCACCACAGCCCTGAGGAAATACATTTCACATAGCTGTGAGAAATATCTCTAATTAAAATTTCAGAGATGGCCAAATAAAGTGAAACAAAGAACGTATTAACAGCACACTGGGTGCACCGAACTCGTGACCAGGTTTGAGCACACCCCAAATGGGAGGGATGAGCCTTTTTAAGACCCTTTGATTTACATAACCACTCCCTCGCTCCTCCCATGCCAAGCCTCCCTGTTTTCTTCCTTAAAAGGTCATATAGTCTTCTTCTTGCAGTCCATGTGTTGTTTTAATCAACCTATCAAGTTGTTTCCCTGCCTCCAGCCTCATGGTCCCTTGGCAGTGAGCCCAGACTGGTCTTACTGCCTTACATACTTTCCTGCCCACCTTCACACCCTAACTGTAAGTAACAGTAAGTAACTGTAAGCAACCCTGTAAGCAGAACAGTAAGCAGCAATAGGTAACTCTAAGCAGAACAGTAAGCAGCCCACCAGTCCTCGGCCACAAAATGGCTCCCCAACTCCACAAATAAAATGACCTCCAGGTATCTCAGCAGGGGGCAACCATGGAAACCCCTGCTTGTAATAAAAGTGTCTTATTCATTTCCTACATACCAGTTGTCCTTAATTAAGAATAAAACTATGAATGCTACCCAATTATTAATTTTGCCACATGTTCAGTTCCTTCTGCTCACAATCCTACAAAAATGAAGGCAACAGTCTGTGGGATATGTCCTGGAGACAAGACAGTTCTGCTTCACAGGTACACCACAGACTGTCTGGAATGCAAGCACATAAAGAGAACAATATTTGCCCAAACACAATCTGGAGAAGTACTATTTTAGGTTGAAAACACAACCAGTTCCGTCCTCTTTCAGTCTACTCAAATGTATCTCTTCCAGTGGTTGAATCATACACTGATGACACAAGCCACAGATTGCTTTTAAGTATTCCTAATTTCTAGGAAGAAGTCCAAAGATGTAATGAGAATCAGGTTTGAGATAGACTAAAAAATCCTGCAAATCAAGAAAACTGTATGTAGTTTTTGTATCAGTTACATAGCCCTAATGAACTGGATGTGCCAAAGGATATATTTTTCCATAATGAGCTTTTACATGTAATCACCATTTTTCACCACAATGCACTATGCCGAGGAAGTGTTGCAGGTTAAAGACATCTCTTTAACCTACCAAAGAAAAAGCATCCCTGGAAAATCATAGCATATGGACAGCAGAGATTCATTAATGAAAAAAATATCTGAAGGACACTAAAACCAGAGTAATATCCAAGGAATTCAAACTATCAACAGAAACAACTATGCCATTAGGGTTCAGTCAGTAATAGCAATAAAAACCCAGTCTCTATAGACTGGATCTCACTAAACTGGTGCAAATTTTCACTGTGCCTGAATTAGAATTGGGGTCCTGAAGCTGGGAAGCTATCAGCAATCTTGTGCTCTTACAAGCAGTTTCTCTAGGGTGGTAGAGTTTTTTTCCTTCTCTTTCAGACCAGATTCCATTCTGGACATCAGAATTTTTTGCAATAAGGCGTCTGCGGAAATCAATACACTTCAGACCCAGTACATTACCCTCCTGCCAGTATCCTTTCCTGCAAGGGAAACAGCCCTAGCCAGCTGCATCCTTTTGCTGGGATCTTTTATCTTTTCCTGTGAGACACATTGCATGACATCACTCTGAGTTGAAGAAAAAGGTGTTTTGGTATGAATAAGCTAGGGTTTTATCAAGAGTATTTCAGGACGATCCCTCATTAGTACCTAGCAAAGACAAAGAACTCAGAGTCAAAAAAAGCACACTTTTAAGAGCATCTAAGAAAGTAATAAGGCATCTAGAAATGTTTCAAAAGACATCATGGTCCTGAAACCTTGCCCTAACAAATGTGATAACAAAGGTTTGCTATCTCCTCTCATAGAATAATCACCTCAAAGAATTTTTTCATGTTGTGGTAGTAACTGTGCACAGCCACATATTTCTTTCTTTTTGTTTCTCTGACTTAGCAGAGGAGAAGCAAGCAAGAAAGCAAAGCCTCTGCCAGATTTATGACTGCATTTCTATTTGACTTTAGTACCAAAAAGTCCTGAAAATCTAAAAAGTAATTGCAGAGCAATGATCAAACGTCAGATCTGTGATCCTGAACATCGTTTCCAATTCCCTCTTCAAGATGGAATGTCATAACCGTAAAAAATAATTTTTGGCACTTTTCATTGGCACAGCCTAAGGCACTTCATGACAACACAACCATAGGTACGGAGTCCAGCATCCTAAAGGCAGACTGCCTTGGCGGACAGCCACTGCCTTCTCCAACCCTAACTTCATGCTACCAAGAGCCCACACACATCAGGAATTCAAGCAAATTTGGACGGAACAGGACAGAGTTTTTGTCAAGGGACAGGATTTATTCAACTCATGGTGCAAGTGGTTGCCAGACTGGATATCATTTCATCTTACTTTCAGCTCAGTGCCACAGTACACTCAGGGGACTGTACATGAGCCCAATAAATCATCCTATCTAATCCCCTTTCATCTACAAGGTGAAACTCTCCAGGAAAGGATTCTGGAGAGTGCAAAATTCTATTTTTAATTATGGCTAATGGGCTGAGAAATAAATTGAGATGTAAATAATCGTCACAATCTACAGCAAGAGTCTTGCAGGAATGAAGGATGAAATGTGGTCCTTTAAAGCAATGAATATGAATTTTTAACAGCATCAACTGAAGAAATATACATAATCCTCAGGGTGACTTCTACAGTTGCTCCTTGCTTTTGTTCTTGTTCATGTCATCCTGGAGTTTCTCTTCTCTTTCTCTGTGGGAAAGTTCTCTGCTCTGTTGGGCCTTTTTTCTACTCACTCTGACCTGATCTGAGGACAACAACCCATGCACGGATTCCAGAGCTTTTACTGAATTCAGAACAGCTTTTCAGTACTTCCGAGAATCAAGCTCTGTTTAGTCAAATGACTAAGAATGAATTCCAGGACCTGGCTTTTAAAACACTCAACTTGAAACTTTTAGTCCCAATGTATTTATTTCATGTGCTAAATAACAAGCACTAATAATAGACTACAGGAATTTTTACAGTCTTAAAATACACAGAATACATTTGACAATTCCAATTTAATTGATAACATAATAATGCTGTAAAATGTATAAAAGACATTGTGCTAATGCTTATCCAGCTTGCCATTTTAATCAGCTCACAAGTCACTACCATATAAGTCCTCATAAATAGTTCCTCGATCAGTGATCTCAAATAACTCAAATGTCCACCAGCCTTCAGAAACAAAGGCCACTACTGCCACAATTTATCAAATCAAATATCTGCTGTATACATTATAGCTTATGAATCAATAAGATGACAGTGCTTGACTTTAAAATGAACTGTCTTCTATTATTTCAGTCTCCCTTTCTAAACTGAGTCATTCAGGATGAAAGGCTTAAGTGCCATGCAATTCAGTAAGAACATTAATTAGACAAATTTGCTTTAAACTGAAAGTTTTTTAAACTGAAATTTATTTCAGATGAATGAATGTGTACATGACATTCTAGTACCTGAAAATGAATATGGTGGAACTTAACTTCCTCACTCTGCTCCTTGTTGAGCACTTATTGAGTCCAAGTTTAGATCCACTGGTGTCAATTTCCAGTGCAAGTTAATATTTTCAACCTTCTTTGATACAGATAGTCTAGGACTTGTAATAATTTATTTCAGACTGGCATAATTTTAGCATTGTTGTTTCCCCACTGTGCAGGCATACAAAACATGGTCATGCGAAAATCATCTAGAAAAGATCTAGTTTCCATTCCACACACAAGCTGGGGATTTTTAAATACATATATTTTTCAATTTATTTTTTAAAATGTTACTGTAGTTAAAGGGGGAAAAAAACCAACTGCAAACTCTTTTCCAGAGAAGAGGCAGAAGTAAAAGTTTACTTGATTAGTAAACGCTTATTTACAAAATTACTGGTGAATTTTTTGTCAAATTAATAGTATATGAAGGCAATCAGAGGCCTGATGTTTCAATAATACATGCTTCTGTTTTGTTTTAAGATATTGTGCTAGCTACAATTCAACAAATAGGTGAATAGTCTTTGCTGCTAAATTTCAACTATTACAAGACTTCTGAAGAATCTCAAAGTTTAGAACAGGGTGTCATGTGCCCAAGTGTTATTTAAGGGTAGCATTTAAAAGAATGGGAATGCTTTCTTTATTCTCTTCCTAAATGCTTCACACCAGCACACAACTGTTTCCACTAGTTCAGCAACCCCTCTCCGCACACACAGAGATAACTGGAAAGATGTTCTGGGAAAGAAAAAAAGCAAATCCTGGGGAAATCTGGTGTCAAATAAATAACAGGTGCCCAGGAGCCTGCGTGCACTGAGAGAACACCCTGAGACTCCAAGGAAAGAGCTGAAAGTCCAAACCTAATCTGAGTACAATCTCACTGTGAGTCTAAGTGTTCACTGTTCCCATGTATCTGGATTCCCGCTATCAGTTGGTGAGTGATAAAGGTATTACTGATGTTGACATCGTAGAGATTGCAATCAGTAGTGTAAATATTCCATGTCAAAGGTTACAAAGGCTTAACAGTAATATATTAGGGTATATATTTCATAGTAATCAGTAAGAAAAGTTACTACATGCCACCCAAATTAGATATTACGTATTAGTGAGCTCAGATCTTAATTTTCCAGCTTAGACATAAAACATATAATGACAATACAGATTCACATCATATTTATACATTTGAATGTTGGGTCTTTTATTGGACCTAAAGTTTTCAGTTATGCTTTTATCACTCATGCCCTTTCTCTCTTTTACAGTTCATTTTCAGTCATTCATTTGGGTTCTTTAGATGAAAAATACAGACAATTCCTCAACTATCTAAAGTCATGCTACTCCCCTCTGAAGAAAACAACTCTCCTGGGTTGAGATGCCCAGCTTTTTCCTGGTACCAGGCAAGGCACAACCAATCTCTGTAACATATGATGAGACATCTGCAATATCGGCAATATAGAAACACAAACCATTAGAAAGCCCAGGAGCTGATGAGTATTTATGAAATTAAGACCTGAACTTAAGTGATTGAAGAGAACCCAAGAAGGAAGAATAGGGGTAAAAATTCAAGCTTCTATTTTATTATCTTTCTGAAAATATAATCTATTTCAACAGGGAATTATATACAGAGTAGAGATAATTAAATCCAGACTCTTCCTGCACATATGTAACCCTATCACATACTTGTTTTTTCCACTGGAGTTTAAGACCCTTGGCTCCTGAGTCATCATATATGATAACAGGTCTGCTAAAAGTTCAACATATCTGTGGACCTGGGGGAGTGGAAATTAACTTCATGGTTAATTTCAGCATTCATATAGTGTACTTGCCGGTTCACTCTCTTGCTTTTTTCCTATACATAACTAGATAAAAACAGCTGTGTGTATATGCCATCCACAAACTTCCAGTGCAAAATCTCACACGTAAGCTGTCCTCAGAGCCAAGGACTGAGATGAGGACTGACTCTCCCAACCCCTTCCTGAAGCCACAGCCCACAGGGGCGGTCAGGAGCCCTTTTTGCTAGTCCTATACCCCTTTTGCTGTGTGTGGCAGGTCAGACTGGAGGCACAATGTAGCTCCACATCTGATGATTCCTGATGACACCTGATGACTGCTGTTCGAGTGACGCTTAATGGCACTGTGCCCCTCAGTCTTTGCCTGAGCTCTATCTGCTTCTACACAGCCATAAGTAAACCTCTGAGCTACCCTGTAGAAGAAGCAGCCATCCTTCCTTCATCCCCCTGCTCCAGATAGACTTTCTTCTTCCCCTTGAAAAAAAATATGGCAGAAGCACTTTTATGAGCACATTTCAAGAGACAACAGCAAGTAATCAAAAGGCTTCTCCCAAAATCTCTACAGAGGACAAAGGAGAAGGACACTGACCATTTCCCACTGACCATCCCATTAAATGCCTGCTCCCTTTTGGAAATGCCTGTCACTTCTAAGGGAAAGTAACCACCCAACGCAGGTTTATATGAATTGAGACAGTATCCCAAATCTCTTCATGAATATGGATCTGTAGTGGTTTAAAAGTGCTATTCCCCAATTTAGTGTTCCCACTGAATCACTCCAAACCATGCTTACTACCCACTTCCCCTCCTTCTACCCCCTGCAGCAGGCTGAAGAGGAGAATTGGAGGCACAAAAGGTAGAGATCACAGGTTGAGGTAAGAACAACTTACTGGAAACAGCAATGAAATAAGACAATGAACAGTAACAGCAACAATACTAATGTCAAAGTGTACAAGAAAGAGGAGGATGATTCACATGCTCACCACGCAGAAAACGCATGACAAGATCCAACTGCTCCCTCTGCCACACTGCATAACCCAAAAAAGGTACCCCTTTCTCCATCCCCAGAAAATGACATGAGGTGGTACAGTAACCTCCAGGTCCTAGCCATGCCCACTCCTGGCTACTGCCAAAATTAAACCTTTCCTGTCTAGAGCTAGGACATTATCCACTGCTACTATTTACATCATGGCCAGATCTTACACCTTCCAAATGTCCAAATAAATAAATTAATAAATACACACACATACACACACACACACACACACACACACACACACACAGAGCTATCATTTCCATAGTCAAGGACCATCCTTCCAAGATGTCTGTTAAGTTCATTTAGTCCATAACTGTAGGTTCTATCTGTTTAGATGTCTTCCAGGGCAAGAGGGCTGATGAGCTGTTAGCTGGTTGCAAGCTGCATCAGCAGCTCACAACTGGTGTATCTGGAGCAGGCCATACTCATTGTCTATGGTAGTTATGGCATACAGTGGCAGTGTCATTCAGCAACCAATAACATACAATTCAACATTACAGTGTTCTCACCCAAAAATCAAATCCCCTTGAGGTACACATGGTGTTTCCCTAACCTACCAAGTGCACCCAAGTCCTTGAGCAAAAACAATCTCACAGATGAGTTTGCCTTTGCTTGAGGTGGCACTAATCCAAACTGTCTTCCCTAACATAAATTTCTCATTTGCACCATGGGGACTTTATCCTCTTGTACCGTATGTGGAGGTTTTGATTGGACAGGGCCAGCTTGGTTATTGGAGACTCTAGTGTTAACTAACCAGGTGGGCTCTGCTAAATGTAGATCCCAATGCTTGAAGGTCCCACTACCCATTGCTTTCAATGTGTATTTTAACAGTCCATTGTACTATTCAATTTTCCCAAAGGCTGGTACATGATAGGGAATATGACATACCCACTCAATAACTACTCTCTGGCCCAAGTGCCTATGAGGCTACTTTTGAAATTAGTCCCATTGTCTGACTCAATCCTTTCTGGGGTGCCATGTTGCCAAAGGACTTGCTTTTCAAGGCCCAAGATGGTGTTCTGGGCAGTGGCATGAGGCACAGGCTATATCTCCAGCCTCCAGTGGTTGTTGCCACCACTGTAAGCACATAGCACTTGCCCTGGTGGGTTTGCAGGAGCGTGATGTAATAAATCTGCCAGGCCTCCCCATATTTATATTTCGACCATCATCCACCATACCACAGAGCCTTTACCCACTTGGCCTGCTTCATTGCAGTGCATGTTTCAGTTATGGATAACCTGGGAGATAGTGTCCATGGTTAAGTCCACCCCTTGATCACAAGCCCACCTGTATGTTGCATCTCTTCCCTGATGACCTGAGGCGTCATGGGCCCACCAGGACAGAAATAATTCACCTCTATATTGCCAATCCAGATCCACCTGAAGCTCTTCAATCTTGGCAGCTCAATCCACTTGTCCTGTTTTGCAATATTCTTCAGTGGTCTGACTCTTGAGTACATGTGCATCTACATGGTGTACTTTGCCAGCCAACTTCTCTACCTGGGCAGTGATATCTTGCCACAATTCAGCAGCCCAGATGGGGCTACCTCTGTGTTGCCAATTGGTCTTTTTCTACAGGTCCAACCACCCCCACAGAGCATCTGCTACCACCCATGAGTCAGTGTAGAGGTAGAGCATTGGTCATTTCTCTTGTTCAGCGATATCTAAAGCCAGCTGGACGGCTTTCAGCTCTGCAAACTGACTTGATCCTCCTTGTCTCTCAGTGGCTTCTGTGACTTGTCACATAGGCCTTCATACAGCCACTTTCCATTTTCGATGTAGCCCTACAATACAGGAAGAACTGTCAGTAGAGTGCATTATTTTTCATTTTCAGGTAGCTGATTATATCACATGTCACCTTCTCCTTTGATGATGATAGTGTGAAATTTTTGTCTTCAGGTCAGTTCATGATGACTTCCAAGATCTCAGGGTGACTGGGGTTTCCTAGTCAAGCTTGCTCTGTGATCAGCCTGACCAACTTTCTCCACATGGCATCAGTGGCATGATGTGTGGAAGGGACTTTTCCTTTGAACATCCAGCCCAGTACTGGCAGTCAGGGTGCCAGGAGAGCTGTGCTTCAGTGCCAATCCCTTCTGAAGCAGCTTGAACCCCTTCATAAACTGCCAGTATCTCTTTTTCAGTTGGGGTGTATCAGGTCTTGGATCCTTTGTATCCCCAACTCCAGAACTCCAGGGGTCATCATCGAGTCTCCCTGACTATTTTTTGCCAAAGATTCCAGAACAGACCATTCTCCCTGGCTGCAGTGTAGAGCACATTTTTCAGATTTTGTCCTGTCCTGACTGGCCCAAGGGCTACTGCATGAACAATCTTCTGTTTAATTTGTTCAAAAGCTTGTCGTTCTTCAGGACCCTACTTAAAATCATTCTTCTTCTGTGTCACATGATAGAGAAGGCTTACAGTCTCACTGTAATCTGGAATATGCATCATCCAAAAACCCACAGCACCTAGGAAGGTCTGTGTTTCCTTCTTGCTGGTTGGTGGGAACATAGCTGCTCTTTTGTTGACCACGTCCATTGGAATCTGACAACATCCATCTTGCCATTTTATTCCTAAAAACTGAATTTCCTGGGCAGGTCCCTTGACCTCACTTTGCTTTATGGTAAAACCAGCCTTCAGGAGGATTTGGATTATCTTCTTCCTCAAAAACTTCCTCTGCTGTGTTGCCCCACATAATGATGTCATTACTGTACTGGAAGTGTTCTGGAGCCTCACCCTTTTCCAGCGCAGTCTGGATCAGTCCATGGCAAATACTGGGGCTGTGTTTCCACCCCTGGGACAGTCAGTCCAGAGGTACTGGACGCCTCTCTAGGTGAAAGCAAACTCTGGCCTACACTCTATGGCCAAAGGAATGGAGAAAAGGCATTAGCAATGTCAATGGTGGCACCACTTTGCTGCCTTAGACTTCAGTTCATACTGAAGTTCCAGCATGTACAGCACAGCAGCACTCAGTGGTGGCATGACTTCGTTCAGGCCAAAGAGTCCACTGTCAGTCTCAGTTCTCCATTGGGCTTATGCACTGGTCATATAGGATTGTTAAAGGATGAGCGAGTCTTGCTGACTACTCCTTGGCTCTCCAGTTCACAAATTATCTCATGGATGGGATTCACGGGGTCCCGGTTGGTGTGGTATTGTTGATGGTACACTGTTGTGGTCACAATCAGTACCTGTTGTTCTTCCATTCTCAGCAGTCTCACAGCAGAAGGGTGCTCTAAGAGACCAGGCAAGGCATTCAGCTGTCTAATTTCCTCTGTCTCCACAGCAGCTAACCCAAAAGCTTGACAATGCCTGTTTGGGTCTTTGAAATACACTCTCCTGATGTAATCTACACCAAGGATGCACTCTGGGCCAGTCTTAATGGGGTGTTTTTGCCATTTGTTCCCAGTCAGGCTCCCTTCAGCTTCCAGTACAGGCAGCTGTTGGGATCCCCTTGTCTCCCCAGTTAAAGCCTCTTGTGGGTCTGATGTGCCAGGCCATCAGATTCACACAGTCCAGTAGATCCGACAGTCCCTTTCCTCTACCTGGCTGGAGGCAGGGTCCCTCTAATTCTGGTCATGGTACTTGTTGCACAGCTCTTGTAAATATGAACTGGAAGTCCCTTCAAGAAGATCGAAAGTAACATCAGCCCTTCTAAGTCTGAGGACTTGCCCCCTGGAAACTGGAATGGCATTTATCCTTGTAGAATTTCCTGTGGTGGTTGTTCTTCCTCTCAACTCACGTACCCATGCTGCTAGGGCAGAGGTGGGTTTTCCATCCCACTTCCTCATGTCCTGTCCATGGTCATGCAGGTAAAACCATAGGTTATCTCATGGTGTGTACCCTCTCTCTCAAGCAGGGGTGCTGCTTGCTCCCAATAGCAAAGACTCTGGTCTGTACTATCAGAGCATGGGACACATCTATAAACTGCTGGTAGTCCTCTTTAAACTGCTGTAGGTCCTTGGACAGTCTTTCCAGAGACAAGACATGAGTGCGTAGGTTAGAGGTAGTTTCTTCATATAGCCAGAGTTTGGTAACCAAATTATCCACGCTTTGTTCCCCTTCTTTCCATGATATCACTGCCAATGAGTTGGCACACAGCAATGGCATGTTCCATACAAACTTCTACCACATGGTTTGTGTACACTGGACTTCATCTTGATCTACAGGGGACTGCTTGTCATTTGAATCCCTTTAAACTACCTCCAGCAAATCTAATTTTCTCAGGTACTGGACACCTTGCTCCATGGCATTCCACCTGCTTGGGGAAACTACTACATCCTTGAAAAGATACCTTTCCTTCACGCTTGACAGGAGTCACCTGCAGAAGCTGAGAGGCTCTCAGCCTCTGCAGGTGACTCCTGTCAGGCCCTCTTGTCAATGATCCCATCCCAGGACAGGAATCCCAGTTGCTTGGCTTCACTGCCATCTAGTTTCACATCATATCCAGCAGGTCACTTTATTATCAGTAATCACCCCATCAATGGGCTGGATGAGATCCTGCTACATTCCCTAGAATTGCAGTGGATTGATTTGAGCATTTGTCTGTACCAACTGGCAGATGCCTGGATGACACTTTAGTTCTAACCTTGGTAGCTCCAATGGTCCAGGTGGCTGAAGCACTGTTAGACTACTCAAGGAAGAAGACAGAAAGCCTAGATCGCTATGAAACATCACAATAGCAGCGGAAAAAAATATTTTGATAGATACTTCATTTTAAGGTGACCTGAAGTGAAGGCCTAACAATATGCTGTTATGAGCCTTTAAATGCCATTGTGACAAAAGCATTTCATCAATACAGCTTTATAAGAAATTCATGTAGAGAACAAGGAAATATTCTAGTTAAGCCCAGTATCCTGTAAAAAAACAGCACAGAAAAAAAAAAGTAGCATTATGTCAGGATTGAAAGTAAGCAGAATCATCCTCAGTAGAAGAGAATAGCTAGAGACGAAAGAAGGTTATCATCAGCATTTTTACTGACAGTTAATTCAGTAAAGGTGGTCCTTGGAACTCCTGCAAAGAAAACAACTCACTGTTCAGCCAGCCTGCCTACCTTCATGTATGCATCTGAGAGAGAGAGGCTAAATGCATGAAAAGAATGATGTCCATACACTTTAATTTGCCTACTATTGAGATGAGAACAGTTTACTTACAAAATCTGGAGGTATTCACACAGAAAAATATAAATCCTTCTTTTGGTAGCAGGAGAATAGATAGCACACAATGGGAGCCTGGGAGGAGTGTTGCTGTGATGGTTTGACACTGGCTGGATGACAGGTGCCTACCAAAGCCACTCTATCACTCCCCTCCTCAACTGGACAGGGGAGACAAAGTATAGGTCTATGAGTTGAGATAATGACAAGGAGAAATCACTCATCGATTATCATCATAGGAAAAACAGACTCGACTTGGGGAAATTAATTGAATTTATTACCAATCAAAATCAGAGCAAGATACTGAGAAGTGAAACAAATCTTAAAAACAGCTTCCCCCCAACCCTCCCTCCTTCCCAGGCTCTACCTCCTCCTCCTGGAGAGGCACAGGGAGATGGGGAATACGGGTTACAGGCAGTTCATCACATGTTGTTTCTTCTGCTGCTCAGAAAGAGGAGTCCTACCCCTGCTCAAGCATGGGGTTCCTCCCATGAACTTCTTCAACGTGAGTCCTTCCTGCAGGCTACAGTTCTTCCTGAACTGCTCCAGGGTGGGTCCCTTCCATGGGGAGCAGCCCTTCAAGAATAGGCTGTTCCAGTGTGGGTCCCACATTGGGTCACAAGTCCTACAAGCAAACCTGCTTCTCTCTCCATGGGTCCACAGGTCCCTGCAAGGAGCCTGCTCCAGCATGGGCTTCCCACAGGGTCACAACCTTCTTTCAGGCACCCACCTGCTCCAGCATGGGTTTATTCCATGGGCTGCAGGTGGATCTCTGTCCTCCCGTGGTCCTCTATGGGCTGCATGGGAACAGCCTGCCTCACCATGGTCTTTACCATGGGCTGCAGGGGAATCTCAGCTCTGGCACTTGGAGCACCTCCTGCCCCTCCTTCTTCACTGACCTTGGTGTCTACTTAGTTGTTCCTCTCATGTTTTCTCACCCCCCTCTGAGTGCAGTTACATCTGTGCAATAACTTACTTTCCCCTTATTAAATACATTAACACAGAGGCATTACTAGCCTAGTTGACTGGCCCAGCCTTGGCCAGCAGCGGGTCCATCTTGGAGCCAGCTGGCATTGGCTCTGTCAGACAATAGGGGAAGCTCCTAGCAGCTTCTCACAGAAGCTACCCCCGTAGTCCCCCTGCTACCAAAACCACGCAAATCTAATACAGTTGTAATAATCTGACCCAAGTCTACTCTTGCACTATTAAATGGAAGAGGTAGTATTTATTAGTCTTAATCATCTTGAAAGGAGGATTTAAAATCAATATAGGTAAAAGGAAAAAGTGTTATGATTGCCTACTTTGTCACATGAATTTAAAAATGTGAAAAGAACTCCTCTGTGATGTCTACTTTTATGTTTAATATCAATTCATGTTTCACATGCTAGGTATCTACTAGAAGCCTTCTGAAACCAGGACCCACAGTTTGAGTTTTTTACTCGTCTGTGCTACGGCTTCTGTACACTCATGAGTTGTGCTAGCTGAAGAGCTTGAGGAAACCATATTGTTCTGGAAACAATGAAATCTCTAAGGATGACAAACTCCCATTCACTAATGGGAATTAGTGAATTCCTAACTAATAGGAATTAATATTATTAATCAAGTACTGTTGAGGAGAACAGGTAAAGGAAACTTATCCATTACATAGCACAAGCATTATGGATGGTGCCAAGGACATTTTCTTAGCCCCTAGTTCTCCGATCCTGCACATACCTACATATCAGTATGCTGACAATCACCTCAGCAGCACCCTGTTTCCATATCATCTCCTTCCCCACCACTTCTCTTCTCCCATTCTCCTCTGATCATCCAGACACCATTTTGCTAACACCCTCCTCTCTTCAGACTCTTCTTACAACTAACATGAAACCAAAAGGAAAAAGAGGAAGGAATCGGAACATATTTCAGAAACCTCAGCATTTATTTTGGCAACAGTAAGGCTTTTCCCATTGTTTCACTGATCATTCAATGGAGAGGCAAGAGTCTCTTGCTCAGAAGCCACACCAGCGGATACAGCTGCCCAGTTCTCGGATGGCTGGGCTGGAGGATATTGTACAATGACAAAGGACAATTGTTTACACCCACAGATGGGAGCAGGATGAACAAATGTTTCTCAGGGGAACCAAGGAAAACCAAAACTTTCCCTTCAAGTTCCATTGGTTTAAAAACAAACAAGGCAAATGTTTCCACAAATAAGTGCAAACCATACAGTTCCCCAGATCAAAGTTGAGAGCTCTGCTCTGAAGCTGGAGGTACATTCATGGGGAATGGGAAAAAAATGGTATTTTACAATGGCAATACTGTAATACGGTTTTAATTAACACATTCTCCTTTGATTACTTTTGATTATTTTTACATTATCCATTGAGTCAAGAGTGTTTATCTTAGTAGCGTTTTCTCAAATCCCATCTATCAATTCCACAACATGTAAAATTTTGGTGACAACACTCATTGGCGGCCTATGGGACTCCTCTAGGTGATATGCAATGACTCTAAATGGATAACCAGAATATGCTGTGATCAGGGGCAAGGGAAGAGAATCCAGCAAAACTGGGAAAGGACAGAGTTAACTCCTAGCATCTGCAGGCCCTGACAGCTAAATACACACTAATCATTGGAGAGAGGTCAAAAGAGATTATAACCAGTGGGAGTAATAAGAAGAAACTATCAGAAGGGAGGGGAGGGGAGGGGGAGAGAGAGGGGAACAGGGTGTTGGGGATTGGTTTTTTTTAATTAGTATTCTGGTTTTAGGAAGATATAATATAACAAAATTCCTTAAAAGACAAGTTTATCTGCACTAGATATATCTTGCATTGTAGAGCTGTAAAATAATCTTGATTTGTCCAGATTGCTCTCCTTGGGTCTTTTGGTGTCCCAGAAATAACCACTACTTTCCTCCCAGTTATCATCATTCTCATGGTACCCTGAGCACAATACACACATTTTGTGAAGGGTTATGACACAAAATTACCTCCTCTGTATACAGCAACCCATTAAAACCCAAGAGCAAATACTGTGGAGAAAGGCATTTTTATATTTTTATATGTCTCAGGCATAAGCCAACTGGAACCAGCTGCATGGTGGGAGCCAAAAACACCTCTGACACTGACCATGGCAGACCCAGTTCCAAAGGAAACAAATGCTTTATGTTGCCCTCCAGTTTGGGTATATGTAGCACAGCATCACTGCCCTTGGGTAACTCAGTTCTCAAAAACTGCATGCTCAGCAGTTCTAGGATTGGAAGCAGTTTTGGCGACAGCATCAACCACAATAAATATGATCTCCCTAGCTATGTAACTAGGTCAAAGCTGACGTTATTTCATTTTCAGAGGTGAAGTCTTTCCTTAATTTTCTTACTGCATAAACTTTTGGAACATATTTTTCCAGGATCTGTTCATTTCCAAATTGACTGAGATGCACCATTGAAGAGCAGATCAGAGAACAGTAAGCATGTCAGAGAAAAACATCAGACAGTGCAAGGAGCAACTGCAGAGGCCAGGGAGTACATGTAGAGAGCTGCAAGTGCATCAGAAGCATGGCACTCAGAGCTTGGGAAAGACAAAGTGAAGGGAGGATGGAAAAGACAAGGATACCAAGGCCACAGGCCATGATGACAGAGCTCTGACCCTACAAGCAGCACATACCAAATTCCAAGGTACCATTCTCTCTGTATGTATACTCAAAGAACTCACTGCTCCTTTTTTATTGGTCTGCTGTGACCCTGAAATCCTTCTCAAGGTCCTCACTTTCCAGGAGACAAACCCTTCTGCCCCTTAGTAGGTGGGACCCACATTCTTCATTCCTGGATGAATGACCTCACACTTAGCTGGATTAAAATAAACTTTACGTGCATGGTTTAGCATAGTAGCTGATCCAAAGCACTTTATAAAAAGGTCCCTATCCTCCCCTTTTAACCAAGTATTTTTGTGTTATCTGCAAAATGTAGAAGTAATTTTGTATTTATTTTCAGATCTTTAATAACTTTATTAATTTTAAGCCTTCTATTGATTCATTAAGAGTATCATTAAAAGTAACCCACTTAATCACCCTGCAACGACACTTCCTTTTTACATCAGTCTGCTGTCTAAGTGTTAACTTTTATATGTACAGATTTTGTACAACCTTTTCTTTTTTTTTTCTTTAAAATCATAGTGCCTAAAACACTAAGTAAAATTGCAAGCCCCTAAAACTCTGTTACATCTTCCTAAATACCTTCACAAGTAAACTCATTTCATTATTCAGGGTTTGGGTTTTGTTCTTTTTGAATCAAGCTGTATTTGTTCCTTTAATTTCTTGAGCAATCATATGATATATTTGTAATTCCATTATATTGTTTATATGATGATGTCAATCTACATCCCTTCAGATTAGCTTTCCTACCCTTTTTTGGTAAATGGACACTTTAAAGCCCTCAATGCTTCCTGGAATTTCCCTCACATTGCAAGATTTAGGAAAAGCTAACAATACAGAGCCAGAAAGCTCTTCAGCCAGTCTTTGGGACTCTTAAGTTTCCAGACCATTTTAATGCATTTATTTCTGGTAAACAGTATTTGATATTTTACATATTTACAAATGCATTAAAAGTAGAGCACAAACTTCATGAAATATGAATGTGTTCTCCTCCCCCTTAACAAAATGCTTAAGTATTTAATGAAGCACTTTTGCCTCTTTGTATGAACAATTTTACTACCATCATCAAATCATGGTCCAATATTATTGCTAGGATTTATTTCATTAATGCATCACAACTTTATTCTGAAGAGGCTATAATCACAGAGGAAAGACTCTCACACAGACTCTGAGGGGACAAAGTACAGCTGCTGTACCACAAGTACTGATGTTACCATTATAGGTAACATGGAGTAGCCAGGCAGTAGGTCAGAAATGTTTTCTCATGTTAGAGATCAACATGTTAGGAAGGGATGCGAGTTGAGAAACCTCACTAAAAATGCACTGTACCTCTTCCTTTCCTCTCCAAAGATAAATGCATGTGTCCAAACAACTACTTTTAGCTTCCTCACCATCCAGACTGATTTCAAGTACGACAGTTTGAAATCTCCATAACCTGAAACCATGAAAACACCTAAAAATGAGAACATGAAGGCAAATTTATACCCTACACTTACTGGTATAGTTTGTCTCAATAGACACAGAGTATTTTACTAAGAATGGAAAAATGTCCTGTAAAAAGCTTCATACAGCACAGCAGGTGTTTAAACCTAGATGGCTGAAATGATTTATCACTGCCCACAGGTGATATGATTCTTTTTAAACATACCCCAGTCAGGCGAGGAAGAATAAAAATGAGACATCACAAGCAACAGGATGAAAAGGAAAAGCTTACTTAGCTCTATTTTGTTAAAAATATGGAACAATTTTTAGGTTTTCTTTTTATTTAAAGTGAATGAAATTTTCTTTCCATGGAAACCTCTTTTTAGCACTACTCATCAGTAAAGAAAAGACTTCTCTCAGCATATGACATTTAAAAAGGAAACAAAGAGGGAAAAATAAAGCTCATGTTACGGTAGTAGGTATCCACCTCCAGCAAGTTTTCCAAGGCCTCTAAGAGGAAAACTCTTTCCATTATGTAGAAATAGCCTCAGTTAACTTTTCCACTCCTTTAACTGCCAGTTTGCAGCACATATCATCTCAAAGGTCCTTTACGTCTACCTTCTACCAAACTGACCACATCTTTTCCTTGGAAAAGGCATTAAAGAAAAAAAAACAAACCAACCTCAAACAACCAAACCAACATAAAAATATACTACAAATCTTCCCGAGGATCCTAAAGTAAAAAGTGTTCACTGTCAGCAAGGAATAGCTTGTGGCAGATGGATGAAATATATTATCAAAACTTCAAATCCTTGGGCAAGACAGTTAGAGTTACACATAGTGTTGTCTAACCCTAATGCTTTAGGAAATAATAATTGAGATATTTGTGATATTCTCTGTATACTACATAAGCCTCAGTAATGTTATCCACTTTGCAAAGATGAAATTATAGAAAGACTGAAGGTTTGCCAGTTTACTTTCTTGGCTAGTGTTAAAGGAATATAAAATGAAAACTGGCTACCCAGAAGAGGATGTGACTACTGTAAGACACAGAGCAACAGTCATAAAGGTTTGTTAATGTCTTTCCCTGAAAACCAAAAGAGGGGAAAATTGCCCTGTTTTCAAACAAAATCAGGGTTACTCAATGCAAAAAGTCCAGAAATAATTTCTCCTGAAACAAAGTCAAATCTTTCTTAGAAAGAAAAGAAAGCCTGCATACCCAGTTCATGAAACCACTGCATCAGAGGTGAAGCAAAGCCGAACACCACTGCAGCCCTGCAGTCCCGAACATTTGTGACACGACACAACCAAAAAAGTTACACACTTTAAAAGTGGTATTTGACACATCCTTCACTTGCTTTCACCTTTAATACTTGTTTTTAAAGCACTTGGTCAAAGCAAACATTTTTATATTCTCCAACTTGACAGGTAGAAATTTACTGAACTCCTCAAATAATTACTCATGCCACCACTGAATTCTCATTTTGATATCTCAGATGACAACCTTCAACCACAGTACTGTCACACTCATACAGTGAGTTAAACAACTAGTCAAAATCAGTTTTCTCTGAAAATCCCTGCCTAAATAGCACCTGCCCATTTGCATTCTCTGCACACGAGCGTGCAGCTTGACACATAAATCAAATGAATACCCTTCCAATTGACCATGCATATACCTATTATTTTGTTCTCACGTGAATGCAAATGCAGTTTGCATGCATAGTTTTAAAAAATCTGTCCTTGGTCTGACCATTTCTTCATACTGAAAAATCCTGAACTTTGATCCAGCCTTGAGCCATCAGAAGCAGCTATAAAAAGTTTAACAGTTCAAAACAGGCCCATTTTTCTTTCCATTAGTAGAACTGTAACATATTCTGCTTCTCTTCTGTGTTTTACAGAGCACTGTAACACACTAATCCTTTATTATAGAACATAAAGCAATCTAAAACTAGAACATCAGTCCCTGAACTGCAGTAAGTGTAAAATATACTCTCGTTTTCCTAAAATCACTTCTTTCTGCTAATATAACACAAATATCTGGCTAGCCAGATAGCAAACAAAGTGCAATGGAGGAAGGAAATGTTTTTGTAAAGAGTATGAGTGGACATAGTGAAAAGCATGAAAAGCAAAACCATTTTTCTCAACAAACTTGAAGAGCAGCCCCACAGCCCTCTGTGTGGAAACCTGCTGCAGAAGATCCAGGCACCATGCAGATCAGGAATAGGGCTACAGCCCAAGTACCTGGTCTGTGAATGGAACAGAGATCATAAGAATTAATTCCAGCTGCACGAATAATGAATCAAATCCTTTTCATCTAGCCATAGGTTTCCTTAATCTTTCACCTGACCTTCTCCTCATGAGTAAGTGCATGTGGGGAAAAAGGAAATACACAAATGGGATTCTGCTTCTCCAAGAAGAAGCACTGTTGATAATCACCTTGTTTTGTTTTTGCTGTAGTTATAAAGTGTATCTGCTCCTTCCCTCATAGTACTAGAAGACTCCAACTCAGGCAAAACCCCCTCAGATTAGCATTTTGGCAGGCTTTCCAAGCTGCAAACAATTGAAAAGAGTACGTTCACAAGGTAGCACTCGTAGGAAAGCAGCATCTTGACATTCAGTCTGTGTGCCGTGAACAACACAGCATGCCCTGGGAGTCATGATATTGCCAAACCACTCTGGTGGTGGACAGGTTTGTATTTCCAGATTCACCTTTTAGTCCAAGATGGATGTGTACTCTTTTTCATTAATGTCACAAGACAAATCCCAATCTTGTTAAGAGTCAATTTAAAGACATTTGCCTCTTTAACCAACTACTGGCACTTCACAATCTTACTTGGCCAATGCAGATTGAAAAAAAAACCAAACAACCCCCCCTCCAAACAAACTAACAAAAAAACCAAAACAAACCAAAACACAAACCAAACCAAATTAATTACTTAAAAAAATGTACCAGAGACCCCATAAAAGCTCATGCACATCACTACATGCCATTTCTCTTTTTCAGTCAGACCCACTGAAGTAGAGCTGGGTATCCAGCTCTCAGCTTCAAATTAGGACAGTGTGCTTGGCCTTGGGGCTTCACCTGACTTTGGTGAGGGATTTCCAAAGAGCATGTTCTCTGCGTGTACTACCATCCACACTGCAGTGTGGCCCTCACGAGGGCAGAGTGGGTTTCCCCAAAGGAGCTCCATGTGCTGAGGAAAATCTCTGTTTTTTGGACAGCCTGCCATCCAGGGCAGAGGGACAGCTTACCTGGGAATTATGCTTCAAGATGTCAGTTCCTGTTTTCTTCACAGATGCTTTTCCTTTCAAAAGACATATTTTATAACCTACAGTGTTTACCACCTCCTTCCCCCCCACTCCAATAGAATAGGTGCTTACTGCAGCTGCTATTTAAAGATTGAAAGATTTTACCCTGCTGTGGTACCTTCATAGATATTCCCCAAATCCCAACAGCATGGCAGCTCCCTGCCACTTTTAGAGGAAGACATATGCTGTCTCTTCCCACCATGCTGTCTCTGGGGCATCTTCATTGTGTGATGTCAGCCCCTACCTACAGCCTGTCACAAAACAGACATTTTCCAGGCTCTGATTGTAAAAGTCCTTCCCTTGAAAGCACTCAAAGACCTTTTAGACCTTTATTTTATTACTATGAGCTTACTAGTAAGCATTTTTATTTTTCAGACTTTTAAAATATACTCCTTGTGGAAGACTATTTTTGTCTTCAGTAGTTGCATTTACATGTCATGTTGAATGCAAACTGTGTAGATGTTAAAAAGATGAAAAAATAAAACGGCTCAAAATGTGTACTTTTCCAGCATTGCCCAAACCCAAGGACAAATAGAGAAAGTCCCATTTCTCTACTCACAGCCACACCACATGGAAAATTTAATTCCCCAAACAGCAACCTACCAAAAAGGTTCGATAGTGCAAAAAAAGGTGCTGTAATTGAAATCCTTTTGCAGTAGAAATTATAGCAGTTGCTGTGAGGCCAAAGCTGTAATTGTTGCAAGCCAAACTAAAGCAAAAGGACCGAAAGTACTGCAATTGTTTTGGAAAGCTATGAGGGAGGTTTCCTTTCCTTTCCTGCTGTTTAATCAAAGTAGTGAAGATTGAGGTCAAGAAGAGACATGAAAGCTGTACTACTGTTCTCTGCTGGGATCCAAGCTTCTCTGTGTTTTTGCAACATAATGCAATTAAAGGATATTCATAAAGCATTACCCAAAACAGGGGGGGGAAGGAAGTCCCAATCCTGCAATAGGCTCCATAATGGCTTAAATTCCTATGGCCACAGAGTAACTAATAATTTACATACAGTAGTTGAGAAGAGTGCTGCAAGCTAATGAAAAAGAGAAGAAGCAGGTGCAAGAACTCCATTCAAATCATTCTAGCAAAGCACAGTTGTAATGTGGTGTCCCCACTGAAAAAGGCAGGCCGCAGTACGCACACAACCAACCTGAACCTCCCAAATCTCCACCATGTTCTAGAGAAACCCCGCAACACAGCCAAAAGTCAAATCTTTGGATTGGAAAACAGGTTTTGCTTTGTTTGGCTATAGGATTTACATTGATCTACTTTCTTCCCCAAGATTTCATTGTTGATTTTCAGCACACTAAATAGAGCCCAAAGAAGACTTCTAAGAATAATTTAATACGGTTCCAGTCCTCCTTAGGGCGAGGGGATATACTATCAACCCAAGAATCTCAGCTTTAAACATTTTATCCATGTCTGTACTTCCCAGTTTCAAAGAGGACATGTTTCAGCTCCCATATTATTCTCTGAGAGAGATCAGAGAGGATGAGATATGCTCAGCTGACACATAAGCAGACAATTCAGGGAAGGGCTTAGTCGCATGGTGCTGTTTGCAGCTAAAGCAAGCAGGATTGACTATTTGCCCAGAATTCAGCACTGCTGCAAAATCAGGTACTATTTTAAATTTGAACAGCACTGGCTCCACTCATGAGCTCTGAAGATAACCAGTTGTCAAAATGGCAATTACATGGAAATATTAAATGTGATCATACTTACTTAACCACAGATTTTGAATGTATCACTTTATTAGTTCTTCATGTATCTTCTGCAGTTGGTTAAAGGTTTTGTGGCTTAGATTTTTTTCAAACTATACAAATTCTATAAAAAGAGAATATGTTTGATTTTTTCCTATATTTGAGATAAATTACTGGTTTAGCCAACAAATAAACCTTTGTAAAAGTATCCATAGTATATCACTTCATACCATGGCCAAGCATCCATTTTAAAAAAGCAGCAAAGTACCTGTAATTATTTGGTCCCCACGTACAAGAGAATAATCAGTGCTACTTTTGGTCACTTGATCTTTGAGATATTACTGAAAAAAATGGTTGACCTGTTCTAAACTACTGAATTATCGGCCAGCTTCTTAAATACAATGTCTATATTCCTTTCTTCCATAGCTTCTCATTTCCCTATATAAACCTATTTTCTTTGAGATAAAAGGCTACTGCAGATTATGGTTGTAATTACAGATATGCAGGACTAAAGAGACTGCTTCTCTTTCTCCTGTGATAGAAAGATAAATGTTGTTATATTCAAGGTTCAGAAAATCTGCAAAACCGAAGGAGAAAAATTGCAAGTTCTTTCAGTGACAAAAAACCCTCTCAAAAATCTTTCTGACTCTATATGGAAGAGATTGAAAGCATTTAAAAAATTTACAAAAATTAATTCTATAAATAATTAATTCTGAATTTGAGGAGAAAAAAGTGGAAAGAAAAATGAGGGAATGATTCATAACCATTTCCTGTGGAAATTACTATCCCAAATAAAAAAAGACTTTGAGCATAAGGTGATGGAAAAAAACCATCTATAGCTGGAAGACAAAACCCAAATCTTTTGTTCTAGACTGTTTCTTCCCACATAAGCATACAAACAGAAGGTAGTATTCTTTATAATGCTGTAATGTGAAATGTCTGAAGCTTGAAAAACTGATTTTTTTCTGATCTTCAAACTTCTGGTTATTTCTGTAACTTTATAAAAAGCATATCTTGTACATAGTGTATTTTCTCAAGGCCATGTTAATGTCTGCATATAACTTGTCCTTGCCTGGAACCTCCAGTCACTCCTTATTCCCTGTACTTTATAGGCATAATGCCTTAACTTTCCTACATTACAATTTTCCTCTCACTTACAAACATCATTCACCAGAGGGAGTACAACTTGACTTAATTTTCATTTCTGAAAAGCATAGAAAAAATTCTAACCCAAAGAGAAATGTTACAATGAATAAACATTTTTAAAGTGTATTTCAGGAGTTGTAGAAATTCACACCAGAATTCATAGTAAAAGCATTAGTGTTTATTGGCAGTACAACTTGCAGTTGTTTAGATTTTACATAGCTTTACTGTGAAATTCGTCCTTCCAGGGGTCTGAAGATGAGAAAATGCATATTTCAATTACAGCAATTCATTCTCATGTCAAACCAAGCCCATTTTTACCCAAACTAAGCTGAAGTGTCTTTACATCTCTTTATTGTGCAAATCCATTTACATAGAATAATCCCACTATTACCATAATGTTCCTGTTATTTTAAGTCATATGAATATCTGCCTCAAATGTTTGACTATTCTTGTCCCCAAAAGCAGCAACTGCCATACAATCCATCTTACAGAACAAAATAAGAAAAACCACACATTTTCTTTTTAGTTTGTGCCAAAATGACCATGATGGGAGGCCAGTTTAATTTTTTGTAAGCCACAATGCTTGCCAGCAAAGCTTGTGTTTAAAACACAGCGTTTGTTATCCCATTGAAAAGTCACCCAAACATTCAATGCTCATTGGTCCAAACAACAAAAACTGCTCCCAAAGTCATCAGACAGACAGAAGACACAAAGGGGTTGGGTTTGGGATAGTTTTGGTTTTCCTCTAGGGCCGGCAAAGAAAGATTGCTTCAGTAATGGGGTAGGGTCAGATGTTGCTTACAAATAACTGGTTTTGTTATGGAAAATGCCCCGTGACAAAGTACAAACTACGGCGTGTTAAATTCTCTTCAACCTGTTAATATGAAACCCTGAAGAGCAACATCATAATGAAGAAACTTTTTCCTCTTTGGCATGGTATTCATAAGAAGTGGTCCCTTCTTTATACTTTAAAGACAACAGTCTTTCAAACTATTCCAAGAAATGCCTTTCAGAAGAATCACATTTCATATGAAGAAAAACCAGAGGAGAGGGAAATAATACAGAAAGATTTAAACCTCTTGATCTGTTTTTTTCCTTAAACTGCCTTAAAAAGGGAGTTCATTTGCAAATTGAATGTGTAGACAAAAAATAAAAAATATGCACATGGAAAGGCACATTTTTAAAGTGAGAAAACAGAGCTCCTTAAATGTGCAGATAAAGCAGAGAACACTCAGAATAAAATAAATGGGAATAATCAGCAGGATTTGGAAAAACTATCTGTATTACAACTTGAGAGTATAACTGTGTAGTGGTAGCTAAACTAGCTTTAAACTGAATTGCTGGTAAATATGTAGCTGTAACTATGCAGTTTTTCAATTTGAGGAACTCCTGGATGTTTTTGAGTGGAAAAGAACTGCCTGCAAAGCTAGCGAAAGGATTCATATGTTTATATTTCTCCAATTTTTTTTTTTTTTTTTTTTAGTTTTCCAAGCACAGTCTTGGGTACAGTCTTGGTCACTGCCAGCTTCTGGAAGGGATACAAAAATCTTGATTTATTGTCTGAAAGTATCATGTCATTAAACCCACCCCATCAAGGACACACTGTGCTATGGGGACATGTCTGCATCAGCACTCTCTCAGTTACTGCCTTTCCCCTCTAAAATTATCAAAGGGTCATTGCACTCTTCCGCCCTGAAAGCCACAAAATCCACAGACCCAAAACTTCCCAGGGATTCATTTCCTGTCCAAGGATAAATGGTGGTATCTATACTTTATTAATCACTAATCTCTGCCAAGTCTGTAGGGACTGGCCACTACCTATATGTCCCCTGAGGATTATTAAACCAGCTAGAGGTTTAAATTAACTCCAGATGCAGCCCCATGGACAGGGATGGCTTTCAGAAACTGTGCAGCAGAGGGGCTTCAGGTGTCACAACAACATGTAGAGGGGACCCTACTGCCCAATGCTACCAGGGCTCTGGGTGCAGCTTTACACCAGGCTGGGTGCAACTGCTTGTGGAAAAATGGGTTCACTAAAATGGAAAAAAGGCTTTCACATGTGATGTGAAGTAGCTCCACAGAGCCTCCCCTGAATGGAAAAACATACCTTGGGAAAATGCTGCTGCTTAAACCAGCAGACTCACTGACAGTATTATAAATGAAGCCCCCAAACACAGCTGGGCATGGAAAATGAGTTCTCCCAAGAGGGGCAGAGGGCTTTTCTACACTGGTGGAAGAGAGGATGGAGGGAAAATCAGTGTGGGATGCTATAGGCCTTCATGTTTCTACATGGATCCAGATGGGCACCCTCACAGGATGCTAGGATACACACTTTCACAAACCTGCACATCTTAACCAAAACCCTCTACTGATAAGCATATCTCTGTAAATTCTCCACCCCTGAGGCTGGCACACACCATGGCTGCATGTGCTTTGGGGCCAGGTGGGACAATCTGCTGTGCCAGTGTGGCTTCAGGTTTTGGATGCAGGGAGTACACGCTGTTGCTGCTGCTTCCTCCTCCTCACTCCACTTAACTGCAAGGGCACACTAACAACATTGGTTCCCCAGGGCTTCCACAGCTGTCTGAGCTAACACTGGGGAATCATAACATGGTTTTAGGGGAGGAGTTTGACAGAGAAGAGGAGATGCCAGAGTGCCTGCTAACACTGTTCCCTTGTGAAATGCCCCACAGACTGTCATGGTGCCTCCTCTAGGGCTAAGTCACCACCAGAAATACTATAATGTCTTTTTTTTACCTCGATATCTAATTAAAAAAAAAAAAAGGCACATCAGAATGAGACTGGATCTTTGAAATAGGTATTTTAAAGAAAAATCACTAACAGAAGAAGAGCTGAAACAAAACCAAGTTTCCAAATATCAAAGGTATCGCACGTGAAATAGAAATATCTTTCTCTACCAAAACCTAGAAAAATCTACTAACTGGAGGCAGCCTACATCAAGGAGAAATGCAGCAACAGTAAGCTTTCAAATCTGGGCAAAACATTTCACTGCATCCTCTCCTTGACTGGTTTTGCCTTCAAACCTATACTCTGATATCTTCAGAAGTCAAGTAAAGAATAGGAAAATTGAGAATAAAGGTCAAAAATCACTTCTCAAGCAATTTATACATTTCTGAATATTACATAGCCTCTTGGTCACATCTAAACTGCTCAGACACATATGCTAAACAAAAAACTCCCACAACAAAGAATTTCCACTACATCCAGTTAACAAACTTTTCAACTAAATAAATATAAATGATTCTCACACAAATTACTTCCAATGTACCTAATTTTGGGGACCTTGGTGCTCAGGAGTAGCTTGCATAAGGTGCAATGTGGCCAAGCACACTCTCTGTGCACTGTCTGACTTGACCCTACTGCTCCATTTGGACTTTACCTGAAAAGGAGACAAAGCTACAGTTTTAATCCCAGGATGTTGACACTTATTTCCTTGGTGGTTTTGAGTAAATTATTTTGTCTCACTACCTCACTTTCTGATCTGTAAAACAGATATAATGCTATTCAGCTATCTTAAAGAAATTTCCTGTGACTGATTAATTGTCTGCAAGGCACCCTGAAGTAAAATACTTTACAAATGAAAGTAGAACATTTTTCAACCTAAATTCCTATGGCCATCCTGCTTATTAACAAGAGGAAAACATTTGAGTTGAAAACAAGGCACAAGGCTATTGCTTCCCATGAGGCTCACAGAAATACTAAATTGTCTTCAGTGTAATTGTACACCACTTAACTCATAGCACACAAAAAAACCCTACAAAACCATACTCAGAACAAACTGCACTAATAGAAAGAAAGCATTTGGGTGATTAACCCACAACCCCACTGTGTATTCAGCACCACATGCTTCAGAGGCAACATCTGACCAACAGAAAGACGGTCCTGCTCTTGAGTTGAAGCCAAGCCCCTATAGTACCAACTGCACGGCCATCAGTGCAGCTGACTTACTGGAACCTAGGTGCAGGCTGTTTCAGGAGGTAGGAAATAGGATATGAGGTTTTTTCCCCCTGTACAATGTGTTGTCATTCCACAGAAACCCTGTGGAGGATGGGAGGAAGTTAATTTGGACACATTCATGATTTACAGCTATTTACAGAGCTTGTGCTGCACTGGAGAATTTTGATTTGCAAGATTTCCCTGACCAAGAGTTTTCAGAACCACTGCAGCTATCATTACAAAGAAACCAAAAAGTGTGATGCTGCTTTCAGATTCAGCTGCAAAATGGGTGATGCAATGCTGGCACAAGATATGAGCACTAATATAGAACACTGAGATAAAAAGCAGCAAGAAAACTAGAGTGGTTACTAAATAAGGCAAACAATTTTAAAATTAGAGTTGCAATGGGACATTAGATTGGAAAGAAACATGGGACTTTCACCAGATGTTTAGCACTGTTGCTAACATGAATGGAAACAGCATATCTACAGGATGGGTTACAGGGTTTCTGGTGGTTTGAGGTTTTTTTGATACCATAAAAACCCAGAAAACATTTAGATTAAAAAGGTACAGATAGGAAAGATTACAGGTTTCATGAGAAATTCATCTCTGATACTTCTGCCCTTGATACCAATTTGTCACCAGAATCCAGTCAACAGAAATTTTTAATACAATAGCTATCAACATTCTCTTTTTTTTTGTCAGAAAAGAAACCAAAAGAATTATTTTAATTGCATTAAATATTTGCCATTCTACAAGTCATTCTACTCCTACTGACTTCTCCAGTTTATTTCAGCTAAACAAGAATGATGTTGAATGATTAGAAGCATGGTAACACTCGTTATACTTGTCACAGTGCAACCTAAAGTCACATGAAAATCAAGGAGCTCAAATTAACTCTGTGAACTCTCTATAGTAAAACAGAAACAACTGAATGTTGCAAACTGATTGCCATGACTGGGGATTATGGACTATTAAGTTTTGTAATCTTTGACTCTTGCTGCAGCGCTTTAATTTGCCAGTTCACAGTGTCTTCTGAGATACGAAACCTGTGCTTGAACTGAACCTCAGGAGAGAAAGTGGTCTTATGTTGCATTTGCATCCTGCAGAGAGTTATCATCTAACCTTAGTCTCAGGAAAAGAAGTGTACAAGCATGTAAGTTCAGTGACTGAATGCTGTGACAAGACTGCATAGTCCTTGCAGTACTATTTAAATTTAAAAATAAAATCAAAACAAACAAATCCAAAACAAACAAAAGAAAAGGCAAGAGAGGGGAAAGAAAGTAATTATATATTATCTCCAGAATTAGCAGATGAAAAATTACTGGTTTCATTTTAGAATGCATCCAGAAGCCTGTTCCGTCAACCCCTCATCTGGAAACATGGTCTTTTAACCAAAAACTTGACATTTTTAAATTCTTGGCAAAAAGAAGATACTACCTCCCTATTATCTCCAACTTTCAGTAAATCAAAGTATTATTAGCTAGATGCTGTTTGCTTTGGACTGCAAACAACGAGTTCTATCCCAAGTGACAGAGGAAGCGTAGAAGTAGCAGTATAGAATGGACTATTTGCATTGCTCAGTAACCTTGCTATTTCTCAGCATCACCTTATTTACCAGGCTGGACAAATCAGTACTAAACATCACACTACTGGAGCTTCATCTAAAAATTGTGTTGATACTTAGTTATCAAAGTAAATGGATAAAAATGCATCATGTAACACAACACATGGAATTCTGGGACAGTAGCAATGAGACTGGACACCTACAATGTCAGTTTGAATGCAAAACAAGTTAAATGTACATTTCTTGACTATAGCACATTTTCTTGACTATATGCACGTTTTTCTTTCCCAGTGGTCTTAGTGCATTTCACAAGAAGCAGTGAACACGAACCAGTAGCAGCCTAAAATCAACCTACTGCATCTTCACATCAAAGTGGGACTTTTCTAGGAGCAGAGTCATTAAGGGAGTACATCTTCATCTTTCTTTTTGTTTGTTTCCACTGAAAAGAACCAAGGCACCAAGACTACTATAGGACTTCATTAGCAAATCAGAACAGACAGTGGTGAAACCCCAGGAGTATTATCTATTTCAGCTGCAAAGTTTCCCTGCTTGACAATTTTTGGAAGGCTTTAACTACCCATATTCTTTTGTGTAAAAGAGGGGCTGAGTCATGTCGTGTAGGAGTAACTATAAATACCTAATGTCAAGACCTCAGCACAAAAGCTGCAGCACTTGATATAGAGTATACTGGAGACACTGGAGAAAGAGTACAGCATGCCCTTTTTAGGAAGGAACATCTGTTAAACTGGCTGAAAAGCAGCGGGCGTGACCTCCTGTCCCCTGAATAATGTCAACTCATCAGTGTTACTTTTTACAAGCAGTGTTGCAAGATTTCCCCACAGTTTGAGGGGGCAAAAAGTGTTTGGAATGGAAAAGCAAGCTGCTGCCAAAGGATTTGTTCAGCCACTAAAACTTAATTCCTTTCAGTAAAACACAGTCATTACGTTATCTCATAACAATGCAAATATCTGGTTCCCTTTATCCTGACATTGTATTCTGCAGTTCATCTTGATACAGGAGTGAAACACACAAAGTCTATTTGCAACTCAGACGTCACCGTGCTGCATTCCCATTCTCCCATAGTATTTTCCTGATTTCTATGCCTCTGGAGATTAGCAAATATGAAAACAGCTATTTTGATACCCAGCAGTGAAAACTCGCATATGTAAGTTTAATTCAATGTTAGGATTATTTTTTTTCTGCCGTAATCAGATGTAGGAGCGTAACCATAACACAACAAGCCTGAGTCAAAGCATGAGAACAAAACAGTACCCAGCTCTGGAAGTCTCATTTGCTTTGCAATCAACAGTGTGGGTAAGTAATAAAGTTTTCAGGTTCCGTCTCTTTCCTTTTTTCTGTAGACAGGTCTGCTAGTTCCCAAATACAATTGTATCAGTGAGTTCTGCTGTCTGGCTCTACAGGTTTCTGTAGACTTCCAGCACAGGTTTTATAAAGTTAATATTTATAACAACCTCAAGCGAGGGCCTGAGCACTTCCTACCCCCTGCCGACAAAAGCAAAGGATCTACTCTGAAATCCTCTACCAAATACTATAAACAACTATGTTTCATGCCTGCAATGTTAACAGACTGTTGTAACAGGTCTTGGGTCTTCACTCACAAACCCATTTTTCCCTTTCATATGCACACTGGCTTGGGTTATTTTTAAAAAAAACATGGTTTGATGCTAGTTTAGTTTGCTGTTTTATTTTGAATCCATAATTAAGACCTTTAAGAACACATTACCAGACTTTTTCTTTTCCCTTTTTTTTTTCTTTTTTTTTCCCTCCTTTTTCTCTAAAAGACTGTAAACAAACCTGAATTCCTTACCATTTTCTGCCAGGGCTGTGAAAGGCATGACAGGTAAAGTCTAGATGAAAAATTAAGAATGAAAACTTCCAAGAAGCAAGAAAGTCTTAGTTAAAAAGTAGAAACTCTTCCCTGTGATCAAAAGGAGTAGCTAATTACCCTCCAACACACAGAAATTAGAGAAGACGCTCACAAGTATTTGCACAGATTTTTTTGTTCCTCCCCATCAGGTTTACAAACAATCAACACCACAGTGCTCTGCAGCCTCCTGGAATCAGTCAATCCTGAGATGTGATTTCTTAAACCTTTCTCAAGACACTGCCCTGTCTGCAGAAAACACAGAAAATACTAACTGCCTGTTAGGGGGGGGTCTTTTCCTCAGGCTGGGATTTGCTAAGGAGCACAGACTCTAGTGTAAAAAAAGGTAAAAAGGCTCTTGCTTTGTATCCAAGAATATTAGTTTTTTTCAGTCAAAACTACTAAGGGAAATCTCAAAGTTCTTCCCCAACCTTCTCTCCCACAAAGTACTCATATTTCTTACAAGGACAAGAGCAACTTGAGCAAGTCAAGTTTACACCCACTCCTGCCCTGATTCGGGGCACGCCACCAGGTATATATAACAATAAGGTTTTGGGCAGAAGTTTACTTTTCTTCCCCAAGATTACATCTCTTGATAGGAAGTGGAATAGCATTACTGGACTACAAAGCTAAGAACAGAACTGCACAAAGCCAGCCTTGTGATGAGGGTCTTTCCATGGCCAGTGAAAAATACAGCTTCAAGGAGGAGCCCTGACTAGCTGTATGCGATCAAAAAAACCCACTAGGTATGGCATATACACGGGTCAATAAAGGACACTGAGGGGGAGACTACACAAGCCAAGAGAACAAAACAGCATTATTTCTGCTATATACTCTCAAGTTCATACACTTGATCTTCTACGTAAAATTTTTGTTATTAATCCTTCATGACTTTTCTTCTTTAAATTAGCCCAATCACCTTCTGAAGTCATCTCACTCCTCTAAGTAACCTTATTTCTCTATAACTCTTCTACCTTTATCATACCCTCTTCTGAAAGCAGAGAAAGATGACTATGTCCAGGATATCCATGCACCACAGAGATATCCTGAACATAAATGAATTTTTAGTTTGGCTCTCTACTTCTCTCCTAATTCTGATCAAGAATCGATATTTTGTTTGCCACTTGAACTGATGTTTTCAAAGACCTAGGTTTAATAATTTCGACATTTCTATATTGAATTGTAATAATCAGTTTAAACCCTATAACTGTGTGTATATATACAGCTTATACCATGAAAATTACTGGGAATTTAATCTGCCATTTTAATGCCCATTCACTGCAAAATCTTTCTGTAAATTCAAAATAACATCTTCTGTTTTTTTCTACCCTGAATACTACCATACCATTGGCATCTTTTTTCTACCCTGACTACTACTGCACCATCAGCACACTTCGTCATCTCACCATTCATGCATTTTCTGTATCACTTATGAAGCACAGACCCAACACAGTTTTCAGTGACACCCCAGTTATCTCCAACTACAACATAAGACTATTTATTTCTACTATTCGATCAGCTCCTAATACACAACACTACCTTTCCTCTTTAAGGCTTCATTTCCACACGGTTACCTAATGAAAGAGCTTGTAAAACCTTTCTAGAAATTAATTTACACAATATCCAGAACAGTATCTTCATTGACTCTTTCTAATGAATGCAAACACATCTGTAAGAATGTCCCCTAAGAAAATCACACTGATTTTTCCTCATTTTAGTATATGATCTATGAACATAAAAATTCTATTCTTTCTATGCTTTCTATCAGTTCCCCTAGTACATAAGGAAGACAAACAGTATTTAGTCTCCATGAAGTCTGTTATATTGTATCATTGTTCTGATACCAAAATGCAAATTAAGTGGCAGCTTATGAACTAGAACTGATAATTCACTATTTCCTATTTGAGTTACCTCAGAAATTTTGGGTGAAAAGCAGCTGGTCCTGGAAATGCATACACAATTATTCATTGAATCAGTTGGTCACATAAGCTCTTTACTGCCACTTTGGCTGGAGACAACTCACCTGATTTGTCTTTCATCATGTAGGAAGCCTTCTAAGCATTTGGAGAAGGAACTTCGATTAAAAGAATTACCTGAGACTTTTTTTCTGTCATAGCTTTTTTATCTGTGCATCTTCACTTCAGGACCTGATCTACAGATCTTTTGGATTCGCACCCAAGCTTCTTCCTCTTCACATGCAAAGGAAAGCCACTATTCCTTCTACTACTTCTCTTTTTTAAAAACTCTTTCTAAAAGGGACAAGAAACAAACACTGCTTTCCCCAGAATGAAATATTTAACTTGTAAATGTCTGAGTTGTTTTGGTGAGGTTTTTTTCATGGGCAGATTTCCCTTTTAGTTTTCTTTCTCTTTTACCTCCCACTTTTTCCTGTATAGGGCTGAGCCAAAACTCATTTAGCACTGTAAGGGTAGAAGACCCTTCTGGAAGATTCATTATAAGGAGATCTGGGCTTATTTCGCTTAGGAAGATTTTCCTGCCTGGAAGAAGCATCTTTCCCAGAGACAGTTTTAGGTGTTTTCTCCTGCATTCCAGGGAAACTCTCCCTGGTATGAGAAAAAGATAAGACCTTGCAGATGTGTAAAGGCCCCCAGAGAGGGGGGCCAAGGATGATAAAAACCCTGAGAAGAACAGGGGGCATGTCCACATCTTTCCCCAGGCCCAGTGTTTGAAATACCATTAAGGTAAATGTTCTTTAAGTCTAGTGTTCTCGACTTTCAAAATAAATTTTCCTACAATCCTTCCACTGCCTGGCATTTTATCTTACTTCACAGTGTTCACACAGACTCTAATTAACTCATGCTCATGACATAAGGAAATGCCACAATGCTTTAAATATTATTTTGCAAATGAATCAGAAAATCGAAGTCTTCACTAAAGCCATATTGTGCTTCCTCTCTGCTCCTGAATCGGTCCCCATGGGCTGTCCGAATAGCAGCAAGTCTCCATCTCTGACATGTCTTTTCTGCTCCCAGACATTGCTCTTCAAACCTGCTAAATGTTAGCGGATTCTTTTCAGAGCAACCTCTTGTTTCAGCCTTCATACTTCATTTACAGCCACAAAGTTCACAGTCCCCTTGGGACTAAAACCCTTTGCAGCATTTAGATACCATTACTGGGTAGGATACCTCTTTGTTTTGGAATGTGCAGTTCTGGGAACATGGAAGGATACAACAATGATGATTTCAGGGTACAAAACTACTACGTCACGATCTTCCTCCCCTCCAGCACTGTACTTCTTGAAGTAATCTCTGTAAGATTCATTGCTCCTCTTTGCTCATTGTTCCCACTCTGCACACTGACCAAGCAGAATCAAACTACTGTTCTTCATCTGCTGTTGGGCACACTTGTCCCCAGATTGAAGGGAAATGCCCCCCTTGACTTACACAAAGGTAGACCTACAAAATTTCAGATGAATGGGATTGTGAGTTACATGAGAGCCAAAGAGCCTGCACAAAAGCTCCTGGTGTTCCACAGGTGAAAACAATCAAAGCAGACTGTATCCCTAAGATACTGTCATCAGTGTTTCTGCGTATCCCAGGAAAGGAGAACATTATTAATTTAAGTATCATCTGAGAGGGGACCAAACACTCTCAGACATTTGAGCACTGCCAACTTTCACTGTTTCTTTCCCTTCTGAAAATCAGATGAACATAGCCATAAGCTGTATTTGCTCTTTGCTATCCCATCTAAAATCATATTTTATAGAGCACTTCTCAGACACCTGACACATCACACAACACATCTGCCAGGACTTAGTGATATCATCTGAAATCCCACAATCTTCCCCAGCCCAGTCATTCCTCCTCAACTTTAAGTTTTCCTCTCATAGTAAAAAAATTAAATACTAACTCAGTAAAGGCTTCTAAAGTTATTTCAGAGACTCTTTGGGAGAGTCAAAGGACTGCTTTTAGATCCAGCAACAGCAAAGACTGTTTGGTTTGTCAAGGAACCTGTTGACCAGACACAAACACAACCACTATTTTTAAAACTAAAAATAAAATCAGAGTACAGCTTACACATTTTTCATTCTTTTGACAGTTGCCAAGATATTAATCCTGGGACATGCAATGATAGCTTGGAAAAGAAAGAAGATGTTAAACAAGAGGTGGCAGAAGAAGAAGAGTTTTCAAGAAAGTTTGCAACTTAATGAAAATACTTGCTTCCAGTTAATAAGAACACTTCCAGATGATTATGGAAATAGGAAGCAGTGCAAAAAGCTGATTTCTTGAAAGCAGTGATAAAAAATATGATCATTTAATACCAATATAGTCAATTTAGAACCTTTCCCTTCTCCCTCATGGTCTCTGGAAACAAATACACCTGCAAAGGAACACTGCAGAACTGCTTGCCACTGTCTTCTTTTTATGAAATAAGATGTTTATAGAAAACTGGGAGAGACAACCTACAGTAAGAGGAAAGGTCCTTCCTAAAAGCCTTCTGGCTTTAACTCATTCATCTAAAGAGTCTGACATCCCTTTGACAATGACTTCTCTGGGCTGTAAAACTCTCGTTCCTTCCTCAGGTTACAGCACAGATTCAGTCCCTGTCTCTCCTCCTAGCTCAACCCTGCCCCTTCTGATGCCAGACCTTACCTGTTTGCAGGTTATCCTGCCTGTAATGCGCCTACAGGCACAGGTCTTCTGCATCTTTCTACCTGTCACTGTAAAATATACTGAATGCAACCTTGGCTGAAGACACTACTTGTGCAACCAGTTACTGAAAAATGGCTTTACGTCAACTGACAGACATGTCAATCAACCATCAGACATGTTAAATTCATTAAAACCCTGTTTAAGGAATTCCTATGACCCTGGTATTTCAACTATAATTAACTTAAAATATTCAGAAAGATGAGAATATAGGGTAAGAATAGGGGGTAAAACAGGGCCAATGATAAATCCTATCAAGAAGAAAAAGCAAAGGCTTACACACTGATACCCCCCTCACACACCATCCCAGCTTCTAGCAATATGGAAAGACTCTCTGAATCCAGCCTGTATCTTTGCATTTATCTTTGAAGTATTATGGCATGGATTCATGTGATCACTTTTTGAACCCAGGTACGTTTTTGGCATCCACAAGAAACTCAAGTTCAGCAAGATGTCTTCTGCCATACTCAGTTAAGAGCTCTGATTTTCCCAAAACACACGCCCCATGTTACTGAGAGTCATTCAGAGAAAAAGCTGTGAGATACAAACTTCCCCAGCTCATCTTTTAACCAAAGCCTCATCTCTGCCTCCCTTGTTTGTTCTCAAGGGCTATGCTGGCACCAGCTACTGGAGGCAAGGAAAAGCAAATTGGCTGCACAAATATCTGTGATGCTGATATCTCCTGAATAGGCTTGAGATATCTCAAAGTCAACACCTTCAGCTTCGACTCATTACTGGATGCTTAGGTGTTTCTCTTTCTTTCACACACTGTCACCAAGACCTAAGTCACCTGTGTCCTGGAGGTATCTGTCTCCTTTGTTTAGCAACACTACTCAACTGCAGCAATGTAACCTCACTTTACAACAGTTAACTGCCTTAAGTCAGGATAACCTAAGCCTAAAGCTTAAGGATAACCTAAGCCTAAAAGTTTTTTGTCCATTTGAAATAAAAGCACCTACAATAGCATGGCAACTGGTTCATCACTAAGTTGGAGGAAGAAAGGCCAAAGCCCCAGACCCACTTTGCTACAGCTATTCAGTCTTCAAAGTTTTCCCATGCAGTTTCCCAGCTTGCTAGGTCTTGTGTTTCTTAATGAGATATAGCAAGGACACAGTTTGAAGTGTTATTGTTTGAGGCCCTCAGTGCAATTCTTTGCTATCAATAGGCTAAATAACAGCTTATTCTGTGTTCTTTTTAAAAAACATCAATAGATATTTGTAATGGTGCATACAAGGTTTCAGCTGTGGATGTAAAAACCACTAAAACAGGTTTGAGTGGAAGAGCCTAACAGAAGGCCCAAAATACAGAACACAATTGAAAGCATTGTGAAAAATAAATTTACAGAATGAGGCTGATGTAGCCCAGCTGGAAGATAGGTGCACATGCATAAAATGCGTGGATGATGAGAAGAATTTTAAAGCGAACAATCAATGTTTCCAACTTAAAAACATTTCTGCAGAGTAGTGCATTGGTCTCTGATCCTGGAGTGCTCTGTCTCTTACACTGCTGGCAGTTGTGAGTAACCAATCTGCATATTTCCACTCAGCTTGTGGCAGTGGGATTTGGCAATGTCTGCCTTTGCCTAAAAACCCAAAGGGAGGAAAAAAACCCAGAGTGTAAGGGAAAAAGTAAAAACCCAAAACACAGATGAATTTGTCTGGCAGAACCACCCTAAGCCATTGAGCCAGATTCAGAGAATAAGTGTTCCAGTTAATACATAAATACACAAAACAAATGATTACCATAGGAACTGCAAGCAAGTTACAGGCTGTCCTCCAAGTCCTGACTGTCCTGCAAAGAGCCTATGGAGCAAACAGGCATGATGACTCAAGAGCAAGACAGAAGGGCAATACTAAGATCAGAAAAATTGTAAGTGCTTTCCCAGCTTCACACCAGATTACTGCTTTACAGCTGAGAATTCAACTCAGATTTCTGAAATCCCAGTCATGGGTTTCAAACATACAACATTTCATCTTAGGAAAACTACAACAGTTTCAAACAAAGTTCTCTAGGACATGCCAAGTTTGGTAGTGGTGATGTAAGGGCCTGTTTTATTTAAACTCTTTGGATTATTTAAACAACAAACTGGGTGGTCAGGAGTGCTTGCCATACACTCGCTAATTGCTGGCTGTTTCACAAAGGAGGTGGTGACTGCTAATGGTAGTAGCTAATACAGTGATCCCTTCAGTTCAAATGGTATGGATGCCTTGGAGTTTAAATGTCAGAATTTCTTGACTGGAGATGGTTAACTACTCGGGCATGTTTAGCATTGCATTTGTCAAACAGGGGCACTTGGAACATTGGTGGTCTCATGATGGGCCTAAGAAGGGACCACTGAAAACTTTGGGGTCTATTTTTATACTGAGGGAGACCAAGCAAAGAACCAGACCTGAATTCACCCAAAGCATGGAGACAAGCAGATGCTTCCTAGATTTAAATGTTCAAAGACGAGATTTCAGTGTTTCCAGAATAATTTATAAAGCATGGAATATGTTTGAGAGGAGAAAAAGGTGATTATTTCACCATTTCCTTTTAAGAAGGTAACTTCTTTGGGTAAAAAATCCAATCAATATTAATCAGTTATCAATATTAATCAATACCAATTATTAATATTAAAATATTAAAAGCATTTACCTGCATCTCTTGCCTTTTTTTTGGCTTCCTTTTAGGTTTTGGGGGAGGAGGAGGGAGCTGGAGGTTTTTCGGTGGTTTTGTTTCAGAGTGGGGAGGTTAATGAGGGCAGTATTCTAGTGATGTGATACTATTTCTAGAAGCTTTAATTTCTATGAACCTCAAGGTCATGCCCCAGTCACTATCTTTCACATGAACATCTTCCTTCCCCAGATGATTCATGTCAGAATTTTTATCACCTTAAACTATTAACAGAAGAGACATAGCAAGAGGTTAAGAGTGCAGTCTGGCATACAAAGAGTGAGGACCACCATCTAATCCAATTTTAAGTGAGTGAAAAAAATAAGCAAGGCACTGAAGTGGCAAGTGATGCCAAATTATTAAGTGTAGCCAAAACTAGAAAAGACTATGATGAAATTCAGAAACACATAGAAAATGGAAAAGATGGTCAAGGCACATGAAATCTAATTTTGATAAAGCTAGGGTAATAACCACTTTAGAGAAATAATTTAATTTCTATTGTTGGGTATCATTCAAGAGAAAGAAGCGGGCAGCACTACGGACAGTTCAGGCAGATCAACCTCCCACAGTATGCAAGGCAGTAACCTGAAAAAGACACTTGAAGTAAATGTTAAGATTCTGTTAGCTATTAAAAAGCATCTATTGTGAGCCAGTTTGCTTTTCAGTATGTAGTGAATCTCTCTTTGAGTCCACATTTTTGTTCTAGAACCTGGCTAATATGGTCTTCTAGCTGAAAGGCTGGTCAGGGCTTCACCAGTGGGTATGGCTCTGGAACAAAGAGAAAATAGTCCTGTATCAACTGTCTATGTCAGGGGAAGTTTAGGTTCAGACCTAATTTAATGTAATTCTTACAAGGTTTCCTGCACTACTTCATAAAGTACTTTTGTATACAACAGAGCTTTCAGCCTTGCCAATAATCCTTAGCTTCACAGTCATTTTCATAGAAGGATTGATTTTCAGGGTTGTGGATCAATTAGTTGATGAAAGCTCTAAAAACCCTGGCAAAAATAAATCCATACAACAACATGGCTATCAGGTATGAATATACTGACTCAGAACTTGCAAAACTACACTAAACATCCATGTAAACATCTACATAGTCCAACGTTATGGAAGATTTTCATGGGTAACTCTAACAAAGGAAATAAAAAAACCAAAAAAAATCTCCAAGGTGTGAGTTGAAACCTTGAAATAAGGCCAAAGCCCAGAGGTAGAAGGAGTGTCTGCTGTCATGATTAGGACACAGAGAAAGGTATTTACTTTTATCATGGCAGTCTGGCTTTGAAAGAAGCTGACACAGAATGAGAGAAGCTCTGTCCCTGCCTCTCTGCACTTCTAAAGCTTTTAAGATGAACACTACTGGAAAGGAAAGAAACAGAGAGCATGTTTAACAATGTCCTTAACGTGCATATAGGAAGTTCACCAAACAGGACAGATTGAAGTCAGCCAAAGTCAAGATTACCTTTCCAGTCATCATTTTCCCATCTGCTATCCCGTGACTGAAATGCCAGGTCCATGACCTGCACCACCCCTCTGCCACAGGCCCCACTGGTAGAGAATGCTCTCCCCTGGGAAGGGGAGAGGAACTTAAAAGATCACAAGCCATGCAGTGCTGCGTGTGGGTCCTCAGAGATGGTGGGCAGAGATGGTGCTTATCACTGGCAGATTGGTAACCACTAAGGTAACAGATTGGTCCCTTTTTATATTGCTGATGATCTAAAATCCAGGTTGTTGCATCTCTGCAGTAACATACTTGTCTACACCAGAAGTCACTGCTGCAGCTTATTTATTATTTTGCTTGCCCACTGACAGCAAGAAAATATCCTCCAGCTCTTTTTCCTCCTCTACCACAGGAAAGGCAACCCAGTCCTTCATTTATGGCGCAACAAAATTTAGAGACTGAAGTACATTTGCTGTAGTAAAAAGGAAATTTCTCAGCAAAAGCGTTTTCTACTATAGAATGGCAATGATTTTTCAATACCGTCCATAATGCTTTCCTCCCCACTGCCAAGCACCACCACTTTGTCACAGTACTCAGTAAAGGCCATTTCAGATTAGTACAACTCTTTCCACTGACATTTTGGATCAATCTCCACATAGCAGCTTTTAAGAGACAAGTTCCACGTGTTCTTTTGCCCTCACATGTACTATCAATATTACTTTAGTGTTATGTAGATGTTTCAATAGTTACTCATTTCAGCTCAACAAAATAGGTGTCAATAATTAAACAAAACAGAAGTGTTTACTACAGCTGTGGTCATTGCTAAGAAGAAAAAGATGATGGAACTTAATCCTGGCAGAATCCAAACCGAAATCTCAGCTATCCTCTTGTATTAGCACTCCCATGCCACACCAACTGCCTTCTACACTCCACAAAGTGTTCTCCAAATCCTTAAGCAATGACAAAATTTGTAGAGTTGTACTATTGAATTCATGTACATTTCATTTCCAACAAATCAGGTTTTACCCTTATGCCCAGTCAATTTTCAAAACATGAGGTGTAAAATATGGCTGGCTTCAAACACAAGGTAACTTTATAGGCATTTCAAACATGAAAAAGAAGTAGACCATAACAATGCTACCACTAAGCTCTTCAGTGAGAGTAATATAAACTATTTTAAACCATTTAACTAACATCTTTCACAGTTGTTGAGTCCTTTGCCTAGGCTCTGATCCAACTACTACTACAAGTACCAACAGAAAGGCTACAATGACCTCACATGTGCATTGGTTGCAGTTTTAAAAGCAAGGTGGGATATCCAGCTGTAATACAGGAATACAAATTTGATAATAATGGATAGCCATCACACTACATTTCAGTAAAGCTGAAGAAAATTAGTAGGATTTAGATGCATAAAAGACTCCTATGTCTTTTATCCCATGATCAGCAGACAGAAAATACAGGAACACAGGACAGCAGTTGTGCTCTGCTGGGTCTAATTTCCTTCCACTCAATTAGACCTTGTACATGTCCCCAAGTTGAGTTCAAATTTACAGCTGAAAAGTGTGATTTTTTAATTAATATTATTTAACTGCAAGGGGTGGAAGTGGAGTGGAAAATGGGGTTTTGACTGTACCACTTCTCTATCCAGTCCTTTGGCTAAAGTTCAATCTGGTTCACTTGATAAACAGAATACGGGAAACAGATCAGTGCATCATTACCAACTGGACATTTTTCCTTTTTAACTCATAATATAGAGGTCTACCTCCAACAAGGTAGACCTTTAGCTTTCTTGTGAGCCAGTAGAGACCTAGTCAATGGAATCTGACTTGTCTTGCTCTAAAACACACACATGGAGTGGGCCAAGTGAATTGTGCCCAAAAAATGCTTATTTCTTACCATTAATTGTAAGGGCAACTAAAGGTGAATAATTACAGACGTGATGAGATGAGTAGCACCCAATCATCCATGTCAGCCTCATTTACACTAGTACAGCTGCCACTTTTTTTCTCAGATGACCACTGATGACATCTTATTCCAGACATCCTTCTCAAAAAATGTCTTATGTCATGCTACATTCCCCTGAAGTAGAATCATTTATTTCTTCCAGAGGCCTAAAGTGCTGTGAGCTAACAAGCCCCAATGACTCAGCTGAGATGAAATATGCTCTGCATCATAACTTAGTTTCTTTGCACTATGTGAGAAAGAGATTACACAGAAAGAAACCCACATCACTTTCTAGTGGGCAAAAATAGAAAATTGTAGCTGTTTTCAGTGCTTGACAAAAACCTGAGGATTGTCAACTGAAAAGATCCATTTGCAAATGCAGCACTAACACACCAATACACGTTTCTTTTAAAAGTCACAACTAAAAACATATATAAGGTAACAAAGTTTCAACCACCTGTACTATAGACCTAACTGATAAAATCTATCCACCTATATAATCGAGCTGCAAGAGGCAGTGTGGTAAACACTGCCGCTGTCTTTTCACTGAAGGGCACTGCTGAGTCCCAGTGCCATGCTCAAGTTCTTGCTCACCACTGCCTCCATAGGAAAGGGCCAGGTATATTCTTCTTGTATTAGGTGGTAAACACTTCTAGGGGGTATAGCTTAGCACCACACTTTTCCAGCCACTGGCTGGTAAAAATGGATAAGTATCCCTTTACCTCTTACAGTTGCATTCATAAAACCAAAGCTTGAAAGAGATCTAAGTAGGGAAGACACACGCAAGAGCTGCTGCCATCTCTCACTCCTTTCTTCCTTTAATTACCCAGCAGCAATTCTCAAGCAAAGAGAGCAAGAGCAGTCCTGGCAGATTATCACATCCAAAGGGTAAAGGCCTGTTCCTAAACATGCTTTTTTTCATTACTAGGACAGTAAAAGTTCATGTCTTGTTACGGATTTTTAGATGCTACTATAATACACTGTAACTGTTTCTCCTTTCCTAGAGAAGATGTTTCATAAATTTACTTTTAAACAGGTTGTTTTTTTCAAACAAATTTTGATTAGGTGTGAGTTCTTTAAATATACATTACATATTAAATATGCATACACATTAATATACATATAAAAATAACATAAAACTCAGCATCATTCTCTGTCTCTTCATATGAACAAAACTGTTCCAAAGTAAGAGAAAGGGAGAACAGTAGAAGGCAAATATGCAAATGACTGGAGTTTATTCCAGGGCATTATTCAGAAATGCATGGTCTGTATAAAATGGAGGATAAGCTGAAAATGCATACTAAAAAGTTGTAAATATTAGTCAAAATATTAGTAGATTAGTTGCAATAATGCTAAAGTAAAAACAGAGATGTGTTTGTATAGACACTTTATGACCCAAAGCCCTTTCCCAAGGGAGTGAAACAAACTTGCACATTTTGAGTTAGTTTCATCAATCTGTCCAGTGCAGCAATCTCATGAGTCAAGACTTTCATCACGTGTGTTTACTGTATACATAAGATAATAATTTGCAGCCTACAGCTTGCTGTAGTCCTTTATTTCATACCCACATTCAGTACTCTGCATCTGCAAAAGTAAGTTCTTGCAACACTTCAAAAGAAAAAGTTTTTTGAGTGTGGAGAACAGACCAATGGTGAGGACAAAGCTGAGTAAAAATATTCCATTTGTTCAAAATTGCAAGTGGTACACAAATGAGCAAAACCTGATCATACCTCTCCTTAACTATATTACTATATAGTTACAGGCACAGTTTTGATAGTTGTCGGTTTACAAAAAGATTTTAAAAGAGAAGAAGCATTTTGCAATAGAGGTATGCTAAATTCATCTGCCAAAGCCTAAAGTCAGCTGAAGGTCCAGCACAGACCAATGAGCTAGCTCCTAGGTGGAGCGTAAGTTTGGCAATACACTTCTTGGCAATCTAAACTAACTTACATGCCATGTTCTCCAAGGATCATAAATCAAGCTCATTTTGGATAATGCTGAGTTGTTGGCAAACTGCTACACAACACTTGTCTCGTAGCCTACACCTATCATGCAACCTGGCACTGGAGGAATGTATTCAGCAGAACAGGAAGACATTTAGTAGCAGGAAAACCAACATGCTAAACAATACCTGTCTTGTTGTGAATATACCCATGTATCATTCTATCGTATTTTGTCACGAGCCCTTTGCAAAATACATCACAAAGCATAAGTATCTGGTTGACTAGATTTCCCTCTAACACACAAGTAAGTCAGATCTCTAAAAAGTGGAAAAAAATTAAGCTGGAGAGGAAGATAAAGGAAGATGAGAGAAATAGGACAATTAGAAACACATCATCAGATCCTAAATTCATTTAAACAGTCCTTGCAACTTGACATTAGAAGCATGAGATATATATATGTATATATACCACTGCTGCTCTTCATTTCTTCTTCACACCTACTTATTTAATTTCCTGCTTCTCAGCCACCTGCAGAACACTGCACTGTTCAGATGGCAAAGACTGCAGCTATATCAAAAATATGGCACATATACAAAGCTTTACATAAGCCTTTTCAATTTTTGGATTTTTCTTTTTCTTAGTAAGATATGAATTATCTCTGACCGTTCTTTTCTTTCTGGTTCTGACTAGAACTAGTAGGATGACAGTACATACATTCTCAGAAACACCCCTACAATACATCTACAGTCAAGCCACAATTGGGAAATGTAAGAGAGGAAAACGTCCAGCCTAAATCTGCTTTTTCAAAAGATTCAGAGAGCTAATAGATTCTTTTGGATTATACTGAGGATGTCTACTTTACAAAAACAACCCCTCAAACATCCAAACCTTACAGGTTCCTCATATATCATGGTGACTGTCCCCCTGGCTATTTATAGACATGAACACTGCTGCGGTTTATACATGGGTCTGTACCAAAGGTGGTCCCTGATCACGACAGCTCATGATCCAAAATCCTGGACTGATTCAACCAATCATTTAAGAGACAAATAGATTTTAGAAAATATCATCATGAAAAACAAATGAGTTGTTGCACTTCAATAATATCATACATTTTAGATGATGTCAAAGAGGAATCGTGTGGTTTCTGTGTCTCTGGCATATGTGGGAGCAGCTACTCCCAAACAGTACCGATAGTCAAAAAAGCAATACTAAGAAATCTACAGAACCTTACTAATCAGCATTTTACCTTTATTGCCTTTGCAACATTTTCAAGGCTGAAAATATAAAAATTGCTACAATAAAGAATTAGAGACAGGTGTAAGGTAAATGCTTAGAAGAGTAAGAGACTAACAGCAATAATTTGTAAGTATTGAGTACAAAACTGGCTGCTCACCATGCAGCTCTCCAGAGCCGCAGTCAGGAGTATTCCTTTCAAGATGAAAAAGACAGCACTAACACCAAAAGTAAGATACATACAGATTATGCAGTAAGAAACATTAGATTTTTGGAGAGCCCTCTTGATGGGCAGAAGGGGAACACAGTAGAAACCCTATAAAAACATTCTGCTCATTCCCTGAAGCAAGCAACCTTGTGTTGAACCCACCAGCCTTCAACCAACACAGAACAGTAGATCATTTTGTTACAGGAGTGGGAGAGCGAGACAATGTCAAAAAAGACCAACAGGAACAATGCAGGGTAAAATTAAGATTGTTTTCAGAATAGTAATGAAAGAAAAAAAGAACCATCACAAATATTTACATTGCTTATATAAAGTTTAAAAATAAATTGTGGGATTTGTCCAAGTTCTTGGAAATGACAAATTAAAACCACTGTCACAGCACAGTTGTATGTAGTGTCTCCTTTTCAGGGATGCGTTTTCCCAGAACTGACTACATATGTATTGGTCAAGCAGAGATACAGACAGCAGAAGCTGCCCCAATGCAGTTAGCAGCAACGGAAATACTAGAGGTAGAAGCACCATCTCAATTAGCTTAAACACTCATCCATTCTCCCATGCCAGAAATATTTAGTGGGTTCAGGAAAGGCTTTGAAAATACCTTGTCATGTGAGCAGGGTCTGCTCTGATCTCCAGGCAAGATCCTCACCTCTCACTGAAGGGATAGCTTTTGCCATTGATTTCTATTGCCGAGACTGGGTTGCAGGTTTTGTGTTGTCTCAGCACAGACTGCAGGAAAGGCTCCCAAATCTGGCTGCACTCTAGGGCTCAGCTTCTCAAATTCAACTTATAAATTTTGCTGCTGCAATTTGAGAATGAACAGGGGCAGCTTTCATGGAAACAATCACATGGGTAACACAAGAAAATGGAAACCACCTCCTCCAGTTGCCTTCCTGCAATCAGGCAGTGGATGGGGTGAATGCTCACTGACATCTCCAATTCACAGGGAGCTTGTGGGTTGCCAATTACAGTTGGAGGGCTCAAGCCTCCCCATCACCATGAATTGCAGAGCTCTTGAATGAGAGCAAACCAGCAGCCTTTCCTGACCAAGCGGCTTCTGTGGGGGGGGGGGTCATGCACCACAAATGACAACTGAACTCACTCACTTTCACCGGGGTAATATTTTCTTATACAAAATTGATACCATATGAATTTGTCAGGCTTTATACTTTACCAGGGCACAAAACAGTCATTTCTCCCAGTAGCGCATAACCGAAAGGGTAATTCAGAACCATTCAGTGATCTGCTTAATGATTTAAAAGTAGTTTATAGCTATTACAGTTGCATGAAACTACCTCTTTTCTCTGAATAAATAAAATTCTTATGAGGAAACAATAACAAGAAGGGGACTTGTGGTGCTGGCCATGGAAGAGAGTCTGTAGAACCCAATGAAAAACAAGACCCTAGACCAAATATCACCATTGGACCAAAAGGCGCATGTCAGAGGTGTGAAAAGCAAGCACATGTGGAATGGATGCATAGACTGTAAGAGTACCAAAGCCCAGGGATTCCTTTGTTCAGGGTCCCTTCCCAGAGACAGACAGCTTGAGCTATTATCATGTTGCTGCATGATAATAAAAAGTTTCAAGCTTTTCAATTTTGGCACCCTTTCTAGCTCACTGAATAAGATCACAACAGCCAAATCTGCGTTCCTAGTGATAGAGCTTAGTATCTTACAAGGAAGGGATTTTAAAGCCTTTCCATTAGACAATTATGCATTTTGACTTTACTAAAACTGCTTTTTCATGGCTAATAGTACATTTCACTTGCTGCTTTCTATATCCTAGCAGGTCAAAAACATGTGAAAGAATATATAAATTTATAAGACACAACTTGTTTCAACTTACATTCTTTTCTTCTCATCAAAGTTATTAATGTCAGTTCCCTTATAGTCAATCCTGTCAAATAAACAGCTGTGTATCTGCTAATAGGATGAAAATTACCAAGTTATAACAAGTTTAATCAGTTGTATTTTTAACTTATTTTGTCATCTATGGAAGTTTTAAGTGATGTAATACGTGTGCCAACAGAAGGAAGTAACAAATTTACTTTACTCTTACATTAGATTCCCTTAGACTTACCACTAACTTTCACATTTCAGCCTAAAATTTAACACCAGACCTAGGTCTTCTCCCAGGTCCATTTCCCCCTCTGTTGGGAGAATTGAGATTATGAGCGAACAATTTCTATTGCACTTCTGTGAGCCTTGCCTTGGCATAATTGGGTGTGGACAGTAAAAAGCAACTAAGTAGCTAACTTGCCTTCAGCCTTGAGGCTAGAACAAAGGAGGCTTTTTGCCAAGGTCAAGGAGGAGTTTTTGGCAGGTGAACAAGTTTTCTCATCTCCTATGGACACCTGTTGTGATCCAATTAGCACCGTACAACAAAGTATGTTTTCCTTATGTATCCAATGCTATGTGAAGAAGAATCACACGTCTGAGTGTCATAAGCAGTATATAAGGTGTCTTTCTTCTAATAAAGCCGACATTTTGCCAATCATACTGATCTATGAGCAGTCTGTCCGTGCCCCTCCATCAACACCCCTCCCCCCCAAACAATATGAAGCTTTGCATGATTCTCTCCCTTTTCATTATGTTTTGTTATAACAGGCAGGCTATCACCCAGTCCTAGCCTTATAGCATTAAGCAATTTCAGATATTATCGAGTAAAATATATTCAAGGCCAATTCATAAATGGAGATTAAAAATAACTAGAACAACAAGATGGAAATAAACCAACTTGTGTAAAAGACATGCAAAAGCCATTCATTATTACGTATTTTTCAGTTTTGCACAGGGAAGATATATGTTCACAAATAATTTCAAGAACGACTTTATTTACAAGAAACTACTTGTGCTACATATGAGAAATCATCAACAACAACACATGCAACTTAGGCAGAAAAAGTGGCAGACTAGAAGATCCTCTGCTGAAATTTTCTTGAAACACTGAAGTTGCTACATTATGTTCTTGGTGGAACTTTCAGAGAAATCTCTCTCCTGCCGTAACACTGAGCTTTTGCTCAAGAATCAATCCGTTAATTAATTATGTTCTATGCAGCCTTTACAACATGCCCTTCTGAAGACTGCTCTTTTAAAGCTGTGTAATTCACATGCAGCAATACCAATGTTAACACTGGATGAAAACAAACAGCACATTACACCGACCCAGTCAGAGGATACCAACAAGATGCAAGTAACCCTCAAAATCAAATTGCACATATTCCTAAAATTTGACTACTTCCCTGCTTTGAGGATGGCTTTCATAAGTATGCTTTTGTCAAAGATGACCATTTTTTCCAAGCAAAAGTAACCACTGAAAGCAATCACAGTGATCACTTTGTAACACAAACATTTGATGGGAGAAAATTGTAAAATCACAACACACTGAAGTGCAGAAGTACAACCTATTTTGCCTCACGTATCTAATCCATAAGGACATCTTGTATAAAGGCAGGAAACAAGCTTAAGGATATGACATCAGGTCAAAGATATTGTGGGCAAGAGGGAAATAATTCGAACTCCCTATTTCAAATCTCCAGAAAACAGCTAGTGTAGGACAGTACATAATACTAAACATTCCCTAAAGTAACTGGGACTCCAGGAGAGGTCACAGAGCTCTGTAAGGGGAATTGATGAATAAAAATATGCAACAAACTGCAAGTCTATAAACAAGGATTTAACTTTTGATCACCAGCACAACCATACCAACTGTAACTACCCCACCGCATATGTAAGGGCTGGTATGTGGGGGTGAAGTAACACGACAGAGTATGCACCTTTCCTCAATTGTTTCTGGACATCAGGAGCTCAAGATTAATTCAGTTCCACATTTGACATTATGTAGTGAGTATCAAGAGAAAGGGAAAAAAAGGTATTTTCTGCCAAAAAAGCTCTATGCCTGCAAGTTATTATTCCCACATTTCTTCAAACATATTGACAGGTACTTTTGGTATGAATTAGGGCACTGGATTAGCATCACTTTTGCCACCCAAACCAAACACAGCACCTGTAAGAGTCTCCCAGGAGACTCTGTTCTGATTACAAGAAGGTTATAGATTTGGAACATACTCAGAAGCCACAGTCAGCAAAATTAATTATTTTCTCTTTAGCCTAGAGAGTTTTCTATTGGAAGTTGCTTCCAATGTTTCCTGATGAAATGCCCTGCTCATTCCTTCCTAAGGGTAGCAAAAGGAAACGGTAATAATTTTAGGCGCTTCCCAGTTTGGGTGGGATAAGCCGACTGTGTTCATGTGTGTGTATTCAAGATTACCACACAGACTGATATTCCTCCATGCGCTCTAAATAGGAAAACCACTAAGACAAACAAGCTGTTCTCTATTGCAATTTTCTGCAGCAATACTCAAGCATTAAGCGTATTCCCCTTAAATCTAAATTTGTCCCAAAGAAGTACTAATACACTTTTAAATCAAATTTTTGCCACCATGTGTTTAGTTTCTATCACTCTCTACAAATAATATGTTAGAAAGTTTCAAAAACAGTAGTGTTGCCTTCTCTTCTGCTTCTTTCCACCTGAGAAAACAAACTGTTTGGTTAACCAGCAGGGTCACTGAAAGCAAAAATATTCTTATACACCATTATCTGCCTTTTGAAATTATTTTTCCTAGCACAAAGTACAACACCTCTTTTATCTCTATTTGGACATTCACTTCCCAAAAGTGATATCACTGGGAAATGCAATTACTTCTTTCAGACAAATGGACTGCCTTTCAAAGCTGTGGACTCTGATATTAAAGAATCATTGGAAGGCTTGAGTTGGAAGGAACCTTAAAGACCATCCAATTCTGACCACCCATCCCCCACAGGCAGGTACACCTTACACTGGACCAGGTTGCTTAAAACCCCATCCAACCCGGTCTTGAACATTGCCAGGGATGGGGCATCCACAACTCTGGGCAACCTGTTCCAGTGCCTTACCCCCCTGTGAGTAAAGATCTTCTTCCTAACCTCTAATCTAAACCTATTGTCTTTTAGTTTAAAACAGTTCCCCCTCGCTGTATCACTATCTGCCTGTGTAAAAAGTCACTCCCCTCTTTTTTATAAGCCCCTTCAAGTACTGGAAGGCTGCTGTAAGGTGTCCCCAGAGCCTTCTATTCTCCAGGTTGAACAGCCCCAGCTCTCTCAGCCTGTCTTCATAGGAGAGGTCTTCCAGCCCTCTGAGAACCTCCTCCCTAAAAGTTTTGTGCTCTGTCCAGGGTTAAATCTGCCCCTCCTGAGTCTCCAAAAGGTTTTAATCCGCAAATGAAATCTCTTCTTGAGAAACTACAGGATCAGACAGATATACATCAGTGGGCAGACAGCACAGCCAGACATATGTCTGTGACTGAATATATAAGAGCAGCAGTTAAGTGTTATGCTTCATTAAGAGTTTACATGCAGTAAAAGTAATTCTCAGCTCTGTCAAAACTTAAGAAATATGCATTTTTGAGAGAATCTACTTGAAAAATGAATTAGATTTCTTTGCCATTACAGATTATATCACCGGGACAAGTTTATCAAGGGGCTCAAGATTAAAGATTTGCATCCCTTTAGGCTTTAGCAGGGAACACTACAGTTTAAAAAAGGCAGGCAAAGCAGAATGAGCCCCTGTGCTGTAAGTCTATTGACTGAGCCTCATTTAAAATGCTACTAATTTCACTTAGGGAACATAAAATCTCTGCTTGGATTCATAAATGTGATTAACTAGGCACTTTGTCTGATGGTTGCTCCACCACAGCAATAAAATTTCTGCCTGGGCCATGAACAACATATTTGGCCTTTTTTATACAGTCAAAGAGCAACAGTGAACGTCAATGAAATCAGTTATCTTGCTAAAACTTGAAATGGGATGTTTGTGGGGTTTTTTGTTTCATTGTTTTTATAATGGAGAAGCTCTGCATAGAGCAAAAAACACTCAAAGACGCTCTCCAACCAGATGGGTTGGAGTTAGTCACTCACCCAATTACATCATCTAAAAGTGTGAGAAAAGGAAATAAAAATTATTTCTTTAAAAACCTAGGAAGATGGGCAGAGGAGAACTTCTGGACAAAACCTCTACCTCAGCTCACAGCTGAAAACCACCCAGTGGCCTCAGGACGTAAGAGTCTTTGGGCTATCACACACCTCTCTAGCTACACTGCCCAGTAAAGAGCTCCCATACAGTTAATAGCACAATATCTGATATAACTTGCACTATCAGCCCTTAGAGATCTCACAGCACTTAATACTTGCAGCAGGGGTCCCCTCTTGAAAGGAGGTATATTTGGCAGCTTCATTTTGGTCACATTTTGCAGGTTAGTTTTGAACTTGATTATAAGTTCACCCCTGAAAGACAATCTTACTTGTTCTTGGTGAACCTTGCAAAAACCTTGGAAAACCTTGGAAAAGCCAAAGACAACTCCATAGTCATTAACAGTATTTAAATATTGATACAGTTAATGCTCAGCTCAAAGATGTTACTGACTACTAATATCCTTTCTGGTATGACTAAATCCCTGTACTTAAGAGGCAATGAAAAGAATTATGCAGCTAACCATTGTTCTTTCCTTGCCCGTATGAGCTACACAGGAAAAAATGCAGATCTCTTCTCCCTGGCTTATTTTTCAAGGTCAGACATCAGTTCTACTCAGTGCCAGACAGAATGTATCCAAAAGGAGATGGTTGATCACTTTACAGAATAAGGAAGCAAAAAATACTACTTATTTAATTTTATTTGTATTTATGTATTAAAACACATTTATTTTTCTCTGCTGAAGGGTAGGCAGCCTGTGCTACCAGATTACGAGCAGACTTTGTGCAGTTTTGGAAAACAGAACTGTTCTGGAAAGAATGTGTCTTGTAAATAAACCCCTTCCTGTGCTTCATGATTACCCCACCTATCCCACAACCCTTTAAGGTGGCACACATGCTATGACTGCATCTGGCTGGGGCTGACAGTTTCTCCAGTTGGCCCCACAAAAGGGTAGAAAAAAGTCCTGCAAAACAAGAAAAAACAAAAAAGCCCAAAGATATCACCTCTGCTCTTGGCACTGAATCACACTGCAGTCATCATTTCTGATAAAACTACACAGCAGCTTTCATGTTGCAGTGATGACAAACTTCCTGCTACAGGCTGGAAGAGGTCAGCATTCCCTTTCTCTGCCAAGCGGTCCAAACCCTGTTGCTGCTGGGAAAGCAGTCTCTGCTTCAAGTGTTACCTGTAACACCACCAGCCAAACTTATACATAGAGGTGTTAATTCACAAGCAGACAACTCTCAGAAGGAAGTGTATCTTGCAAAAATGATCAAGGTGATACCATCTCTACATGAGACATGACTGAGGCCAAATCCTTTGCTACCCAGACTCTAGAAAAAAGCCAGATTACTATGAATTACAAATAAAAGCTTTTAATACATGCATCCCTCTCAGATGAAATCAAACAGCTACAGAGGGATAAACAAACATGACCACAGTGACTAAAATTGGCGAGCATGAGAGATGAAGTTTGTGTGAGATCAGCAACCCAGAGTATCTTCAGTGATGCATGGCAAAGACCAAAAATGTGCTTATAAAAACACAAATTGGCTACAGAACTCAACAATGAACAAAGCACAGCTGTGCAATTTCAGTTGAAAAGGTAGTATTTTATTCCAAATCTGCCTGCACAAACACAGCACGTGCTACTCACCTACATCCTTTGTGAAAAGCCACTCCTCTGTTACTTCTCAGCCCCATCGTTCCCATGAGCTGGATCCATTAAGAGTTAACACAATGAGTACATAAAACCGCTTAAAATAACCACAGAGTCACCAAGATAAAGACCTCTGGATAATATAAATGGTCTGGTTTAATCACGAGCCAGGACTGCTGATGGTGTTTGCAGCTATTACAACATTCACTCTGCACACAGACAGCAGTGTGCGGTAGCAACAGGCAGCCCAGCTAGCTGGTTCACAGTGGGGTAAGAAACCAGACAACGCTTCTTTAATAAATGTAGCAATTCTACAAGGGGCTTTCACCATCATCACCATTATACCTTTGTGATAAAACAAGGAAGATGTTTTGACCCTGCATAAATCTGCCAGCACAATGTGCTTTGCCATCTGTACCAAATTCTCTTGTCCTATCCACGGATAAATCTATCCTAAATATTAGGGGAGCCCACTAAGCAGAAAACAACCAGGGCAGTTAGTGGAAAAGGGAAACAATGTTTCCTCAGAGTTACTGCCTTGATCACAGAACCTCTTAAGCACACAGCACAAGTCTTCTGAACACCATCAAACAAGTGCGGTTCCCAAGAGAAAACTCTGCATTTCAGTTGCATGCCCAGACATTAAGGAGACACATGTAAAGACTCAAAATCCATTTGTTTTCTTAATCTTCTCTGATTCTATGTCCTTCTGCAACTTCCGCTTCTTTTCCTCTTATACCACGTTCCATTTTCTCACGTTTTTGTTTGCCATTCCTTATACCAAAAAAACAAATCCCTTTACCAAAAAAAAAAAAAAAGCTAATCAGATTTAACTTTGCTTCCTTTTACTCCAGCAAAATTGACAGACACCTTTTAGTAGTTTCATCACAATCGAAGGAGGGTAGTGTCAGCACCATCGTCCCGGACAGCTGGAAGAGGAACAGTCAAGCAGTGAAGCACCTCCTGAGCGACAGCAGGGATCAGCCATGCATTGACACAAGAAAGCCTTTTCTCAACTAGCAGCCATTTTCTACTGAATGTATTAAAAAAAATGCAGCTTTTGAAAATGACACCTGAGTGTCTGTGAGTAATGGTACAACTATCTATGTATACTAAAGAATTGAAGTTTCTTAGCTAGAAATTATCAAACAGGTTCCAGTGTTGGTAGGTAAGCAAAACAAAAAAGTGCAAAAGAATCATAAAACTATATAACTTTTTTACATCTCTATATCCACTACAAAACCAAATGCAACATATTTTGAAGTCTCAAAAGAAAAACATATTTCCTTGTGAACTACCATAATTCTAGCAACTTGAGTTCTAATTTGGTAGCCTGCCTTGTACAAGATCAAGCTCTGAGCTACATGTATCCTACAAATCTTCTGAGATCCACTTAGTCACACAGATATGAGGAAATACAGACTTTAATAGTCAAATTCAGTAGCAGCGATAAGAACAGTAACTCCTGTCCTGAAAGGGAACCACAAATAGGAAATGACTCATGCTCAAAACATCGACACTTATCAATTGCAAAACAATCAAATTAGTATTCCTGTCAGCTTATCTGAAGACTGCAACCCTTTTAGTGTTCAGTTTCACTGAGGTCTCTCAAGATCAAATCTATCAAAAATCACAGAAAGCTTGCAGAAGTCTATTTTTTTCAATGACTTTTCTCAGTCCTTCTGTTTTGTGCCTCCACCATACTGGAACACATTGGTGAGACAATGTCATCAAGCAAGGCCTGGCACAGGCTTGCATTTATCTAACATAATGCACAGAGCTCTGCTAGGTTCCATTTGGACTGGACACCCTGTGTACCTAGAAGGGTTTGTAAAGTTAGCACGTGAAGTCACACACAAGTCCATGATCTATCCTTGATTGCAGGCAGTGCAGAACCAACATCCTTATACCACATAAACCCATTTGTGAGCAGTGACACAAATAAACAATAATAAAGAGAACAGATCACGGATGCAACTGCAAACAAGTCAATTTGCCATGGAAGGGAATTCATCAGGCATACAGTAAATAAAAGGGAAAAGGAAAGCCAAAGTGAAATACTTTGTATATTTTAAGCCCACATCTTTTATCACCCATTCCATCACAAATCTATGCAATCAAGGAGAATGCCGGTTGGAGTTTGTGAAGGGTTTTTTTTATTTTGTTTTTCAGGGGTTTTGTTTTACTAGTTGCTACTTAAGGATAGAAGTGAAAGATCATGACACCATTTCCACTCCTGCAGAGTGTGTAGGGCTCTCTTTGATGCTTCTGATGTCATGTAGTCTTGTGGATCATATCAACTTTCCAATGAAAGCACAGGGATTATCTTTCTTCATTACTTTGCATTCTCTCTCACAAGAACAAACATTTCCTGCTATTCTTTCAACAGTGAAAAATAGCTGCTTGTATCACATGGAAAGCCAGTAGCCTTGTTTGTTAAACAGTTGTTTTGCTTTAAGTTGTTGGTATTTTTAAACACGTTTAAATGTTTCTCTTTCCTATAAAAATCCAATTTCCCAGGAATTTTCCAGAAAAATAGTTTTTACCTTTGCATTCCCATAATCAGTTAAAAATGTTACAATTATTTAAAGAGTTTCTTGGGCATATGTAGCTTTCTAATGAATTCTGTGTAGTATCCAAAAACTACAAGAAGAGCTAGCGTGAAAGAAGTCATTATTGGGTTATAGGATTAAGATAGGAAGGCATATGGCTCCTTTTCATACAAACTCAATACACTGAAGTCTAACCAGATGTGCTCATTGGAGAAAGACCAGAATCAGTAAACTCAGAGACATACTTTCTAAGTAATGGTCATCTCTTAGGTCTACATTTTCTTCAACAAGCTTTTCCACAGCAGAAAGCAAAGGCTGTTCAGAAACAAAAAGCCATGGAAGACACCTAATCTCTTCCCTGAGATCCACAAAACAGGACAGCATTTCCTCCTTGGTCCCTTTATTTATTTTATTTTCTCTCAACAGCCATGCACAAAATGTTGATAAAGTCGAAGGATTAATTTTATCTCCTGTTCTCACAGTTTTTAGGTACAAAGAGGCTTCCTGGAAAACTTTATGCATTTAGGAAATCTGGGCATGCTGTATTCTCAAAACAAGACAGTGTCAAGTGATATCCATCTGATTTAAGTCACACTCATCTACGGGTATAAGCCCTTCAGTAAGGAGGGTATGTAATGAATGGTGATACAGATTAGTATTTGTAAGACATACGTCGTTTAAAAGATAAATGTCCTTCCTACATAATTTTAAAGTCCATTCTATAGATTTTTAGTATGGAAGAAAACTGTTGTGCTTACTTTGAAAACAAAATGTCACCTGGGTGACAGTTATTTAACAACAGCTGCCCAGTGAAGATAACTAACCTAGCAAGCCCTAGATGAAGAGTTTGTCACAGGAAAAACAGAACCTTTCTTTGTCTCAGCAGGTCTAGAAAGCACCTTCTGTATCCCTAGGACCATGACACAGGTGAAATTAAATTATCCCACTGCTGCTTTCAAGCCCAGATGAAATTCACAGGGCTCTACAAATCCAAGAGCCCAATTACTTCATTGCACACCCCATGTTATTCTGTCGTTCCTATGCACAGTGTGTCAGCAACTTCTTGTGCAGTCAGACCTTACACAAAACTAAACACTAAACCTGCTGCTCCTACCAAAACAAGACATTACCTCCTTGGGTATGACATATGTAAGAACAAAGCAAGGCAAAAGAAGAAAGAAACCCCCTCTGCCTGATCAAACATAAATAAAATACATTTTCCTGGCACGAGGTCTTGAAGGCCTGATACTACTCAGACTGACAAATGATGCCAAGCAAGAAGTTCTGAGCTTCCACCCAAAAAGTTTCATCCATCTGTCAGGAAACGAAACATCTGAGGCCAAGCAGCACCACTTGTAGTAAGGCCAACACAAGGACAGGAATGAACTCACCTTGACATATGCCAGGTAATGCTCGCACTTTTCCTGCATATATGACAGTTGTAACTTCTCTGTGATCTGCCCTGCTGTCTCTCCAGAAGTCACAAAGTAAACTCTGGGTTGATGGTTCTTTTCCTTCTTTGCCACATCAGCAGTCAAGTTATAATTCAAACCTGTTTTAAAAAGGAAGAAGAAAACAAAGGATGTCAGTGAACAATAGTTATTTTCTAGCCACCTATCAATAGACCCTGTTGCCTCCTAGTGTGCTTGAAGAAAGGTCAACCCCTGCAAGCCCTCAATCAATCACTAAGTTTCCCGTGGCTACATAAAACCAAATCCAATTACTAATGTACTCCCACATTTTGTGTTGCTATTATTCTCAGCCCATCCTTCCTGCAGGAAATGGTAAGAATCCATCTAGATATGCACATTTAACACAAAAAAAGAAAACCCAAAACACCCAAACCAAAAAAACCACAAAAAAACCCAGAAGATGCTTAAACTATGTTGCTAACAGAAAAAGCAAAACCACACAAACAACAGCAGCAGCTTCAAGTTTGTTTTTCTTCTAAAACAACACAAACTATGCAAATGTAAACTATGATGTGGCATTTCCTGACAATTGTATTCTATGATTTGCAGTCACAGCATTTATACCTTAACTAGAGCTCGATGCCTAGCACTCAGCAGTGCCCTCTTAGATGTTACACATCCCTGGCAGTTTATAGAAGACCTATCCCAAGACTTACGAGCTGTCTCTTTGTAAATCTTGTTTCCAACACAATCAGTTGCTATGTCACTGGATGTGTCTGTGTCCAGAAGAAAACTTATTTGCTACTTGAAGTACTGTGCTGATTTTGGCTGAGATAGAGTTAATTTTCTTCACCATAGCTAGTAAGGGGCTATGCTTTAGATCTGTGCCGAAAACAGTGTTGATAACACACGGATGTTTTAGTTACTGCTGAACAGTGCTTTGCACAGTGTCAAGGCCTTTTCTGCTTCTTACATTGCTTCACCAGTGAGTAGGCTTAGGGGATCACAAGAAGTTGGGAGGGGACACAGCTGGGACATACCAAAGGGATATTCCATACCATATGACATCATGTTCAATATACAGAGTAGGGGAAAGAAGGACAAAGGTGAGGACCTTTGGAGTGACCATGTTTGTCTTCCTAAGTAACCATTATGCTTTCCTGGAGATTGCTGTACCCCTGACTGCTCATGGGAAGATGTCAATGAATTCCCTTTTTTTCTTTGTTTGTGTGCACTGGCTTTTGCTCTACCTATTGCAGAATCACAGACTATGCTGAGCTGGAAGGAAACCACAAGGATCCAGCTCTTAGCCTTGCACAGGATCACCCCCAAGAGTCACACCATGTGCCTGAGAGCATTGTCCAAATGCTTCTTGAACTCTGTCAGGCTTGGTGCTGTGACCATTTCCCTGAGTAGCCTGTTCCAGTGCCCAATCACCCTCTGGGTAAAGAACCTTTTTCTAATATCCAACCTAAACCTCTCCTGACACAACTGCATGCCAGTCTCTCGGGTCCTGTCACTGGTCACCACTGAGAAGAGATCAGAGCCTGTTCCTCTTCCTCCCCTCATGAGGAAGTTGTAGACTGTTAAAGACTGTTGTAGATGATTACTTTGTCTTCATCTCAACCCACGAACTTTCTCACTTTTAGCCTTCTTGGCACAAAAGTCTCTGTGAACACTTATAAACTCACACAATTCAAATTCGCTTCACTTCATTTGCAGTGTGTTGCATTCTGACTAAAAGCTTAGGGCATAGCAACCAGACAAACCTTAAGTGGTATGAAAAGCCATAACTGGGGAATCAGCCTAACTACCATCACAGGGCTTCACCTGAACATTTTTTTGTTTGCTTTTGGTAGAATAACTTGCTTAGAAAGATAATGTCTTGAAAATATTTCAAACTCACAAGCTCATGACCAAAAACTCTCACTAAAGTGGTGTTTACGCAGTCCTACTAAAAAGCATCACCTTATCAGAAAGACAGGGTTTAGCTTGCTTAAAATCCCAAACTTTTTTTCTTTTCTTGAGGTGTCCCACACCCATCCCCAACTGTCTCCCTTTTTATTTCAAGATCTCATATGCATATACATGCAAGCAATGCCAAGATCTGCACCAATATCACAAAATTAAAGACAAGAAAACATGTTAGCAAACCCAGGCTTTGCTACACAGAGGCAAAAAGCCCTCTGGACAGATGCAGCCCTCTTCAAAGGAGGAGGGTAAAAGGAAGAAAGGACTGCAGAGCTTGCAGGGGTGCCTAGGGAGGCTTGTAAAGTCTCCAGTGATAGCGTTACATATTAGCGACATTGAACAATTCCTCACTGCAGGCATGGAAAGGGATCCCAATGTGAGGCCTGCACCAGGCCTCTGATTAAAGATCCCAGGCACTATCCAATCAGTACGGTTCCCTGCCTCCCCTTTATTATCACAACTTGTTTCTATGTTGTATTCAATGAAGTCATATCAGTGGAAAAACTGAAATATCATGAATACTTTTTTTCGCCCTCCCCAGCTTTGTTGCTTCCAAAAAGCAAACCCAAGTGAGGAGATAACTGGCCAAACTTATCACTGCTGGTGGTTTAAGTTCCTCCTGCTCACTCCAGTAGAAGAACAGGAGGCAAGTTTTTCGCAGCAAATTAACTCTCCCAGGTACTGCCTTCAAACATTTGTCCAGCAGCTTTAAGCAAGTTTTCTCACTTTTTTCTGGGGATCTACCCACCCAACTTCATACAATCAAAATAAAACTCTGGCATGGGTTTGATGACCTCAGAAGGGCTCAATTCTTCTAATGACTATTCCTTTTCCATAACTAAAGTTAAACGTCTAAAAGCTTCGATAACAGCTCCCTCTGAGAAATTTTTGGTCATACCTGCAAGAGTACCCTACCCCCACCCAGCAGACCAGGTGAATTACTCCAGCCAGTATGAGATGCACCAAGTAAATGGCAGCAGGCATTTTACAGTGGATTTTCATCCTAAATGGCATATATGTACTCACAATGCAAGAGTCATCCTTGATGGCTGATGGCAGCCCTGAAGCAGAAAGGAGTTAGAAGAAATTAAGATCAGGCCATGGTATCCCCCAAGCTAAAACGGAAATCACAGCTGACTGCACTAATGGAGGAGTTACACACTCTAAGCCACTCAGCACATCCCATCCTCACCCACTCAGATAATGACACACCACACAAACAGCAGGAGGCAAAATGCTCAGCAGGAACAAGCACATCTGTAAGTGCTTGTTAAACTACTAGCTATAGTACCAATTTGTGGGGGGCAGCATACGAAAAAATGAAGAAATGACTAAATAATAACAAAAAGCCATCAGAAGAGGAATGTGTTTCTTTGGTGCCTCTGCCAGTAATTTCAAGGAGAAAATAATTCATGAACTTAGCTTGCAAAGAAAACTCTTTCAGTATTAAAAAAAATACCCTAGAAAATGAGAATATATATAGGATATTCCCTCCATCCTCTTCCAAAATGATTTTTTTCCCCATTACTTCAAACCTTGTTTCAAATCCTCTCTCATAGTGTTGTCCCTGGCTCTAAGTTGGGAGCCATCCTCGCTGCTCCATACACTGAACACATTCCTGCAGCATGCCTGTTTCTGAGGCACTCTGAAGGTAACATTGACTTGCCTGCATCTGAATAGACTGGAAAAATAAGAGGCAGACAGAATAAAACTCCTGCACCAAACTACAGCTGCACACAGGTAAGAAGAGGAGAGTCCACTTCCAAAAAGTTTCGGATTAGGCATTTTACTTCAGTCCTAGAAACATGTTCAAATAGAGCGAAACTGTCAAACAATCCTACACTAAATTTTGCACCAGTCTTTCAGGCAACAGTATTAGGGATGTGAGGACTACCCTAGCAACGGATCAACACACAAGCGATGCACATCTAAAATGAAAAGTATATGAGAAAGTTTGAAGCAATTTCTAACGTATCTGCCTAACTCTAGTCAAATGACCAAAACCCTTCATTTTCATAGCCATTAAAATTCACCTGTTTCTCATATTGGCAGTATTATTATTGTTGTTATTATTGTAGAGGAAATTATCCAGACTGTGGGCCAAGTTTACTTCCATTTTCCTTCAGGGACGAATGCAAAAGCAGCCCCTGATGCACAGAGATGCAGCAGTCTCTTTTCTTGTCCTGGTCACCCAGAAGTGTATGGTTTGAAGAGGCTGAAAGCTTCTCATTCAAGCTAGGAAAGGCCTGTCTCTAATCCCAGCCTTTCCTGGCAATACAGAGACCTCACAGGAGACGAAGCAATGGTCCTTTAAGTGAAAGAGGAACAGCCTGAGTGAGATTCTGAGGTGACAGAGTGACAACTTAAAATACTGTATTTCTCATACCTCCAAGACATACTGGAGGTGGTCTCTGTCAGTGGACATACAACTAGACGCTCAGCTCTCCAGCAAGCACTGAGGCAATGGCTCTTTGTCCAGACAAAAACATTTCAGCAATAAACTCATACTTCTGAAGACCATAGTCTGAAAGAAACAACTTCATGGAAATTGTACTGTCAGTGGCAGTATCAAGCAGTGTCCATAAACACAGAACCCCAGACAGCTGTTTCATGACCAGTACTATTGCAACTCCCACTAGAAAAAGAAGAAGCAAAAGAAAGATGGGGAATGTTTATATGCAAGCGTGAGGTAGTGCTAGATGAAGATGACTTTCCTTCACATGACAGTTAACAAAATAGCCACACATTCAAATCAGCATTGAAGGCACACATTTGCCACAGAAGAATGCTGCCTGCATGTTCAGCTTGACCTTCTAAACATTATGCAGTAGATGACCAATTTCAGCTGCCCAAAAGCAAGACAAATGCTGAGCTTTTCACCAGTAAGCAGTAATCTCGAGTATCCACGTTGACAAGCCCTAGGGGAGTGACTTTCCAGACAAGCACCGCATTCTCACCATCTGACTTTACAGACTGCCCCCAGACACCCAAAGATGAAATAATCCCAATCCCAACACTTTTAGCCCCAAAATTCTGGCACAGCATTTTAACACTTCCATGTGCCTTTCAGAGTCTGAACTGGACAACGATGCATTAACAGGGATATTCTAGGGGTTTTTTCCCCCCACATTTAACCACACGGGAGAGGAACCATTACAATATTTCCATTATTTGTTCCACCCTTTGTTAATTGATATTCTTCAACTGCAACATAATTAAAATGGCCTGACTGTTAGATTACTAACCAAAAGCTCATTTGAGATATTTTATCCAAATCATACCCTGAAGAGATTTTATACAGTCAGATAGTTCTGGCTGCAATGTTTTCAAGACAAATCACTTTGTTACAAGCACTGTATGAAAGGACAATGGTTGGAGGTTTTATAATAATCTACTTAATAGTAAAAAAATTTCTTGTAATGAGATGGATGTTACTCGCCAAAGAGGATGCTTATGTGCTTTCACCACAATAAATCATCAGAAGTACAGTTTGTAAGACAACACAGAGAAATTTAACCAACTCTTACAAGACATGATGAACAGGAAGATAGATCTTTTGTAAATGAGGGAAACAGATACTTAGATTGGAAAAAAAGGAAGTTCACTTCTTAGCCACAGGTCCAGAGATACGAAATTAAAGCAAAGGAAACATTTGAAACAGTACTTCAAGAACACAAGAACAGCTAGATATTCAGAAAATCTACCTGGTGATTTTCAGAGAGGAATTAACAATCCCTCAGAAATGTGTTTTCTTAATTGACAGAGTATCAGGCAGTACAAAAAATACTTTATCAAAGCATGTATTTATCTGCTTAGTGTCATCTAAGAGAAGGAAAAAGTGCAAAAATAGAAATTCAAGTCTCAGTTGCATCAGTATATTAGAATACACAGGAACCCTAAATTTGGTAATTCCACTGTTTTGAGCTGTTCAAGTGAGAGTTACAAGCTGCTTGTAGTTCTCACCCCATGTAAATGGCAGAAGAAGTAGCAAGAAGCCTTTTCTTTCTCTGACTTACTTAAAACCAAAATACTGCAGCAAGCTCTGCATACTGGGTTGCACAGATGCAACTTACCCTTCTCGACTACCTGCTCAAAAAGGCAGGGCATAGAGCAGGAGGAGGCACTGATTCCCCCAGCTCACTATCAAGACAGAGCATGCCGTGAGGCTGAGACATCTTCCCTGAACAGCACAGTGCAAGTCCTCTGCCATTCCTAAAGCATGACAAAGGTAAAACATCATGAACTAAATTAACTCAGGTCTTAAAATATTTAGAAATGCTGTATCTGTCCCATACGACTTCACACAATATCTAAGACTTGTAAACACTGGGATGTAAAAATCATAAGTAGTATTTTAATAGAGCAAAGACATAAAGGTTTGCACAATTACACGTTACACAATTCCATTCACCTCAGAAACTCCACGTGTTTAACAGAGATTAACTAAGATTGGGCTATTTACAGTCACTTTACAGACAGGTAAACTGATGCACAGAAAAGGATTTTCTCATATCTGTTTCAAGAGCTCCTGGTAGACTTTCAAAAACTATTAATCTAGAGCAAATCACCTTTCATATGCTTTCTGATAACGCTGATGGAGGATACGTATTCAGAAATGTATTATCTATCAAGAAGTAAACAGGGAATACAAACTTTGAAGGCTGTGTTCTCTATCCTTGTAGCAAGCCTAAGGACACACTTCCCTCCTTTCACTGAGGAAGAAACTGCCTCGGTATTACATCAGCCTCATCAGAAGGTAAAAATGTGCCCAATGAAGTTCTCGAGCCTCCAACTTTCTGGAATTGTATACTCCACATTCACATTGAAACTACTTATTTCCCATAAAAGGTCTGTTACTGACTACAAAGAGAGCCCTTTACTCCAGGTCAACCTGTTACTGCCCAGGGCTGGCACAGGTACCTTACCTATTTCTCCAGGAACATGCTTGCCGCTGAAGCGAAAGCATGCTGTGACATTGAGGCAGTTCACTGGCTGCAAGCCATCATGGCACTGAGGAGCTGTGATATTGATAGAGACGGGCAGGAAAATGGAGATGTCCACGGTAATGACAGGCCTGGATCTGGAGATCAACAGAAAAGTAGAATTGAGTGAGGAGATGGAAGTTCTAAGCCAAAGGAAAAGAAAGTAAATTTGGTAAACTACACAATTTCAAGCAGACAGGAAAAAAAAGAGAGTACCTTTGAGCTGTAAAATAAACTAGCACTTGACCTAGCTGGCAAGGACTACTAGCATTTAAATTAAAACAGTAATATCTGCTTGAAGTTCAGTGCTCGGATACAGACTGCAGGCAGGCAGCTAGGGAAACCAGTAATGTGTAATAATAATAATCATCATCATCTCCAGCAAAAGTTGCTGGAGGATAATAAAATTAGTAGAATAGCAAACAAGAACAACAAGTTCATGCAAATGAGACTGGTTGCTAACCATCCTGGATGGTCAGGGACAGGTAGGAAGAGACCACAGGTTTCCACAGAATGGTCTACAGTCAAATTTATGACCTCAAAGTCAAGGAGGGAGCACAGGGGAAGGAGACGGATTCATATATCATTTTTCTGACAGTATAAGAGGGACAACAAACACTACATTCGTGTTTTCTGGAGGAGAGACATTTGACTAATTCCCTCCTGGCAAGGACTGAATACTCTTCACGCTGCTGAACTGTGTTTCAGGAGTTACCCAGTGCACTGTGAACAAAAGCTTTCTACCCTTGCAACTCCAGCACCAGGTTATTGCTACCACTACTCCTGGCTGAGGGACAACTCAGCAAGAATTACAGAGCAAGCTGAGTCCCTTAAGGCCCAGGTGTGTCTTGTTAAGGAAACTTCCCTGTCTGACCATTCAGGAGGCACTCACCCAGTCACAATCACACCACTAGAGACTTTAACTGGTGGGACCAAAGCCCTTTTGCAGTGGCTCCAGAGAGCTGACAGGTGCCCCACTTGATTCCCTACACACACCACTCTCACATAGTCAGACCAGGTTTCCCATAGTTCCATAAAGCCATTTATTCACAGCAAAGTAACACAGAAACAGCTCAAGGGGGTGCCTCTGAGGAGGGATCCAGAACAAAGGACCCCCTGGGCTTTTTTACCCTCACACTCCAAGCAAGTCTTCACTCTTCCTTGCTCTTCCTCCTGAGTCCTTGGCTCCTGCTGTGTCTCCCAGTGTCTGGTCACCTGGCTGTGCCACAGGTCCCCATGGCTTTTCTTATGCAAAAAGTCAACGGTTCACAGCCTCCTGCTTCAGGCTCCCACCATCCAAAGCTCAATTTGCAGCTCACACTGCAGCTGCACCTGAGATACCTATACTGAATGTATTCCTCAACAGTTTCCTCTTTCACACAACACAGAAGATCCAGCAGCCCAGAAAACCAGACTCTTCTGAATCATCTCCAGCCCAGGACTTCAGCCCAAAAATTCAGTGTTATTCTTCTTGGTTTCAATTCTGTACATGATCAACATGAACATGTTCTTCCAAAACCAACTACAATAGTGAAAAAAATGTGCAGCAACCAGCAGATTCAGTTCCAGAGTAGTCTCAACAGCCATGCAAGGCCAGAGCTTGTAAACTACTTCAGGACGATCACTCCACAAGCCACTTAATTGAGAGGTAGGGGAGAGGAAGGAGAAGAGAGCAGGAACTGTGGTTACACCTAATTTATACCAACTGGAACAAGATTCACATAATCTCTAAGACAGCTGCTCAGACTCTTTTACCACAGCCTGAAACAACAGTGCAAGTTCACATTTTGAGATGGAGGATGAAGATAAATGCTACCCCTAGAAATATATGCGGTGGGGGGGAAGGAGGAAAAAGAATGAGCAATCATTTCACACCTTCGAAGAAACACTCTTTCTGAATGCTTAAGGAGACATAAAAGAGTAAGTGCTATAGTTGATCTAGAAAAATATTTCTCCAGCTATGATACACTGTGTGATTTTTCCTTAGTGTCATCTCACTTGGTTATTCACTGGGGAAAAAAACCCAGTGCATCTGTCAAAGGACCATACACGTGAGCAATACAATGCTGACGATCTGCCTCAAGTCACCAAAGGCTTCCACCAAAGCCTTTAAATATCATTTGGCAAAAGATTTGTTGGTTTTGGCTAAGGGACTTCACAAAAGTGGGAGGGGTAAGAGGAGAAGGAGAAGAAAAAGCTGATTTCTTTATCCTAATCTGAATCTTAACAGCAAGTGGGACACACTTGAAACTGGCAGTAGCAACACTTAATCAGGCTGCCCACAAAGTCAGTCAGCAATACACTAATTTCCTCGGAAATGCACAAGTATGACTGAAAACACGGACAGATGTCATCATGCTGTTGTGATGCATGTGGTTTTAAACATCACAGTATGCCTTTCAGTTTGTCTTCCCCCCTCTGCAAGTAACATCAATGCAGGAGAAAAACGCAGTTTTCTTTTCAGCACCTTCAGAGATATGGGGCTGCAAATTCCCACCTGAGGCATGGCACACTTTTTCACAGAAGCAGTAATTAGCTTCCTATATGTGCATGATGAAGGAACAGAAAACTCTTCAGAAGACTTGCCCACCTGCCATGCTGATCATCAAGGGTATTTCTTCCCCCTCCTTTCCTTTTTTTCTTTTTCTTTTGTGTAACTGATTCCAAGGGAAACAGAGCCAAGTTTTTCCTGCCTTGAACAGGAAGGAAGCTGGCACATCTGTTCTGCAGTTCCAGCATTTGTCTTACCAGTGTCACCACATCCCTGTATCTTCCATTAAGATGCCAGAGTTCCTAGTAATGATTTCTATTCCTAATGACATCTAAGTATTGAAAGGATTTTTTTTATTAAATATTAACAAGTGTAACAACAGACCTACTGGCAAAAAAACCTGCATAATTTGGTAAACCAAGCTGTCCCACCTCTTTCTATCAGATGGAACAAGCAATTGCACTTAACTCATAAACTTGAAACAGCAGTCCAACTCCTGTGTGCATTGAAAATGTATCTGTATTTCATTTCCCTGAAGACTCTTATTTCATTCTGCATCCCATTATAACTTGCAAAATTACATCCTGGCATCATACACAGGTCATTTTTTGCTCAACTGCATTCCCTTAAATCACAATTTATCTACTTTATATAAACATAAGAATAATGAAGAAGCCTCCTCACAAGTTGGGAGCAACCTTTCTAAAGAGGCACTGAGATGCAACATATCTCCTTCTGGCTCCAACCCTTTTTCTTCATAGCCCCGGGTGTCCTATGTATTGTCACCCCTGACTCTGCTGTTTAAATTAGACTGTGCATTCTTTGACATCATTCATGTCTAAGGTTTTGCTTAAACAGTAACCTAGTTTGCTTCTTCTGGCCACAACAAACTAGGGAGGAAACTCGAGTGGTTAATCGGTTGGGCTTAAGACCACATAAGACATAAACAGAAAGCAAAGAAAAAGAAGACAACGATGAGTGAAAAATACAGTCATCTCACCTCAGAAGTACCACATTGTCTGACAAGAAGGCTCCAACAGTCATATCTGAAATTTTTGTAACATTGAGACAGTTATAAAGGAGGCACAGAATTCAGTTCTTTCAAATCAGTTGCCAGACTACAGAGCATGTTTTTCTGATTTAGCCAGTTTGCCCCTTCGAATACCATTATATCATATGTATTATAACTGGAGGATTAGGTCTGTGATGTTACTTCACCTCTGCTTCGTTGTTTGATTTTTATTAACATTACTATATTATTGTCTACTTTTTGGGTTATTTTAAGACTGCCATCCTGACTGAGCAGTTTCAAGAAACTTACAACCTTGGTTAGATACTGAATCTTCAATTGCTGTAACTGCCAAAATACCTGAATTAAGTAATCGCCTAGAATTTTTATCAGGAGCTTGTAGTTGCATAAGAGAAAGGGAAAAAGCAGCTCAGCTTCATTGACCATCTGCAATGGCAGGGACCAGCAACCTGGAAACAACCTAGCTCTGCTATTTTCTAGGCCTACTGCTGTATTTTCCCCATGCTCCTGCTGCCAGAGTAGCATACGTACCTGGATAACCATTGCTATCCATATCAACTCCCCCTGATATGGACTGGCCAAACATACGCAGCTTTGGGTTTATTGTTTGCCCAGACAGCTTCTGTAGCGGAAATAACACAAGTGAAATCAGTCAGTAACACACAGAATCCTCTAAAAAAACCCGCCAAACAAAAGAAAATCTTCAAGCAGCATGATTTTCATGGTCATTCGGGCTCTTCTCCATGGGCTGGAAGTGCTGCACACCTGCAGTCTCACACTTCACTGATGCAGCCCTGAACAGGAAGGCTGTCAACTGCAGGAAGTCCTTCTGCTCTGGGCTAGTAGGAGGCCAGCATTGACTTGGATTAAAAAACACACCTGCATAACAATCCTCATGCAGACCCAAGCAAAATAAAGAACACATCAAACAGATTTCTGCAGAGGGAGAAAATTTACCTGCACTCAAGAGATTAATTTTTTGGTTTTTTGGGTTTTTTTGCATTACCTTAGTTTCTCTGAATAGAAGTTTCAAGAAGCATCTTAACAAAATTAACGATTAATTGAAACAGAAAATTCCACACAACCATTTCTTTTCACGAAGGTTGCCAGCACACTCAAAGTCAAAATTATTAATTTTCATCCCACTTGCAAATTCCAGTTGCCATCAGATATTATGGAGTATTTTCTGTCAGTTTGGAAGTTGTATCTCATTTCTGCCTCCCCAACTTCTAACATAGTTTTGTTTTCTAATTACTAACACAAAAACTTTCTCTAAATTCTTTGCACTATAAATGCCTTTGTCTGAAGAAAATTAATATATCAAAATTTCCTTTTCTAAGAATGCAATCAGAACTCTCTCAGCTTTCATTCATTATGCTGGGCCAGCAATGCAAGACCTGAACTCAAATCAACTTCTGATTGCAGAAGTTACAGACAGAGGAAACCTGTCCCACGAAGTAATTTCGAAGCTGTTGGTGGTGCTTCACAGCTTGTGACATGCAACCAACTTTTCCCGGCCCTCCCATAAAAGACTGTAATATTGGACAAAAAGTCAGGTAGGAAATTTATGGAAAAAATATAAGTTGAAGGGAAGAAAGATATCCTGACAGTTAGTATAATGGGAAACCAGTGATCCTACTCATGGGTAGATAACACTGACAACTGGAATACCTACATTACACTTGCTTCGCATTTTTAGGGGTCCCAGTTAGGGTGGTTAAATCCCACCTGCAAACACTTCAGAAGACATCTGTGGCTCTTACAGCCTAGAAGGCAAAGGTATAATGCTTTTAACGACCATGAATGAAAACAGCAGGGCATAAAGCCAATTAAGCTGCTTCTGCTAATAGCAGCCACTGAAGCTGCTGAAGGTACAAAGAACTACATGGATCAGCAATTTAAATGAAGACAACTGGGAAAGCGAAAGGCAGGACTGGGAGGGAAGAGCTAACAAAATGAAAAGGGTGAAGATATACACCCTGCAGGGTCCCCTCCCTCCACCTCTCACAGCTTATTTAAAAAAGGAAATCCACAGCATTGAGATGGATCAGCAATATAGTAATAAGATACAAAAAGTCTTTCACCTCTGGGTTCAAATTCAGGACAGGTAGGCAGAGAGCTGAAGCTGTTACACAGTTCTGGTTGCATGCAGGATGTGAACTGGTGGTCTGCCCAGTGCCCTGCAGCAGACACTGGGAAATCACTTGCACAGAGATACTGCCTGTAAGTGGTGCCCTCTTGGCTGCCTCAGGACATGGAACAACCATAGCAATGGTATCAAGGGTCAACAACTGTACCCTGCCACCCTCTCGAGCTGGGTGTTTTCCCACTGACCAAATGGAGACGCATGTGCTGTCTGATGGCCTTGTTCCAGTGGGGAGGGAGAGATCACAAACAGGATGTTTTGCTTCCCACCCTGATGATCTGTCCTCCTTAAAAAATGTAACATTTTCCCATGAATGACCAAAAAAAACCCAATCCTTTTCAGCAAGAGCTTGAAAGCTCTAAGATTTTCAACAGCCAGAGAAGAACCTCCCAAACAGTGACTCTTGACAAAAAATGGGCAGAATCTACCACATGCCACACATTAAGAATACTTCTAAAATGTACTAAAGAGTCACTTCACTTCCTTTTTTTCTTAAAAGCAGTGCATGCCACATACATGGTAAAAGGAAGAAGGACTAAACTTTTATGGTCTGTTAAAAGAACCTCCAATACAACCACTAAACTCTTTAATTCTGCTTAAATTTATTTACTGTGAAGGATCCCACCCAGCAACAAAACAAAACAACTAGAACTTCAAACACACAGAGGGAGGGAAGATTCAGGCTCTCTGAACAAAGAAATGTGCTAGAGAGAGACTAGCGGACACATGTTGGGCGGCATGAGTATAAATTTATCATCTCTATTGCCTGGCTACAGCAGCTAAATTGTATTATGTCATCCCTGCACAAGATGGTATAGCATATCCCAGACAAGGTCTGACTTCATAATATGGGAGTCAGGGGAACGGCTCCCAAGAAAGGCCTTGTGATATACTGTCAGAATGCAAGAAGGTCAACAAGGTGGGTAAAGAGGCTTCTGTAAGGCACAAAAGAACTCTTAGTATCTCTTCCTTCTCACAAAGTCTGCTTCTACAGGAAGAAAGTGCAACCCCACAACTCCCCATGGGCTTCTCCATAATTTCTATGCTTAACCTCTCCAGGGTTTCCATTTCTCCTCTGCATCGGTACTATCTCTAAAAACTGACACTCAGTCCCTAAGACTTTGCTTCAAGAAGATACAGCTGACAGCTATAACAAAAGAGAGTGAAAAATACCTCCTGACTGACATAATTTTACCCTTCAGCATAGATAAAGACAAACTCTGGGAGAAGCCACCTTCAAATCAAGACTGAGAAAAGGATGCTGAGTGATGACAAGGAACTTAGGAACTCCTAAGTATGGTTTATTTCTGCAGGCCTTGGGAAAGTGACTTCAGAAAGGTATCATAAATGGTAGTGTCACATACCATAGAGTACTGAGGTATAATACCATTGGAATCCCCATGGTAAATGTACACTGCTCCTACGTAGTTATCCTCCTTAGGTGCTCCAATGGCAACATCTGTAAAACAGTACAGATTATAAACATTTCACAGTCCATCCCACTAATCCAACTTTTTCCCAGTTTTAGAATGCAGCTATCCATAGCAAAACAGTTCCCCATGACAAAGATGATCAGCAGCTCATGTGAACCTACATAGAAGGAATTTGTTTGATTTAGTTAAGAGCTCATGTTAAGATAAACTTAAAAACCACAGAAACATATATGAATTTGTACATGCATGTGGCTATGTTTCACAGAATCAGATTAATTAGAAACATGTGCTGTTATGAAAATGTGTGTTTATTAACAGCAACCATACTCAAAAAGTTAATTTAGAAACCTTTCACGACAAAATCTCCAACCCATGGGAACATCAGCTTTGTGAACTAGGACAAGAGTGGCAAAATATTTACTGCAGCACTACATTAAGGCTGGTTGAAAATCCAAGGCTTCACAAAGAGGCTGGATATATTAAATGGATAGGCAAGAAGAGAAAAAGGCTGCTGAGGGTCCACTTTCAAAGTACATTTGATCCAATTAAACTGCAAACTCTTGTAGAAAGCATGATCCCACCTCCTGTTCTTCACTTCTAGTTGGATCTAGTGACTGTGTGGCTACTAAAATTAAGCTTTTCTCAACTGCTTCATACCCATGAACTGATTCAACTCCCTCTGCAGTCTCACCATTACAACTGACCTACAAGTAGCAGCAAGAACACACAAACGCATGTCCAAATAGAGAGGAACAGCATGTCCACCATTGGTGAGGGCAACTTGCAACAGGGCTGAGTTAGGCTTAATGGGATACTGTGCCCTGAGTGGCCTGAAAGAAATAAATCCAGGCATACACTGACTAAGTTGGCCTTTGTTTAGAAGTCCTTAATCTGCTCTGCCAGAAACCAGGGCAGAAAAGGTGCCAGCATCAAAACTTTGCACTCGCCTATTGCTATCACAGCATGGGCCTCATGCTGAGAGGCCTCAGAAAGGAGTACAGGGAGAACAAAGAAGAGGAGAGAAATTAATAGAGTACATTCTATCAGGAGCGAGAAGCTACTTCTTAATTACACTACATGATAAGAAATGAGACTATGTCAACAAAACCAGAAAGGCTTGAAAACATAAGGAAATGGGAAAGAAAAAAGAAGTCAGACAGGTTTCTGTTTTCTCTGGGCTGTGGGTATCTTAAGCCTTTTATAAACCACATAGGAAAAGAAGAAAATACAACAGCATGGAAAGCAAAGCAATTAATGAGATTGAGGTGTGACCTGCATAGACATGGACTAAACTGACATCAAGAACAGTCACCTACAAAAGGCTTTAGCACACAAATCCTACATAAGCACATTCATTTATCCTTAGTTTGAACCCAGGTGCTGGTCAGATCTGGAGGAGCAATGGATGCCACGCAGCACCGAGTCATGCAAGACTGACGGTGCTGCATGGCACAGCTTTGCTGGCACTGACAGAGAAATGGCCATGAAGGAAATTACACTGACCTGGGAAGCCATCGTCATCAATGTCACCAAGGGTGGCTATGGTCTCCCCAAAGTGTGCATTATAAGCGTTGTCACCATCCAGGATGAGCTGCTCTTCCAGCACTCCCTAGCAAGCAAGAAATAAAACAGGGTCAGGGAAACGGTGCAATTCCCGGGCGAGGTAAGCCTTCCCCATGCAAGATGCCCTTGTGCTGTGGGAAGTACCTGGGGCAGAGCTGCAGCCTGCCTCCCTCCTGCATTGTACTCAGGTTACCTGGGGTCTAGAAATCTAATTTATTTGGGTTTTAAACCTTCTGGGGTTTAGTTTTCAAGGGGACAGGGGAGAAAGGCAGAAAGAGTCCATGGCTGATATAACTAAAATGCTAAATTAACTAAACAGTAACTCAGAGATGTAACTAAATGCAGTCACAGGGATTGGTGAACCCATGAAAGTTTCCAGATGCCTAAAACATAACAGCCCAGAGCTTGCTACTGGAAGATTACATCTGAGGAGTGAAATCCTCAGTCCAGACTTATTCAGCTAAACTCAGTGAGTTAAGGAGTATTTTCCCTTAAGCAAAGAACATTTGACAGTTGAATTTGAAAACATTTTGAGTATGGGACAAAAGGATTAAAGCAAAGTCCTCAAAAGGCCTTCTGAAATTAAGAATAAGGAAAGAGATTTAATGAAATAAAGAGACAGAGAAAAGTTCAGAATTAAGTAGTTTTGTACTCCTATGCCATGAGAAGCCTTATATGGCTCTGGTATTTCTTGCCCACCCACCTTCTGGTCAGATACATAAGCTTTAGCTTCTTGAGTCTTCTCTCAAGGGGAAAGGAATATTTCCACAAGAAAACAAAATTTAGTTACATAATCCAAGTCTGTACCCACCTCAAGGTTGTTTTGTTTTGGTTTTGCTTCCTTTGTGAATAAGAATAAACTACCCTCTGGAACATGTAATAAAATCTTTTACTTGGCTATGGGGAGTTGCTGACTTCAAGAAAATCCCACATAATGAAAATAAAACACAACAGAGAGGAGACAGGCAGGCCTGTATGTGCAACTAAATTCTTTGCAGTCCTCACAGGAAAGGGCAAAATATTTTAAAAGTAACATCACCGTGCATGCTTGTTTTACAATGCAGTTTTTTCTGATCCTCTGCAACAACCTGTTAAGTAATGGTGATTGCAGAATTAAAAAAGTTTCAAATGTCCAAAACCCAAAATAAAATCCACAATCCTGCAAACCATTGCTCATGCAAGTAATTCTTGGTGCAGGAGTATAAGAAACTCATACTAGCTTCTTGACTATTCTATAGAAGATAAAAATTAATTCGTGTATGCTCTCACTGTGAGCAGGAAATGTTGGCTATTATCTTTTTGGCATTCTGGACCCAATCCTGAGGACCCAGCAGCAACACTGCAACATAAAAGGTGGAACCTCCCATGGATAAAACTGAAAAAGTAAAGCTTGTTTAAAGGAGTGATAATAGAAAATAAAATTACACCAAAAGCATCTGTAGTCTCCTAAACGCTTGGACTTCTGGTGAATTTTAAGTCTAGCATAAACAAACTTAAAGTTCACAAAACGCTGATGAAGCCAAACAATTTAATTTTAGTCCATAACAACTTCTCCTTTGAGACAGCAGCTTTGGGACCTGAATATTAAGTATTTAATAGTATATTAAAAACCATTGTTTTCCTCTACATACAACTTATCAATGGTCTTGGTTTGCCAATGCAAGAAAGTTCAGACTTTTCCAAGATTGTTGATAGGTCAGGTGAAATCCACTGGTACCAGCTGGTAAGAACTTCCCCTGAAGTTTAAATATGGGCCATAATACACAAGTAAAATGAATTCAATCTCTGGTTTCTCTTCCTCGATCTCCAGACACTTGTGTCTAAATTGTGTTCTAGGTCTTAGTGACAACCTAAAACACAAAGGAAACTCAGTCAAAGCTACTGACTCTGAATTGGTTTGGGCAGCAATTTCACAAAAAGTCACAAATGTCACCAAGTTTCAACATAAAACCAGACACTTTCTCAGACCTCCTTGAAAGATTCACAGATCTGTGATGAATGTGGGCCAGTGTCTGGGAAACCATACCAGATGAGTCTTCCTGCAACTTCATACTCTGCCAGAGACATTCAGAGCCCCATTTATTTGAGACATCGAGTTTCACTGTGCAGTGCTGGAACAATACAAGCGTTACCTTGCCCGAGATCCATGCCCTCATCCCTTACCAAGTCATCTCCTGTACATACTCACGTTTCCTCTGTTGATATAGACTGTGACTTGACCCTCATCTCTGATCTCAGAAAACATAGGTGCTCCAACCAGCAGGTCTGACAACCCATCAGAATTCAGATCAACTGCACATAAGGAGGAGCCAAAGTAAGAGCCCATCTGTAACCAAGTTGAGTCACAACAAAGCATTCAGTATCTGCCCACACTCAGGAGGAAATCATATAGGCGTGGCTTTTGTTTGTTTTGGTTATTCTTTTAATTTCACATGATGACTTGCTGCTTTATCACTCACAAGCACTCCTACAGAGAAAGCTTTGGGAATAATTCTGGCAGGAATTAAAACACTTTACTATAACAGTGCATCCTGGATGTTCTACAAACAGAAGTTATAACCTGGGTCATGCTTAAGTGAGACACTTAAAGAGCTTTCTCAGACTAGCTTTCTCTTGTCAAATGCTTAAAACTAGGAAGGGGTGAAATGAGTTTCCCAAACCAGACACAGACAGTGATTATTCACGCCCAGTGCCACAGATGTTCTGTGAATATCTTAAAGAAATAACAAAAGGAAACAAGAAAAGTAGGCAAGAGGCAGGGTATCCATGAAAACAGGTATCTAAAATTGACTCTTGATTGTGGACTATCTTTCCTTGTTCTAGTTGTATGTATTTGTATCAGTCACCATCAAAGAATACTAGTTGTGGGCCTTGATCATAACCTTTCCTCTCATGTACAGGCAGGTGAGTTGATACAGAAACAAGACTTTCAATAAAAGCTTTTCAGCTGATACACAACAAACCTAAGCCACTTTTAATCTCCACTTATTATTGCTTGATAAACTAAAGTGCTTAAAATTAGGAAATAAATTAATTTCATTCCATGTTTTTTTTATATGGGTGAACATTTATTGCTAACCTTCTCCTAACCAGCATCCACATTACAAATTTCAAAAAACATTAAACGCAAGAAGGAAATCAAAAGCAAGAATGATATTTCACCCTTGTTTCATCCACTCCTGCCCAAGTAACACAAGGCATACTCTTTGAAACCAACTACAAACCATAGTCTCAAAATTAAAAGCAGCTTCCACAGGAAAATGGGAAAGATACCACTTCTTACTTGAAATTGAGAGCTATTTATCAAGCAGGAAACACTGAGGTTAAAGAAATCATTATTTAGGTTCAAAAAAACGAACCACATTTCTTGAATGCTTTTACATTCCTCACTGCAGATCTCTGACCTACTGCCTTCCATACCTCTAAGTTTACATGCATGAGCCACAGCTATTGGGTATGCCAGAAGATGGGCAGCAGCAACTCTATTCTATGCAGTCCGTAAGATTTAAAAGTTGCTAAATATATCAGGCGGGGGTGAGTGAAGGACAGCCTTTCGGTTTGTTAATTCAGATTTTTGTGCTTGTGTGGGTCTAAGGTCAGACCTCAAACATCATTTGAATCCAGTTATTTTGTAGCAGAGGTTCCCTTGGGGATTTGTATTTGTTTATTTTTTTAATCCACTAAGGTTTTTAAAGAAATTTCTCATGGGTAAAGAACAAAAGTTATGAAAAGCATTTCACTATGAATTCAGGCAGTTTTCAGTGAAAGGATATTATTTACTTAACTGCAACATGGTATGTCTGCAGCATGGGTGAGTTCACAGTGCTGTAAGAACCTGAAGTTTGCATATTTAACATTTGTAACAAGGTCTTGCATTTTCTTTTTTCCTGTCTCCATTAGATTTCCTAGTTTAGCCTCTATCAATAAAAAAGGAAGAAAAAAACTGGCTCGCTTTTAACGTATGTCTAACAAGATCGTCAGAATAATGAATTTCACACCACTGGGAAGGATGTAGCATTTTGTGACAGCCCATTTACAGGCAGTGCTCATTGCTGAGCAGGCCAACCCCAAAAAACAAACAAACAAACAACAAAAAAGGTGATTCAGCACAGCCTTCTCTTTAAAATAAAATTCTCATTTGGATTTTAGAGAATTTGTAGAAGAAGATGCTAATGGGGATGAAGGAGATGACAGCCTAGAAGTACTTGAAGGATGTAAATACTTGATTAGTTAAGTTATATATAAGAGTAAAACAATTAAATTGAAAAGGGAAAGTTTTTGGCTGAAACCTCAAAACTTCCTGATAGCTCTATTTACTAGGCTGAGGAATAGCCAGAAGTACATCCTTAGGAACATTTAAAACTCAACAGGGAAAGAAATGAACAGGATGCAACCAAACACACCAGATGCCCTAGAAGAACTGGGAGGTCTTTTCCTTTCAAGACGTCTGTAATTCTGCTAGTGTGGTAAAGTAAAATTTTGGAGAAGCCCTAAAATACAAGTAACACCACCCACCTACACATCCTTGCGGTTTTCCCCTATTCCAGGCAAGTTTTTAAAGACTGCAACTGTGTCTTGCTGGGAAAAAATAACAAAATATGATAACACTCCCAACTTTGGGTATTTCTAAGGGTGGTAGGTCTTCCTAGAGCCAGAAGCCACCAGTAATCTTTTTCTTCTGTACTTCCCCTCCTTCCATAAGAACACAGACAACCCCAGATAAGGGGTATCATTTCCTCACTGAGTTACTCCCAAATAAGACAGTTTTTGTTGTTACCTATAGCTAGACATACTGTCCACTTTGTTTCCCCTACAACACAGCACCAGCAAGCCCCCAGATGAAGAACACAAGCTGTTCCCCATTCAAATACAACACCACACTGGGGGAGCTGGATCTCACTAGCATGCACTAAATTTCATGGAGAGGGAGGGTAGTTCAGCTTTAAGACAGCAGTCCTGAGAGCAGAATGCAGGACTGATTCCTGATTCATGGTGGAGACAGTGGAGCCGCTCCTCCACAAAATACCATAACTGTCGTATCCCTTCTGTCACAGCAGGACACAGAAAAAGAGGTTGGGGTTTTGTGTATTAAACTAAACTCCAAGTTACCAGCATCTCTCAAAAACTACTAATCTACTAAGAGGAAATCTCTGCATCTCTGCTCACCTGGAGCCCCATGTCCCACGTCTCAGAGTTAAATAAGACTAAAGAGAATCGCTATTACACTTTCAAGTAAGACCTTCTAATTCAGTCATGGGCATTGAGCAGACACTGCAGTCCTGACTACTACTGAAGAAAGGGCATACAGCTGACTTGTACAATAGCTTCAGCTGTTCTGGGAGGATAAGAAGAAATAGGATTTGCTTGACAACTTTTGAAGGACTGAAATGAAAATGATGCTCTGCGATGACTCTGCTGTTATTTCCCCCCTCTACCTCGTAACAGAAAATACACATATATAAATGCTCACCTTTTTTCCTGAAGCCTGAAAAATCTTTATTAGAGAGCCTGATCGTCTGTCTGTTCTAAAAATATAAACCTGAAAGGTGAAAAAAGAAAAATGTTAACCAATACTAATTATGAAGTACATAATGGTACAGCACTGGTGTTTTCTAAATAATATCTAAATTATGATCATGGCCATGGCTATTGCCAAGATCCAACTTCACAACCACTTTATTTTTTAGTCTTCTTTTAAAAGATGAAACAGAGTTCCCCATTGTGCTCATGAATCACAAGCTTCTTCTCATAACAAATGCTTGAATATTATCTTGTTGCCTACTTTTTTTCATATGCATGTGGGTATGTGCACATGTGTGCATTTAAAAGCACCTAGCAAAGCAACTTTCTAACTCTCAAACAAGTGGCATCTGCATACTGTCTGGAAATGAGCAGGGTAAAAAACTGAGAAGGTATAACCCTGCTCCCATTCCCTTATCTAGCATTCCCTTCTCAAGGCCATGTGCCTGCATTACTGCACTGCAAACTTTGCGAGGCTTTAGCAAAGGTCAGAGAAGAAATCCCAATCAGACTACCCAAGGCACTTCCACTGCTTGTATCTGAAACAACCTGTAAATTAGAAAACTGTTCAAACATAGCCTACTCATTCCTCGTTTGCACAGGAGAAACTGTTTAATCAGGAACCCTTGGGGATGAAAGTGTTAATACAAGCTCAAGAACAGATCTTGTACCAAAATTTAGGATGTAAAATGCATGGCTTGTAGAAGGGGATTCTCTTCATCATAAAGGTTGGCTAAATCAGCATTTGAGATTCCTTCAGCATTTGACAGGCTCTCTCCGAGTAGGTGCTCACAGAGTTTGCAGGACAGAGGATCCCTTACTTCCAAGGCTACATGGTGGAGCCAAGCACTTGACCTTGTTGAACATGTGGTGAGTTACTAATAGGTGGTGAGACAGTTCAAAGCTGTTTCCAGCAAAGAACACAGCACAGATTTACTGGACAATCACTCTCTATATAAGCAACTCCTAGCATTTGCAGTGGCAAGTTTAGCGGTGACAGCACATTGCCAACTGTCACAGCTCCAAGCCCAGTCTTAATAATGATACTTTTGGTAACTTCAGAGAAATGACAAAGTCTCATTAAGAATCCTGGCTCTACTTTCAGTGAAAAAGTGTAACAATGCTAATCACTTTCTATCAAGGAAGTGGAAAGGATTAGCTTTTTAGAGGGTGTGGAAAGCACAACAGGACTGCTCATTGTAATGTTCTGTACTCAGCACTGCTTACCGTCACTTTGCCATTTGTTCCTGCTACCTGCATCCCATGCTGAGGGAGAATAATGTGAACTTTTGCAACTAGAGCAGTAGTCTGTAAACTGCAAGGCCAGTTGCTTTTTCATGGATCTCATGTTAGCAGCTGGGTTTTTTTTCGTCTCTCCTAATACAGAAATTAAATTTGTTCCACAGAGAAAACAGGTTGGAAGAAGGTGCATTGCAGCAGCCATAACAGAACTCCTGGGATAAGGAAACTATGTCTTTCTCATGCATGTCCTCTCAGTAACAACTGCAATGCTGCTATATCCTGTATGTCCTAGTCACGCCAGATCAGGTATACATACCAAGTTCATCCTCTAATTTTATCCCATTTTCCCCACTCGCACTGCTACCCCCAGGACATGGTTACCATGAAAAACAATCTGCCTAAATAGAATATTGTTTCTGGTATTGAAGATGGTACTGAAGACCTCTCGCTCCTTGTTATGATTCAGGTACAACTCATGTGACTACAGAGCAGGAGAGCCAGAGGGAGGAAGATGGAAGGGGGCTGCAGGACATCTCTGCTCAAGCAAATGGTGGTAGCAGGTCCTGAAAGGATTGGATTTTGAACAAAGAGGGGAAAAAAGCAGATCCTTTACATCCCTTCCCTCCCTCTCCTCACTCCCACTTTTCTACCTGCAGTTTAGAAGAGTTTAAGGGGTCACAGTGCTCACTCTCACCCAGTTTCCCCAATAGCAGCTCAGCATAGGAACACCAGGCATGCCTAACTCACCAGCCACTTCCAACTAGCCTTACACTTGCTTTCATCTTTGGGACATTGAACATATATATGCCTACAGGAAAACCTTTTTTGTTTCTTTCCTTCTTAAGAGACTATCTCCAAGATTTCTAAGTACAGCTGGCAAAAACCTAGATTCTAATCCACGAAACCTCAGTGTATTATGAAGTTTTAAAAATGACATCAACTAAGTACCTAATAAGTACCTTTTCATGCTATTAGATGTTACCTTGAAGTAAATACTGAAACAGTCAAATGTATGAAGAAAACAAGCAGAAGACAAACTCTCTTTTCAAAGTTTTTTCATTTCTAGGAAAGCTTCAAGTCATACCTAAATGTCACAAATCCTAAACAAACGCAGTATGAAAGAAACATTGTCTGTGTCTCACTAAAATGGGTATTGTAAGGATTGGATGGGAAAGAGAGGAGAGAGGGGTGAGGGATTTGAGGCACCAGGAGGGACAGGTAAAGAAAATTTCAGGACTCCATCAAACTACCTCACCTCTCCCCTGCTCAGTGCTGCAAAATTACTATGTAGAAAAAAAACTCTCGGCTTCTCATACATATTGAAACTGCATCAGTATTACGTTTTTTGCCCTGTTGAATCTGACCACATTATTGTTTGATAAAGAGACACACCTTTCCAATGCCTCCATCCTGGGGAGCTCCTCCTACAATGTCAGTGGTAGTTGGCTGAGAGAAATGACCTGCTGTCACTGCATATCCTGAGTGGGAGAGGAAATAAAAAATTAATAAATAACCATGAAAGGAAAGAGCCAGAGAAACAGGTCAGCCAGCTGGATCATGCTTATCGGGCTGCACATAGTGTTCAACAACTATTCTGCTCAGGATGCACCAATACTTTGCTCAAAAGCTCATGGGGATGGGAAGAGACAGTACACCCTCCAGTGCTCTTGCAAAAGCTGAGAAGAAAGCTGTGTGTGAAGATGAGCAAAGGACATGTGGAGCTGGTAGTGGGATCAGTTTGCCAACAGCGAGTCAATAGAGGGAAGCAGTAAAACAGGAACAAGCACACCCAGAGAAAGGAGACCACATCACCGCAGGGAAAATATCATGTCAAAGAGCAACAGTCCCACAAGGACCAGAGAGAATTGACCTCCTTTGCCTAAAATCACTGTCCAGGAAGGCTTGGAAAATTATGTTCCTTTTTGATAGGGGGAAGAGCAGAGGACAGGAGGCAAAGAGGCCAGCGAAGTTAATGGCTTTAAAAGATTTTTGTCTAGGCAAGAAGAAAAATGGGAGATCAAAGAAAAAAGAATGTATTTGAAAGAAGATCAAAGATTCAGCTTCATTTGATATATCAAAAAAATATATAATAACATAATATATAAAGATGAGTAGAGCAGTTTTCCTTCTAAGGCTCTCTTGTATTTGCCTTGCTCTTCTGCCATAAATTGTGACGCTCTTGTGGTAAAATTTATGGCAAAATCAGTGGCAAAATCTATTTATGTCTGCAAATAGGTAAACAGACATCCTTCATTAGTAGTACCTTCCAAGTGGTATTTTTTCAAAGACTAAAGGTTAAGGGGAAAATGGAAGGTCAGTGCCAGACTTTAGTCAAACAGTATCAAACTGTTTGTAAACAGTATCACTGTTTGAAATGCCTTCTAAGTCTCAACAGTCTTAGGCACTGCAGATTAGGCAGAAATCTTTAAATTAAGTATTTTAGGGACATTATCTGGTTTCAGAGCAAGTAAAACCAATTGAGTTAATGATGTACCTATAGCCAAACCTTTCACAACTTCATTTTGTTGACAATGACACATTTAGTGTTATTTTTGTTGAAATAAATTTGTATCTGGAATACACATTCTGTAATTAGTCCATTTTAAAGGCATGTGTAAGCAGAAAGGCAGTTTATCTAATGACACATAATTTACCTGTCACAGGGCAAAGGTGGAAAGGTTAAGAAGCCCACTACAATCCAACATGCTGTTGAGTTCAAAAGCCTTTTCTATATCAGTCAAAAAGCTACAGCAAAGCTGGGTTTTTTTTAAAACAAGGAAAGAAAAATGTAAAATTCCATAGGCTTCTTTGCTTATATTTCTTTCCAGACAAGTAACACTTTGTCATAGTTTGAAATTGGCCCCCCCTTGAGAGCTGGGGGCTCAGAGGTGATTGGGTGCCAGGACAGTGTTCCCTGGAGAGCCAATCACCCTCCACGTTGTTCGCTTCTGCTGAAAAATCATATATACACAGCCACCTGAAGCTGCTGGTAGTGTTTTTTCTGTTGGTGTCTGCTGTGTGTAGGTGGAGAAGGCCAGGGGGTGGCTGGGCTCCTTCTTTCCCCCTCCAGGGGGGAAGGGGAGCCCTGTGGTCCCCCCAACTCTGCCTAGGCCAGAGTTAGAGGCAGCATTTGGAGTGTGTGCTGTGAAGGAAGAGATTGACAACACCTGAGGTTAAGAGGGAGGAGGCCAGGCCCTCTTCACCCCCCCCCTGCAGCTGCGGGATGCTTGGGACAGTGTATAACCGGACAGAGCTGCCTGTGGCCAAGGCTAGGGGGCTTTTTCCCCCCCCACACTGCATTGAGGCTGCTGGGGGGTGGATTTTAAGGCTCAGCATTGAAGCAGAGCCAAGTGGACGGGCTGCTGACGAAACAGCTCAGAGCCAGGGAAAGGAATCCCAGGCGAAATTGGAGACGGACCGAAGAGAGAGGCCCGGAGGATGTCTCTGCCATGATTTAAACGCAGGACAGCCGAAAACCCAGAGGAGGAATCAACATTCCAGGACCCGTACATTGATAAGCTACACTACAGCAGCCTACGAACCGAGGTAGGAGACTGAGAAAGACAGATCACACAGCAGACTGAGGAGAAAGGACTCAAAGCTACTTTCTTGGACTTGATGAGGAGAAAAACTGCAACAAACAGCTGAAGGTTGGCTAAGGAGTGTTCAGGGGCCCAGAACACTCCCACAAGAGAAAGACTGCATTACCCAGCAGCCTTGAAAGGCTCTTCCCGGACTAAAGTTAAAAGGAGGGGCTTAAAGGACTGATAGAAGTGTAATACTATATATATGTATAGTTGCCTTTAGTTTGTATAGTATTTATTTGTGTAAATAAATGTATATACTTCCCCTTCCCCCTATAGAAGCCTCTGACCTGAAAGTTTCTCTCTGGTGTTGGGATAAATTGTGGGAAGGGGTGGGGGGAAGCCTGGAAATTGGATTCTGGATTTCTAATGTGGCTCAAACTGCCACGCACTTTAATTCAGATGTTCTTCCTTTCACACTTTTCATAAAAATACTCTACATCACCATTAAAAAATCAGGATCAACTTTATAGCATCAAAGCCTTGAAATACGTTGTTGGACTATCTTCTTCTCATAGTGAGCACCTAAGAGCTGCTTACCAAGGTATGTGTACCGCCTGGCTATCACGGCATCATCATTCAGCTTGTAATATGTGTTGTCAGTGAGATTCAGTACTTTGACAGTTCCTGTCCAATAATACGATCCTGGTGCCCCCATGATGACCAGCTCCTAAAACAAGAAAAATGGAAGTGTGTGGGGGAAAGGATGGGAGGAAAAAATAACAACCAAAACTGGACAGAAATTCATGCTTTGCACATTAATGGAGAAGGGACAGGATATTTACTTAAAACACTAATTAGAAGTCCATCTATAAAAATCTTCATTCTGTGTACAGATTCCTTCTTCCCAAAAATGGAGGTCACTGCATACACCCTAGAGACACATTGCCCTTTTATGGTCCACTTCTGCTCAGCTGTTCTGCTGCAACAGAAGACCCTCCTCAGTTTTACTAACCATCAAACTTATCCCTGCTAACATAGGTGTCCCAAAAATCTCTCCAACTGCTGCCTTTCCAAAGATAGAAGCACTCCAGCCCACCCACAAGCACCACTCAGCTACAGATCATGTCCCGATGCTGGCTTTTGATTTTGATTTTACAACTATGAAGCTAAAGAGATGCCATGTGCTCAACAAGCAGGGTGTACATTATGTCATAGTTGGAACATTTTGCCTGCGCTCTGGTCTTCGAGAGACAACCTGGCTATAGAATCATCACAGAATCATAAAATGGCTTGGGTTCATTACAGACAACCAGCATGATTTATCATTTTAAAAGACTGTAGAAATCAGGCAAAGTTTGATCCAATATGAGTCAAAAGCTAAGGTACATTTGCACACAAGAGAGATTCAGAAAACGTTGCCCCAAAGCATCCAGCATCCTTGCAGGGAAACTTTATTCCTGTATGTGGTTTTAAATACCTCCAACAAGAGACCAAATTAAGCCTGAGGAGCATTAAGCCTAAGTAAGTTCTCCATCCCCAAAGACACACGGACAGCTGCTTTGCCTCACATCTCCATTCAGTGTAAAGCCATGGGTGGACTCCATCCTTGTGGGAAAATGCTACCACATCCAGGTCCCCTTCGGGTGACCAGTTCTAGCTGGGGGGGAAATGTTAAACAAGGGATTCTCCTGCAGGGATAGGACTGCAAACCCAACTAAAGAGCAGGATGTGCTTTGAAATAGCTTTTTCCTTGTAAGGGGCCATGCCCGTGAGGTCAAGGGATTGTTTACTGATGGGAACAACTACCATCCACAGCACTGAATATATGGCAAGGGATTGCCTGTTTGACCCAAAAAGCCATTTATCTGTATTTCCTGCCGCCATCAGGCTGAAGCAATAAAAGTTCAAAGATATCTTTTGAACTAGGGTAGCAAAGGAGGATTTAAGCATGGGAACAGAAACAGGATGGACAGAGCAGACAAGCCAGGAAACAGCTGCTGCTAGCTGAACATCCAATTACAGATAGTGCCCCTGTGGCAACATTGCCTGCCATCCCAGTTTACTGAAATGGAAGAAGGAGATTTCTGAGAGAGAAGACCTTTATTCTCTTTGTATCAGCCTGGACAATACATTCCACAAATCAGTGCATATATAGTCAGGACTGAGTGTAGGCTCTCAACAAAAATCTAAAAAAAACCCCAAAAACCAAAACCAAAAAAAAAAGCAAAAAAATTGTAATCCTGAAACATCGACTAAAAAAATCATGCATACATAAGGGAACAAATTCATCCTTGACATAACTAAAACATGGCTGATAGAATTCTGTGCAGGAAAGAATATGGTCAGGTATTTAGAACAGCTCTGGACCATATATTTGACCATGCTGTTTTTTCTCCACGTTTTTGCAACAAGGAACTGTAGTAGAACTGAAAAAAAGTGTTTATCTTCTGTATGTATGCACATTATATTTACCCACACGTACACATACATAAACAAAATGATTCAGGGAAGACTGCTGTACATCATCACTTACAGTAAAGAGTTAACAATAGACACAGAAATAGCTCCATGCAAGTTTTGGGATGTACACAATAAGAACATTCCCAGAGTCAATTCATTCATTCTTGTCCACAGGCCTTGAGAGACATACACATAGTGTATGAACCACTGGGCAAGACGCAGATGCCTGGGAAGCCAGACAAGGCAGGAGGGTGTTTGGTGGCAGGAAGGGACCATGCTCAGCACTCAGCCGGCTGTCCAAGCCATGCTCAGGGGTCTCCCCCCAGGGCATACAGTGGGACAGCTGCTCGCCAACCCCTGCCCTTCCAATGCATGCACCTCTGCTCACCTCGGTGAAGAAGCCTGCGATCCCTGCCTGGCATGAACCGTGCTCCTCCCCGTATTTCTTCTTGTACTCTGGATGGGAGAAGGGAAGAAAACAAACTGTGGTCATCCCTGGCACAGCACACACTCTCCACCTGAGTCATCTGCCTCACTACACACACAGCCTGGAGAGACACCAGCATGCAGGGCTCTCAGGTTTTATTAGTGGATCTGCCACCAACATGCACCATGCGGCACACTCACCCACATCGGCAGGCAAAGCAAGGGGCCAACTGGAGAGATAGCCTGAGTGCTGCCTAGGGAGATGCTAAACAGGCAGTTTCACAGCAGCACGATAACAGCAGCAGCATCGCCCCAGTAAAGGTGTATCAGAAGAGGCTTCCATCTGTGGCAGACAGATCTGCCAGCTGGAAAGGGGGTAGCAAAAGGTGATACACAAGTCTGTGTGTGACTGACCCTGCACTAGGAGGTTTAACCCACAGGCCCATTACTACCTCAGAGAAATAAAGTGATCTTCCCCCACAATGACAGTCACCAAAGCCCCAAGAAACATTTCTGGTGGAGGAGTGTTTCAGGACACCAGTCCCAGGAAGAAGACAGCGAGTGAGGAAAGGGTACTGTGCTTCTACATGATCAAACAACAGTCTCATTTGCTGGATGCTCAGATCTGCTATTTTTCATGGCCACTTGCTCAAAGCTCCCAGTTCATAGGGAACCCACCAGCATCCTATAGGTTTTGTTTCTGTATTTTACGTAGCAATTGTTTGCCCTGTCAAACCTGAGGAAGGTTTTTATCTTTTTGATGAAGAGGAAAAAATTATTTTCAGAAATACATTAAATTCAGGGCAAGGAGAAGGAGAAAAGAGGAAAAAAAGAAAATCACTTTTTGCCCTGCCTTAATTCAAACATTTTCAGCTTAGGAGCATTTGAAACTTAGAGCCGGATCAGAACCTTTGGAGTTTTTTTCCAGAGCATTATTTTCCAATATCTACCATAATATTACCATTTCCTGTGTATTACAATCATTAAAAAAAAAAAATTTACCATATAATGTGATAATTGTGAAACTTTTTTATATTTCTTATTTTAAAAGCCCCATTAAAACTCACTGCTAAATGATAAAAATTTTAATGAAATCAATTAGCAAATTACCTCCTTGGAATCAAGGAAGTTCCTTCGAGTTGAATTTTATCTCATTGAAGATCAAAAGGAATTAATTATAAGAACTGCTATGTTCTTAGAGAATTTTTTCAAAACACTGTATGTAGACATACATACACACACACACCCATTCTCCCTTTGATATTATATATAGTCTCTTCCTAATACCATATGTTCAGATTTTCAGAAATTTGCTGAGGTCATACCAGTTGCACAGGGTGAGGTTCAGTTGGAGAGACCATGCAGAACAGAGACTTGATCCACAAATTACAATCCAAATGCCTAATGCCCTTGGCCAAAGCAGGGTCCTGCCAAAGTAGATGTGTGTCTCAGCAGACCAGGAAGGCCAGAACACAGCTGGGTTTTGGGGCGGGAATGCATGATAACAATTCCACTTAGAATTGAAGCCCATATTTGCCCATAGCTATTCAGAAACTGCTAGGGCTTTGAATAACTAGCTCTCCACATACAGTCTCTCATAGAGCCACGCAGTCCTTGCCTGGGGAAAAAATATTTTTTTATTGATGTGAACATTTTTTTAATTCAGAAAGCCAAGGAGAGGAGCTTTATCCCTCTAGGATTTCCTGAAAAATAATTCTGTGCATGTCCTAAAGGCCCTGCCTTTGCTACAGCAGGATTCCCACTCCTATACAGAAATGCAATGAGGCAGGCCAAGGCCCATTTGGAATTAAATGTGATGAAGAACGTCAAGGATAACAAGAAAGGTTTCTTCAAACACATCAACAACAAAAGGATACTAAGGGAAATGTGAGCCTACTACTGTATGAAAAGAGGGACCCTTGTAACAGAGGTTGCAGAGAAGACTGAAATACCGAATGCCTTCTCAGCTGCCTGTTTGGAAGACTGGGGTGACATTTGCTTTCTTCCATTACTCAAGCCTTTTTTGCTTCAGTCTTCACTAACAAGGACAGTGACATTTTACAAGTGGAAGCGCAGAGTCCCAAACACCTCAGACATCGGGGCTGTTTGAGAATTTAAACCTCTACTGACACAGAGACGAGATCAGGACCACATTTTGGGGGGGATCAAGACAGATGCAGTCCTCCCCAGGGAGCCAGCAGCCCAGTATGGGCAGACACTGGGCTCCTGTATTCCAGCCTAACCCTTTCAGCACAAAATCACTCCTCCTTGTCAGCCCACCTAACTCCCATCTGCAGCAGCATATGCCTGCCTCCACACTCAAGCGGGGTTGCTTTCCACACATGCACCCATGGTCACAGCCAAGAGTAGACATCCATCCTGGACAGTCATGTCTCAGCATCACAGACTTCTGTCTCCTCCCAAGGGCCAGTCTGTCTCTCACAAGCAATGGATAAACCCAAAATGGATGAAAACAAAGATTGCTTCTACCTCCCCTCCACTTCAGTGCATAGTACTGATACCTGTCACTCGTACAGCACAGCCATCCATCCAACAATCCATAAAGTGAAGCAATCAACTAGATGGAAATTGTGCAGTTATTGTATCAGCTCACAGTTTTTGCACACCTGAACAGCAACATTTGCATGAGGTTTAGATTCATTATTTTCCAGGTAGCCCCAGGCAATAAGTACTGTCTGTCATGGATAGATTTTTTTTTTTTCTACACTTCTTTATTGTTCTTTCTTGTCTACTGCAAACTGCTGTGCACCACTGATTACAGAGACTGCAAGCCACTAAACCGCTGCAGCAACAGGTGATAGCAAAGCAGTAAGTTTGGAGGAGGTTGCTGCCTGTGCAACTTTGAAGATGTGCCATGAAGAGAAGAAGATGGTAGTGGTTTGTAGCCAGGATGATCTCAAGTTACAAGAGAAGTGAGGCTGAGGAAGGAGTAATTGGATAAAACAATGCATAAATAAGAGGAATAAGCTTTGATGTGTGGTGGTGTTTAATTCTGAAGGCCAATGCTCGTCAACTTCTCTGAACAAACCTCTTTGCGAGTCTCTAAGACTTTGATGCGATAAGTTAAGCTCCAGAGTGCAATAAAAACCTGTATCTACCATCTTCACAGATGTAAACTATCATTTGCACTGAAAGCTTTTTCACTCCTATCTTAGTGTTTCACTACTCTACGAAGAAACAGTAATAACCTGTCTGACACAGCATTGTGATACTGAATTTCCACCACAAAGCAGGGATGTTTTGATGGTTTCTAGAAAATCAAAAGTGGTTTGGACTCTGTGGGAGAACTTATCCCTTTGGAAGCAAGGCACGTGAGCATGTGCTGTTGCCCTTATTTACTAACCAAAGAGACCATCAGTCTTCCCCACTGCCACCACTAATTCTTACCACAGAGGAGAAGGAAAGCACTCCAGCTCTCCCCATTAGCTGGACTGTCTCTCACAGTACACACAGTTACCCTTCTTTGCAAACTGAATGCATTGGGGGAATGAAGAGGCAGCTTCCTTTTTTGGAAAGCCATTAAAACTATGGGAAAAATAACAAATTGAAAGCATTGACTAGAAAACTGTGGCTCCATATGTCAGCTACACCACAAATGACATCCAGCTCATCTAAACCAGATTAGTTCCTACTGAGAGAGATTGCATTTAACTATTAGGCATGCTGTTGATCTCATTTTTTTCTAAATTGCTTCCAGACTTCTGTCAATCCTTTCAGGGAAGCCAGACAAGAATAAGATGGACTGAGACTACTATGCTGTTGCACCACTACCATCTAGTTAGATAATTTCCATTTTCTCCATGGATGGAGACTGATACGCACCCAGCTGGCCTGTACCCTCTGCCAGTTCAGGCTTATTGCTTTAGTGGCACTAACAACAGGGTTTCTGGAAGTGAGCATGCTACAGTCTACACCTATTTGCACATGGCAAGACACTGGAATCTCATCAAGCAAAGGCACGTGTCCCAGTGCAGGGTTTGCAGCCACGGGTCTGGTAGCCTCCCAGCAATGGCTGCAGAGGCTCTCAGTGTAGAAGCACTTCAAACTTGATGCTTTGGGCTGTTCCTCAGTGTTAGTGGAGGAAAATTTCTTCTGCTCCTTCCAGGAAATGAAGGAAAAAAGTTACAAGGATGACCGCAAACTTATTTCACAGCAAATCTTAAACAATGAACTGTGTGACATACCACAGTTATCTCTCTCTTTGAGCTTGTTTTATAGAAATTTAAAGATTCAGGAGGAAACAAATGCAGACAACCCTCATGACACTGTGATTTCATGTCTGATGGGGTGAAGGAGGTGGGTGGAAATCACTCCCAAACTTTCAATTTTCACTTTAGCATGCAGTGAAATTAAGCCAGCATCTTACTGCACCAACCCTGCCAACTTTCCACTGGCTGCTCTGCACATACTAGGCCTACACATTTCTATTTTCTAGCAATTCCTGGCAAATATCCTGTCTGATTAACAGTAGTTTTACTCCAAAGACATGACGCACAGATAAACACAAGCCATTTGTCTCTTCCAGAAACCACTTCCCTGTCACAGCTCCAGGAAAGACAAGTTTAAGGCAGTGCAGGAGCAGTGACACAGGTTTGGAGGGAGCCCCAGCAGCATCCTCATGTGTGTATATGAACCATAAAGTTAATATTGGATGATTTGCAGTGTATGACCTCAGCATGAGGCCTTATCCTGATTTTGCTGACAGTAACAAGGAGGGCAGGGGGACAGGGAAGTACAAATACAGTAGGACGGTGCTCACAACAGAAAGGCTTATAAAGCTTATTTGTACTCTGCTGCCCAGCAGTTGGCATGGTTGGGCGAAGACCCTCAAAACTTCTCATATATCAAATAATGACCAATTTCAGGGGTGGGAAATGCTCAATGCACAAGTGCATGCCATCTTTAAAAGGTGTGTGGGTTTGCAATGTCAGATCCCCAGGCAAAGCCCAGAGGGAGGTAAGGAGCCACCTCAGAAGAAAGAGTGGGTATGAAGAGGACAGAGTTCTGTCACAGAGCTGGCTTCACAGACCACCCAGCTAGGACATGGTGACTCGTCAGCAGCAGAGAAACTTTCCAGGACATCCTCTGCCTTATCCTTCTCCCACATATTAATGTCAGCAGCAAGCGTGCTGCTGGCTGTTGCCAACTTTGGACAGGAGGGCAAACGGATAAAAGCAAATAAGTAAATAAAATCAGAGGTCTTGTCCACAAGAAGAACATCTTGTCCTTCAAACACCCATGCTTCCTCAAGCTGCTACAATCAAGAAGTGAAAGATGATGTCCAGGACAGAAAGGAGAAAGCAAGCGGGTGCTTTCCCCAAAATGTTTCTCTCAAGGACAAGAAATCTTACGAGATAGCCTATCTTCTACCTAACAATACACTCATTCATCTAGTTTTGTTAATTGCTCTTGGCCAAGAAGACACTGCCTCCTGAAGTCTTTAAAAAAGGAAACACAATACAAGAGTCTCACATGCACCAGAGAGGGGGAAATTAAAACGCTGCCACATGGGATTTGCAGCAGAACAAAGAGGCGCAGCCATGGTTCAGAGCTGAAGCCCTCCCTCTGCATCTGTCTCACACCCAGACCTTTGGAGGATCCAAACAGGGACCTTATAGCACCCAAAACACAGCAGCGATTTAGTATAAACTGTTGCAGAAGTACCCCAAAGTGAGCAAAGCAAGCCTTCCCCCTGCCCCGTCTTCTAATCCCCTGACAAATCACAGTGCAAAAATTAAAGTGTTTCTATATGATAGGCAAATTGGTTCATGATTGCAATGTAATTCAGAATTTTTACTCTGTGCCACAGTGAAGCATTAGAGGCCAAGCTCAGATCAGTATCTTCTCATTATTTACGTTAGGAGAGAGCTGCTGCCTCAAAAACACAGTTCAGAAACTTATTATTCCTCCAATAAAGTGCAACCATGCACTTTACCACTCACAGGGTCCGTTCAGTCATTGTGCTACTCTCCCAACTTCATCCAAAATCCAACTGCCACTGGGCAGCCACACATTACCAAAAAAAAAAAAAAAAAAAAATATCAATAGTAGTGAGTTACTGTAGCAGTTAGTGTAGCAAGGAAGATAAGCCCCACTCACGGCCCCACAATCCTTACCTTCATAGCAGGGCAAGAGTTGTCTCCCATTGGACTGTAAGTTGGGAGGAATGATGTTGCAGAAGCCATGGGGCAAGATGTACTCTGTCTCATAGTAGATGTTTTTCCAGCGGTGTGCACATGCCTGAATAGATCATATCACATGGGTTATTAGCCCACAGTCATAGGAGAGCCCTCTGACCAAGGCAGAGCACGCATGAACAGGACCACTGAGCACCACCTCTGCCCCATAACCCCCTTGTGTTCTCCTTACATCCCACTCTTTCTACATAAAGTATCTTCTGACTGTTCTCTTCTGCAGTTCATGACTCTACCTGACCTGGCAGCTCAGATCTCAGTATTCACATGTGCATGACGAGGAAAACAAGACAGCTCAGAGTATATCAGAGCTCATGCTGGAGATTCCAGGATCTCTTACTGTGCATGAATCCTCACAGACAGCAAAGCTTTTCTACCTAAAGATGCACTAACAGAACATAGTCAAGCCACATAAAAGTGAAAAACAGGAATAAAGACATTGAGAATACTTAGAAAGTTACTAAGACCATATTAGAAACTTATCCCACCAGAGGATGCATGTGTGAGTCAAAGTTTTTTTTCTAGCAGGAAAGGCAGCTCTGTTTCTGGTGACAGATGTGCTGAGCCTTGCTTACTGGTAATGAATTTAAGTGAAAATGCCAGAGATTTTGCAGCAACAAGTGTGGCAACATTAACCAAGGTGCAGATGAGTTGCACAGGTTGAAGTGCCTTTCCCTTCACAGTGAAGAATGAAACCATCCTGAAAAACCTCAGGACTCATCAGCACACTTGCTCAGTACAACTGCCATGCACAGGCACACATGCAAGCAATGTAGAGCCTGGTTCACAACTTCCCACAACTCATTTGCTCCAAAAGTTAACACTGCACTACTGCCAGACAAACCACAAGTTGCCTTGTGCTCAGGGTTAACTTGGAATAAAAGGAAAGAAAATGTAAAACAGCAAGGGCTTTGAACTTGAGCACATGCCAGGCCATATCTCCAGCTGGTATAAGTCTACTCTGAAGTCAGTGTAGATGTGTCCATTTATATCATTCAAGGCCTGGCCCCATGCAAACAGAGCAGCCTCTATGCTACAAATCATCTCCTCCACATACTTTTCCTCAAAGCTTTGTATCAGTCCCCTTCACGAACCGCATATTTGACTGCATCCCCCCCAAATGAGATACCCTCAGTCTTCCATCCCTGTGTGCTACCCCACCTTTCTGCCTCAGCACCTCAATGTTGTTAAAAATTATATCCATCCATAATGCAGGCACAATTGTGTCACCTCTCCAGTAAAGGATGTGAGAAGTGTATCAACCACTGGGAAGCTCAAATCCAGCCACCACCAGAGAGAGGCCCCTTATCTCCAAAAAGACATAAACAGGTAATACTACTCCCACAGAGCAAAATCAGTTGTGCAAAAGCCTGTTCTGTATTAGCTGTGCTACACTTGGAGTTTGATATTTTTTGCTTTCCTAACTTCCAGTGCTCAAGGAGAAGCACATACCTCCTTAAGATCACAGAGGGACAGTCTGATGCTTTTCTATTTAGTCTGTCACACAAACACAAAACTCTGATTTAGTAACATCCTGGCACAATATGGGCTCAAACACAATCCACATTTTACCAAACACTAGCTAAAGCCCCCTGGAACACTCCTCACCTTCCCTACTGCCCCTTTCCACTAAAGCTGGTACTCTTATCAGGCAATTGGGGAAGGCTGATAAGAGAAAAATTTAGGCCACTAACCAGTTTCAAAGCAAAAGCAACAACTTCTTTATACAATCTACAGTTAAGTTGTGGAACTAGTTAATCTAACACAGGACCTCAAGAGCATGAATATTTCACACAGGCGAGTACACTTACTTATGCAAAAAAAAAAAAAAATCATCCAGGGCTATTGACCACAAAGATATTAGTCTGACTTAAAGGAATTCCCGGAAGAAATGCAGTAAATAGAGTTGTAATGCCTTACAATAGACTGCACACACTCCTAACTAAAGAGACTCACTCACGTTAGCTAGTAATTTTGTTAAAAAACTAAAAATTTGGCAAATATGTCTAGGAACGCACATTTAGACATGTTTTCTCAGAACACTAGTTTCTCAAAGGGGCTTCAAAGAAAAGTTACATTTTAAAGAAATACTGATCCTTAAAATTATAAGAGCACATGTACTAAAAGCCATCTGCTCATGGGAAAGTCACAAATCTTTTTTATTAAAAAGTTATCCCAAAACAGAATAACAATGACCTGAAAAAGCCAGGTAATTTCCATCCAAAAAGGAATCTGCATGCATTCATTCCAGGCATGCAGATGTGCACAGACATATAATTAGCAGTTGAAGAGTCAGTGCTTTGGTTATAAATATCAATGAGAATTATATATTTAAATATCCTCAAGCATCTGGACATGATCTACTTGGTGAGGGACAGCATAATCTTGTCAGAAGGCTGCGTTAGGGCTGCTTTAAATCAGTGCCACTTGTGGAGACATTTTACTAGCTTAATCTGCACTGACACAAGCACACCCCCAGTTGCATATTTTACTTTAGCTACATTTCACTTTTTACCTCCTTTATGTGTGAAGATTCTATCCCTTCAGCCCCAGTTTAGGGCCTCACAGCCTGCCCATGTCTCTCACCCTTGTAGCCTCCACTCAGCCAGCCAGCAAACAGCCCCATTCTTGGTGGTTGCCCAGCTTTTTGCCCTACCAGCACTCGCTTAATTTTCTGCTTCTGTCTGGGGAAATGATCCCCAAGCATCAGCTGCAACCTGTTTCCCTTTGAACCAAAATACACAAAACCATTATTCTTAAGATATAATATTGACAAAAATGTTTCAGCCTAAAAATGTTTGCCTAAAAAAGAGTATGAGCTACCTTCTAAAAATGGATTAGGATGACTTTGTCTAGTTCAGTCTGATGACTGGACAATGAAGAGGATGTTGTGTTTTGAGGTAGCGTTATCCTCAGTGCAAGTTACTCCTCAGTCGTTACACAGGACTGAGCACACATATACCTCAGGATAACCCTTGAAAATATGAATAGCTTACACTATCCATGAACGCCTTAATTTTGCGCTCTGCAGTACATGTTTATAGGGTATGTTATTTATATCTTTTTCTCCCCTCCTCCTCTAGTCCTGACCACACTTAAGAAATCCAAGAAAAGTAAAGCTAGCCCCTATAACACTGGCAAGCTGTATACCAAAAGAGATGATGGGATAAAATATCACAGTACTGTCACATAAAGGTATTAAAGCCACCTGCTCCCTTCACAGGGAAGTTGGTGTACAAGCATTTGGGGCATAACCATTTGGACTGTAAGCACATATTAAAAAAAATACCTTTGTGGGAAGCAGCTTTGTCCTCTGGCCTTACACAGGTGGTTGGCACAGTAATCACTGTACAAGATCTTTCTCACTAGCAGCTTTTTGATAGTTTGATGCCATGTACCAGGGCAGTCCCCTGTCTCGCTAGAAAGATGGGGCCAACTGAAAGTTTTCTACTCACAAAGAGCAGTGTCTAGAATTAGACTGTTGTCAGGATTACTCTGATAATAGGAAATTAATATAAATAAATAAAAAATACAGCCACAAAGACTCATTTTACATTTTTCCTTGTAAGTTCTGACATGTCATACATATGTTCAAGGAAAATAAGCATATTCCCTACATAAACACAGGCAAACTACAAAAAGAACAAACTAGTAGGTACCTCCCAGACAAAGTTCCATTTATTCGGCTCAAAGATATAATCTCTCAGGTTTAGGAAGAAGCCCTTGGGTGACACGAGTCAAGTGTGATGGCTTGGAATCTTCCCTCTATAAACTGCATTTTTGGGCTGGGGGCTCACTTTCCCTTCTGCTTGAAGGAAGAGACTACAGAATCTGCTGCCTCTTACTCTGGACTCAGTCAGTCACTGCCAAACACATTAATCCTGACATGCTTACCATTACAATCAGACAGCAGCAACAGTTTTAACAGATCAAAGAAAAGCATGGACTTACCAGCACACTTCCACCAGCCTTCGGTTGTCTAGCCAGGCTCACACCCATCCATTCATCATCTCTGTCTTCTTTACAGGTCTTTCCACAGGGTGTGCCCCGAGAATTGCCTACAGAAAGACAGTAAAGGCAGCAAAGCAAGGAGGCATGAGTTTTAAATACCCACCAAAGAATCCTGACAAGTAATGAGATTGCCCTTTAAACATCCGATGGCGCTTTACTTTCCTCCTGATTATTAGTTCTTGAATGCATTAATCAGGACAATGCTCTCACTCCTGATAGGCACCACACACATACATAGTTGACAGACCCTGTCCCCAACAGCCAGCAGCTATTACAGCATGTCCACAGCTCTACTTGAATAAACCACCAAATGATCAAGTAAATGGGAGAGACATCAGATTCCCTCCAGAATGCAATTAAAGCAAAAATTACTCTTGCAAATGAGATAGGGAGCACTTAAAAAAAAAAGAGGACGAAATCTTTAGTCCTGTCAGGCAGCATTCACAAATCCATGATAATTTACATTACAGTAGCAGGACAAATCACTTAGCCAAAACGCTGTTTTAACACATGTAAACTTCATGAACAGAAATTCTACTTGACTCGGTATAAGTATGAAAAGATGAACAATACTAACATCACTTTTTTTATAGGCAGAGAAAGCAACATGTCACCAAGAAAATCAAACTATTAAAAGGCTTCAATCTGCACCATCATTATCCAGCATGAGATTTTAAATTAGAATTTTACTTTAGGACTCCACCTTCCTCTGACTCAGACAGCACGCTGGAGAAACTGAAGTCAATCCTGACCAAGTGCAATAGCGTACATCTCTTACTGAGAGCATTTCATCACAAAGAGCAAACTCCAGGAATGATTTGCTGCATTATGGGGGAACACACTGTTACACTGAAGCAGGTGAAGAAAAGACAGCAGCTTAGTGTAAGCAGGGAAAAATCCACCTTTACCTAGTTACTTGTTGGAAAGAGCGAGCAAGGCCACTGGGAGGACACCAGCATGAGGTGGGATGTTATTTTGTAATGCTGAAGAGAATAAGACACTTTTGCTACCATTGCTCAAAATCCATCAGAAAGGCTGATGACTCCTTGTTAGTGTTTTGGGGCCAATTTGAAGCTGGCAGAAGCATTGCTAGCCATATGGGTTGGATTTTTTTTGGTTCCTTCCATCTGTCCCAAAGCATCATAACTACCTACCTCGTCCCATATCCAGTTCTGTGCATCTTCTGTCAGGATTGGTATGGACTCGACATTTAAACACTGCTCCTGGGGACTGAACAGAGGTGCTGTATTTAGATTCTGCCTTCGGAGCACCAACCAAGACCCTGGAAACCAAAAGCAAAGTAACAAGTGATTAACTTCAGGAGAAAATTAAAAAAAATGAACAAACACACCACCAAGGCTCCCATTGCCAGAGCTTCCTCAGCAAAAGCACTTTTCTCAGCAACCTCGTAAAATGATGATACTGACTCACAAATTGAAAACACCACACACAATAAAGGCATTTTTCCACAGTGAAGGCATAAATACTTTATCAAGTTAAATTTCTATTAAGATTGTAACACATTTAAAGTTACACACCCTCACCACACACACACCCAAAGCATTTTGGAAATCAACAGGATGGACAGCTGCATCCATTTTTCCTCAGTTTTAGCTACATCCCTGTCAACCCAGAGCTGATACACACACCTACAAGAGGACAAAATCTGAACCTTCATGCTTGCGAGCCAGCCCAAGATTTGTAAGTGTGTTTAGGAAGTGGAAGCACAAACAGCAGTATAAGCAAATCTCTTCCACAATGCATTGCTATCAGCCAACTTTATCCTTGAGGCTGTGAAGACTTTACTTGGACTATTTATCCCACATGAGACCTACTGTTTCTGAGAAGCACCAATGCCCAGTTCTGATCACAGGGTTACTCTTGACAGATGATGAGCACCTTTTAATTACTTGTGTTAGGATCCAGTTAAATTGTTTAGCAAGCTGGCATCTACCTGCTCATGCCCTAAGGGATGCCTTTTCAGAAGGATTACAGGGGGAGCACAAGTATTAAGTGAGTCCTTTCACTGCCTCCTCATTAAAGGGACAATCTTTCTCAACTAGCTATGAGTCCAGATCTAGGCACATGAGGATGAGGATGGAGGTTAAGCAGGAGGAAGGCAGATCAAGGGAGGGCAGTGGGGACCACCAGGTAGTTAAGTAACAGTTCTGTAATGCTCTTGCTATGTCAGGCATGACAGAGCTTCTGCATGTAAAAAAATCCTCACTGAAGTTAAGCCCAGGGCAGAACTAAGGGCAACCATCTCTGAAAGGCTGAGGCTCCAGCACTCCTGTGCGGACCCAGCCTGGTACTTGGGAGGCAGCAGCTGACCAAGGAAACACTGCTCTTGGTTTAGCCACTAAAGGGATAAAGAGCTACTGATGCAAAGTCAGTCTGTATACACAACTTTCCCATGGCACAGATGGACAGCCCAGCACCAGTCCCAAAGTGGATGCTTTCCCTGTTTTAAACAACTTTTCCTTCATCCTCTAAAGTTACATCCACAATCACCACCCATCATCACCATCCCAGTAAACACAGGAAGACCCAAGACACAACGTGTGCATGTGTCCAGGGTCAACCTGAGTCATCTGGAAGAGCTTCTCCCGCATCAGAGCCTCATCTATACCCAACAACAGTACGTCTCCACTCCTGACACACTCCCCTGGACATAGGATACAACAAAACTACCCTGTGGCCCTTGATGTGTTTACAAAAAGAAGCGAAACCCCTGCATTAAGTGACCATTTTCTCTGAAGTTTCTTGGGCTAGGCTGTATCATTTGGAGAATTCTGATGGGGTTGCAGTCTTGCACTCTACAATGCACATCATGTTTTCACAAGTGAGAAGAATTAATGTCCAAAATACTTAAATTGCTAAAACCTACAAAACCGGCACACATTGGGCAGCAAGTGAAAAGGAGTTTGAAATAACAGCTCCACATGGAAATCCCACTAGGCAGGCTGCAGGCACAAAATCAAATGCCAGTCATCTCATTTACACAGGCAATGAATGCTTATCATTCACTTATTGACATTCATGAGGTCTAACAAAAATAAATATTACTAGCTTAAATAGTTACAGGTTCAAATTACAAGTGGCAAGAAACTGTTTCTATGACCTGTTATAACAATCAGATAATGTAGGCCACACTGATCTCCAGCTTACAAGAAGCTTTGCTCTAACCTAAGAAAAGTAAATACAATTCAGCAACTAGTGCACAAAAAACTTTGCGTTGTAGCATAAAAGATAGAGATGATGGAGTCTAAATTACAAAGATTTTTCAGCTTTCTTTAAAAAGCCAAATGGGAAAATTTAATAATCAATGATTTGAGTAGGCTACTGGCTCAGATAATATTGCTGTCTTGAGCAAATACACCTTTCAAAAAGAAAATGTCTGTTGACATTTCTTCACGTGGACTGAGAAGAAGGAAGCAGAGAGTGACACGTGCCAAAAGCAAATCTCTTTCAGATTCTCCTGAATATTCATTCATTCAAATTTGATATTTTACCTACATCCCACACTATGTCATCTTAGGATCTTGTCTCATTCTTTCACTCTTGCACCTAAAACCCAGCAGTTAAAACCTTTGCAGATCTCCTGTTCCATCTGGCATGATCTATGCTCATCCATGTCCTGAGATGGTTACCTTCAGGGAAATGGGAGGTTTTTTTGTTGATTCACATGCTTTTTGGTTGGTATTTGTCACATACCAATTATTTCAATTTTATTCAAAGGTTTGAGACCGGAATATTTCGTTTGCCAGCATAAAGACTTGCTTACTCTTTCACTAGTTTGTAATGGCTTAACTGTTGTAAGAAAGTCACCTATTTAACTGTCATGAGACTTTCAGCAGGCCTGGATAGAAGACTCATTTCCATCTAAATATTTTGGGACTCCTTGAGCAAAACAAACACCTGTTTTGTATCTCTATACATTTAAAACACTTGTGAAACCTTTTGTGATTTCTATGAAACAATGCTACAATCAGAGAAAGTGTTTTTCGTCTAGTACCATATCAACTCAGAAAATCATTTAAAAAAAAATCTTAGTGTCTAATACAGTCTTCTCACATTTAAGTGTTGTGGAGTCTTGCCTGGCACAAACACAGAAGATATAAATACAGCTAGCAGAAGTACAACCTTCCAACATCACTCTTGTTTAAGCAGTTCTGGTTTAAAATAGCCTGATTTTTGTGGTATAGATCTCCAGTGCTGCTATACGACTACTTGTGCTGTCAGCAAGCAAGTACCAGCAGTTCTCCAGCCTTTTGCCAAAAGGTTTACTAAGCGGATAATACTCTCTGCACAGATTATAAATGACTGCTGGTTCTCACCACAACCATACTATTCTGTGGGAAGCCCCTAGAATATTTTTGAGTATCTGCCTGAAGATACCTTGAAGAAGAAATCCCCTCAAGAGAGAGATTTCTTCCTATGGAAGACAACTGAGGGCAGAAGGAGTAGAGTTCAGGGCCTTTTTAGAGTCACTTTTGCTTGAGGTGCAAAACAAATCTGTAAGCAACAGCCTCATTCCACTGGCTCTGTGAAAAAAATATTGGTGTCTAAATCAAAATAAGGAGTAGCAGGCAGAAAGGCCACTTAACCCTCTCTTCTTGCATTCATACTCACATAAGGAAGTCAAAACACTTTCATCTGTACTGAGACAACAACACAGCTGCATGGCCAGAAACCATTCCACTGCAGGAGTCACAGCTGCCAATATTAATGGATGACAAGAAGCTTTCTTGGCCAAAGGGAAATTCACACCTTCGTAAAATTACTTTCTGTAGAACATTAACAATCACTTCACTGGTGATTGACCCTCGGGACATACAGATTTGGAAAATAAGTGCTGCATTTAACAGAAGGAACAGGGAGAAAAAGTGCAGAGCTGACTAAATGGCTGGAGAGATGCCATGTACACTAAGCATCAGCCTGCAGCATGTCAGCAGCGATTAGGCAATCACAACTCAAGGACTGTAGGTACCTCACCTCACTGCAATGTTAAGTGGCAGGGAAAAGAAGTCTTTAAATATCCTTGCATACCAGAGCTGATTTCAAAAGCAGTACCAGAGGAGGGTGCACTACCATCATATCCCAGTTGAGCTTCTTCCCTTTAGAAAGATCTCTGTTACTTGCAATAAAAACCCCAGGTACTTGGGGTACACTGAGGATGAAACCTCAGTGTTGCATCCATTACATGCAGAGCAAGAAGCAGTAGAGCTGGATGACCTGTGACCAAAGACAGCAAGTTCAGATTCCCCAAAATGCCATGGTAACACCTACAGCATCACTGCTTAGATTATGCAACACAACACCCAGCCACCACAGGGTCAGTCTGTCCCAGCCTTTGTTCTGGTTGCACACAAGTACATGACACACTAAAAAAAACACATCCATCAGCCTGAGATGCAGAACAGCCTTCATTATTTCAGCAGCAGCGCAATCCAGTGAAGAGCAGGACTGAGGGAATGATGCAACAGCACAGAAAACAGACTCATTCCATATTGTAAAATACAGCAGGACACCATGCAATTAAACTGACTCCATTACTTTTTCAAGCCAGATCATTTTGCCAGGAAAGATAAAGTGGTCACCCTGGACTTGCTAGGGATTTGAGGGTGGCAGCAAGAAGCGGGAATAAAGAGCGGAAAGGAGAGAAAATAAAGTAACGCTTTAAAAAAGAACAATCAAAGATTTCACATTATTAACAGTTTTTACTGGGGAAAAAATTGACATTTGTTTCTTTTTAAACTGTCTGGGGTCATTTTTTGGTCATTTTTTGAGTCTTTAGTCGTAGTTTCAAAATTACATCCAGAGAACAGAAGCACTTCAGCTTGTCTCTGCTCCAAATGCAAGTAGCCACCTGGTTCCTCACTCGGCTGAAAATAGCAATGATAGGTAACTGAGTAAACTTGTCAAGATTTACAGCCATAAAAGCCATTTAAGGAAGGAAAAGCAGACATCATCAGAAATACATCAGCAACATCAGCACATCTGTGATAATAAACTTTTTTTTGAGATAAAAAAGTGTGCAAAAACACCTTCTAAATGGAACTATCTTTGCAATCAACTATTTCATAAAAGGTCAAAGGCACTGACTTGCTCCACTATTGTTGTGGTGGTTGAACACTCATATTCCACTATAATTTCTGCGTCAAGGACTGTGTACCAGCTTGACTACTCACATTTATCTGATGTAACATTTCAAGCAAAATATTCCCCCCCCCCTTTCATCCTACAAGAATATTTGGCTCATATAAATTTTGAAGAATCACCAAACTCTGAATCAGTTTACTGAAAACCTGCAAGCCTGCAGTAGACAATATAAATATGTGCCTTTGTGGTCTTGGAAAACAAACAGTTGAAACAGGCCTGGCTATTACAGATACCATTTTCATATGAATCTGTGGCTATATATATGTGCACACACATGTATACACACACAGATATGTACACACATACTAGCACATGGACAGGCTACTGCAAACAACACAGCTCTCATGATCAGAAGCATGTTAGGTGAGTATCATGCCCTCATGCAACAAAGAGCAAGAAGCCCCTGAACACTTTCAAATGCTTGAGAGTCTATTAATATATTAAACAATATTAGATGGGTAGGGGCTCTATCAGCCGCAGATATGCCTGATCACATTTTTGCAGGCTCATATAGTGCACAGCTCACTGGGCAAGTCATGAATGCCCAAAATATCAGTCTAAAGTCAATTTAGCTTAACTACTTTCTATTGCAGTATACAGGTCAAATGGACATGAGAAAACTTAAATCATAGCTCTTCCTTGGGTATATAAATGTTTGAAGAAGAAAAAACTGACACACAAAACCAAACAGTAAACCTATTACTTTTAAGAGGAGCTTTATGCTATAATGGGATGAATAGAAAACATTTTTACTACATATTCCCTGTAACTGACTTCAGCCTTTCCCCAGAATATCACAGTTAAAAGAGAAGGGAAAAAAATCGTCCAGTGACTCTACAAGCTAGTTAAGGAAATACATCTACAGCTTTGCAACAGAAACCTGACAAAGCTGAAAAATGTTGAGAGTTCCACTAAGCATTTCCCCCTGTACTCATCTAATACATTGGGATTGTTTATTGTACATTAGTAACCTGCAACTGGGAATTGGTTTAAACTTGAAATCAGAGACTTTATGCTCTGAAAGGATGTATAAGATTCTGTACAGTATAAATATGGGTTTGAAATACTATTATGTAATACTGGAGGCTTTTATGCCCAGTTGAAGTGGGCATAGATAAAGGCACTTACTAGGGTTCAGCCCTTTAATGTTTTGAATGTCAAGGAAGATTGGCTAGATCTTTTAAGCTTTTCAGAAATATGTTAAACACTTTAAATGTTTATTATGTTGTAGTGAGAAAAAAATGTGCTTGCAATCAGAATATGCTCATTCAGTACAGGGAGTGGCATCTTCAGAAAACTGGAAGAAGGTTGCATATACTTCTAAGCAAGATTCATTGTTGACCTTTAGGATGCATGCAAACATTAAGAGCACAACTATGCATAGCAAATTAGAATCAAGGAGAGTGCAAAATATGTATCTCCCAAGCTTGTTATCCCAGGGTCTGTTGGGAACAAGATTTTGAAGTACCCATAAAGGCAAACTTTCTCATTCCACAATGAAAAGAGGAGCTTTCCCATCAGTGGTGACAATACCACCCCCAAGATTTCTGACAGTGCTGATGTTGACCATATTAAACTGCTGTTAACCCTTCTGAGTGTTAGGGCTAGCAATTTCTTTATTTAAAAATATTTAATGATCTTAGATGTTTGTTGTTTTGGTTTGTTTTTTTTTTCTGGGTGTCATAGCCAAGGCTCCATGAATCACCTCCACTTTCAAAAAACTGAAGTTTGCATAACTAGAGATTTTAATTTCAAACACTAGACTTCTAACAGATCCCTGCCTTCAGATGGATGCCCAACACTTATAGTCCAGCATGTTTCCAAACCAAGTGGGATTTCTGGGAGACTCTCCTTCCTAGTCTATCTCCCCTTCCAAAAAATCACAGCAGCAGATGCTATCTGAAGATAATTCATATTATCAATCAGAACAATGGACATTTACATAAGGAGCAACAAATTCTATCATTTACATCCCACCATACTGCACTAGATCAGCATTTCATTCACACTACTGTGAATCCCCAGCAATTTGTGTTGAACACAAGCTGCTTTCAGCCTTTACATCCTTCACTGGTTCCTGACCAAAGTTAAGCATTGCTTTAAACTGAGAGCTTTTCTTCTCCCAGGGTGCTTTTCCTCTACAAAGTCTTCCGATAAGTCCTAAAAATTAATGCTCTGTAAAAGCCACTATGGAGAAAGGCAGAGCATAGAATTACTTGTGAACTAAAGGGTGTGAAAGAAACTCATTTTTAAAGAACTGAACGCCAGAATGAATACATTTATTTATACCACAGTGCACCAAAGTTCCAATATCAATAGCTGAGTCATTGGGCCATATCTAAGTATAAAAGATAAAGACATGCTTTGTGGACATTTATTGGCAGCAATGGCTCCTACTCACATTAGAAGTGCACCAGATGACATCAACTAAATCCAATTAAGATAAATCAGTTTTAATTCTAACAAAGAGCCTCTAACCCAGACAAGAGACAGACTATGCTGCAAGGCTCTTTTCAATCAATAGGAAAACAAGAAGCTTGCCAGTTTCATAATTTTTTGAGATGTAGATAAACTTACTTTTCATCGGTCTTTTCTTTTTTTAAGTTACATAGACATTTCCTCTACTGTGCCTCACGCCAAGAGCGGGCACACAAAGGGGACAAACGCCTCTCAATTTGGAAGCGTCTCTCCAGCCTCCGGAAGGATTTTGTCCCTCGCCAGGCTGAGTGCAGGGATATCGACTCCGTCAACGCTGAGCGCGCTGCTCCCGCTGGAGATGATCGGTATTAGAAACCTTTCCCGTTAACACGGCATGACCCATCACATTTTGTATCCCGTGCACTTTCTGTCAGGGCGATGAGCTGCTAAATATTTCCCGCGAGAAAGCGGGACCGCGCACAGCGCGGAGGCATCGGCCAGGGGCAGGCTGGCACTTGAGGACAGTGAGGTCACAATGTCGAGCGCCTGTCGCCAGCTCGAGAAGGGCATCCCGGTGTTAAAACACCTCCAAGCGCGGGGAGACTCTGCTCCCTCTCAGAGGAATCCCTCCCGCTCAAGGGGCGCGGAGCCACGGCGCTGCCCCCACCGCACCCGCACGACGCGGGCGGACTGAGCGTGGGGAGGGCCTCCCCGCCGCCGGCAGCGCAAGGCGCCCCTTCGTTGCCCCGCCCTTGCGAGGTACTCGGGTCCCGCCGCCCCGCTGCAGAGGCGCGACTGCCCAGAAGGTACGGATGTCCCGCAGCTCTCCGCCGATCGCCCTCCCCGCCGCCAGCACCCCTGGCACGCAGGGCCCGCACTAACTCACCACCGCGTGTGTTCGTGAGGTAGTGCTGCAGCACAGAAGTACCCGAAGGAAGGAGCCAGTTGCGGACCCTGGAACACCCGGTTGCGCCCCACGCTCCACAGTTGTAGCAGTCGCTACCAGGGCCACCCACGCAGCGGCCACAGCACTCGCACTCCGCGCCGTCGCGCCGCCGGGATCTCTGCGAGCCCCGAAGCAGCCGCCCGTACAGGCGCCTCTAAGGCGACGGGAGCCCCAGCACGCCAAGCCCGCACTGCCCCCCGCACGACGACTTTCAAGCTGGCGCGGCGCTTCTCCCGCCCCGGCGTCTTCCGCCCGGCCCGGCCCGGCCCGGTCCGGCCCCGCCGCGCCCCGCAGGGACTGCGCGCCCCGCCGCTCGCGCCCTCTGGCGGCCCCTGCGGGTCCCGCCGCGCCGCTCCCGGACCCACCGCCCCTCGGCTCCGAAAGGCACCATCCTCGGCTCTGCCACTCGGCTCCTCCCGCGCAGCGCCCCACCGGCACCGCTCAGCGTCCCTCACTTCCACGAAACTCTCTTTCAGCTGAGGCTTTCTCTCTTTTTTCCACCCGTTCCTGTTCTCGCGCACCCCTGGCCCGCTCCCCTGGTCGGCCTCTAGAAGGAGAAGAGGGAAGTAACAGAGCTGAGGGCAGAAAGAGATGGTGGAGGAATCAGTCCTGCCCTCCCGTCATTAGTTTGAGGCTATCAGCCCTGCTTGAATTTGGCACGTGGAGAGGGACGCTTCATGGCAGGGGTCAGAAGAAAGATCTGACTGACATCATGCTGCACGGGAGATTTTTCTGGGGAAAAGGGAAACCATGAGGAGAGGCAGTGTCTTTTTTCAGGGCAATAGTAATGAAAATACTTTGGGGAAAAAAATCAGACCTGTGTTTTCTGGCATAAGTACTTCAGGTCTGAAAAAGAAGCAGCAACCTTTGTGGCTAAGTAAAAGCTGAAAATAATTGCTCTAATACTTTAATGTGACCGAGAGCAAAAATAATCAGTCAAATATATAATAAAAGATGAGCCAAAGCAAAGGAAAGAAGATAGTCTATTCCAAAGAATAAGAGAAGGGTGATCATCACCCAGAAGGAGAAGGGGAGAGGAGTTATGTGCTAGAAAACCCTGGGCCCACAAAGCCCATCCTTTTAACAAAGTAAAAAGCAATACATTTTAGTGCTCATGATTCAGAAAAGATTGTGGTTAGATTCTTGTTAAGGATCAAGCCCAGAATCTCAGAGAAGAAATACTCTCTCAGCAGTGACTTTAATTTGTTGTTGTTAGTGTTGACTCTAGCTGTTTAATTCCATGTACACCCCTTATCCATGAGGAGGTGCATCAGGAGAAGCAGAGTAAATCCTGGGAACAGAGGGGCCAGGAAGTCTGATACAAAAGGAGCTGCTTCTTCTGGCAGGCCACTGGAGATCAGCAAGCAAGTCCAGTACTTATTGCTTACGCACATGATGGTTCATGGGGAATTTACTTGTGATGACAAGAGCATCTCCAGGGAAGACTGCTGGATGTTGGGGCTGTTGGAAAGCTGGCATGGGAAAACACTCTTGCAGGTCGAATTTTCTTTCAGTGAAGGAAGCTCTTGGTGAAAGTGTAATCATTTTCTGCAAAGGGTTTGCACCACGACTTGTGTTCAGCGAGGAAGGAATTTTGTGGTAAACTGTTTCATGGTGTCTACATGGCTCTTTCAAAAGTGTAGCCTGTTTTTGTTAAGGAGCATCCTCATCAGGAAAAAGATTGATCGCAATCATTGCCCTTGAACACCATCCTCAGAGCAAGTACTCTGGTGCCACAGGTATATGTTGCTATTTAGAAACTGCCATTTTTGATGTTGATTGTGATGCCAGAAAGTGGACATTAGCATAGGAATATTCCAGGGATAGGTTAAGTAGAGAAGTAATAACTACAGAATTTGGTGGTGAAAAAAAAAGATCAGTGAAGGAAGGGATTTCCAATCATCAAGGTGTTTTATATTGGCTGTGTAAAGCCTAGTGGTATAATTATTTAGTGTTCTTGCTCAAGGTGGCTTATAAAAAGGTTGGAGTAGTGCGAGTCTTCTTCATCTGAGTATGACCAAGATTATGGAGAAGTGAAAATTTTCTAGTTTTAAAGTTAAGTGGCACAGTGGTCATTATCAAATAAAAAGGAAGAGTCACTTTATCAGTAACTTCAGCCTTCAGTGTGTGATTAAACTGCAAAAACTGATTTGCTCATTAAAGCACCAAGTGAAAACAATGGGGCATTTACATTGTATTAGCAGGGAAATTTATAACATTTAATAAAAAGATTTTCATGGGGGTTTTATAACTGTGCAATCAACATGGATAAAAGTAATTTGATATAGGCAGAAAGTCAATATGCCATGATTAAGGAAATTCCACAAATGACATTCAATCTCATTAGCACTACAAAGTCAAATCTCTGCCTTTTGAAGCAAGGAAGTCATGGGGGTTTTCAATTAATTACCTGGGCACTGAGCGATGCTCAGGCAGCTCTCCAACAAAGTTAAAGGAAATGTGGGATGACATGCTGGAGAGAGCAATAGGTTCATCCATCACCAGGGGAAGGAGGGAAGCAAAGCAGCTAGAGGAGGTGAATGGAACACTTGTCTCTCATGCTGTAGAGTGCTCTTGGGATGACTTATTTCAACTAGAAGTGATATATAAGAAATTGTGTCAGTCCACAAAAATTTCAGCTCTCCATTCTTGGCAAAGAAGATTATCCAGGGAAAGGCCAGGAACACAGTACTTCCATCCTTTTCTTTCTTTTACTGCACATCCAAATACCGAAGTCATCTCATGTTAAATCTAACAGGAATTTTGTCAGTCCAAACAGAAATAGAAACTGCCTGTCTCAATGGCGTAAGTTTAGCTGATAAAATTCTGGCATGCCATTTATGAAAGCAATGGGAAGCATCCAATGCAGCAACAAGGGTAATAATAATGTACAGTTAAATGAATATGGCAAAACTAAGGGCTGAGAACATGGGATAATACATTAAATTGTATGCCAACCCTTCGTGAAAGAACCGTTCAGAACAGGAATCACTATAATCTGTACTTCTATATCCGTTTTCTCGCTGCATGAACCTTGAAGTTTGTATCATCTAGGGAGCCTCCATACCTGCACCATAGGGCTAATTTGTACTTTACACCCACCTATATTAATTGAACACTGTATTTTGGCAGGGCTCAGCCGCCAGATTAGTTTTTAAATTAGAAAAGTTATCTGTATATTGAGAATTGTCAGTGAAATAGCACCCTTAACAATACTTTTTAATTAATAGTAGAGCTCAGGGAAAAAAAAGTCCAGTACAATAATGTTCTGACTGTGGAAAGAAAAAGAAAACAAATGCACCATGTCTGCATTTCTTAAAGATTCAGCTGTGTACAGACGGGGTTCATCAAGACTTAGCGTTAACAGATAAGCTGCCCTCTTGGAGGCTTACCCTGCCAAAATGCCACTTCAGAGATGATTCATATATGTGTGTGTGTGTATAAATATAATATATATATAAAATATAAATTTGTTCCTATACTGCACATTGTGAATTCCATATTGTTTTCCTTATTTTTACCAATACCTTACTTAATCTGAAGACCCTGCTTATCATTTGCCTTTCCTTGCATTTGTATCAAATGCAGTGCTGTGATTGAGGTTTAACCATCTGTTTTAATCCAGTTTATATCCACATGTAACTGCATTTTCACTTCCCACAGGCACCCACAACTTACAAGTACAGTTGCTGTAAGCTTATTTGATCATCTTTTTTGAGCCCCATTTGTTTGGGTGCAGATTTCTCTACCTATCCTCCAGCTCCCTCCTGCTTGCTCTTAGCCACAGCTGGGGAGAGGATGTGTTCCTGTGTGGGGTCAGGGCAACACCCCCTTCTCCTGCCCTGGCATCCATCAGCAGGAACATGCTAACAAAGCAAAGGCATCTCATGATCTCAGTAATAAAGGCTGCTGCCTCTCCCCATCGTTTTTCATACGTTTATGTCAGTACATGCTCAGTAGTAAGAATGTTTTAACTGAACTTGGGTTAAAGGTTTCCCATTGCATTGGTGAGACTTGCTGATTCTTCGTGTGCATTCTCTGTATTTCTCTGACAAGTGCTCAATACAAGGAGATCAGTAATTCTGTTTGTAAATCAGGTCCTAATGATAATACCGCAGTTTCTTTTCAGTCAGTTCCCACAGAACTCTGTGATGTAACTCACCTTCAGACTCAGCTGTAAGAAGTTCAGGAGACGAAACTTCTTTAGTCTTTCAGTGGATGAGATGTTTTCCAGATATTTTTTTGTAGCTCTTCTTGCCTACCAGGTAAAGAGCATCCTCTTCAATTCCTCTTCCACTGTGGCTTCATTCTGAAAATAGATTATGGTTGCTTGCCCCATTGAAGGAGAAATAAAAGCACTGCCACCTTTCATTGCAGTGCAAGGAGAATGGGAAAAACTTCTCCTCTTTCTTCATTTCTTTTCAAGCCCTCATCACTGCTGAAACTGTCAGAGAGAGGGATGTTCCTTTGTAACGAATGCACAAAAGGAGTAACTCTAATATACCAAAGTATTTATATATATGTACATACATAAAATAAGATAAATATAACATCTTTTGGATAAAGAGGAAAATCCCCATACTCACTTGCCTACCAGATGGCAGGAAATGGCTGAATGGACAGAACAGAGCTCTGTCCCTGGCAATTACTAAGCCACACCGAACGAAGCTGACTACATTTCAACTTGTACCATTTCAGCCTGTCAGACATCAAATCACTTGCAGCATCTAGACTTAGAGGCAAAATCTAGACTGCTATTTGTCATGGTACAAACTACACCTTTTTACCTTATTCCCATTAAATTAAGGAGATGTTGCCCTCAATTTCTGCACCAAATGCAAGATGAATTAATTTTGCTAGGTAACATGTTCAGGTTGAGTTCCCACTGAAAAACTGAATGAGGTGACTACACTGATCTCCTCACATAATACACACATTTAATTCCTATTGGTCTGTTCTTGCATTTTTCTGTAGCTACTTCTCCAGCTGGAGTAAATAGGAAAGAAGGAAAAATATTCTTTTGCTGGTACTGTTATTTGCTATTGTTAGCTCTTCAATCTACCTCTTACCTTTTCCATACAGCTATACTAGCGTTTTCCAATCAGATTGAGAATCTTAGAAGTTTTATGTGGGTGGAAGACAGAATCACAGAATCAATTAGGTTTGAAAAGAGCTCTGAGATCATTGAGTCCAACCTATGACTGATCACCACCACGTTAGCTAGACCCTGGTACTAAGTGCAACATTCTGTCTTTCCTTAAATACCTCCAGGGACAGTGACTCCACCACCTCCATGTGCAGTATCTAATCACCCTTTATGTGACAAATTTCTTCCTAATGTCCAACCTAAGCCTCCCCTGGTGCAGTTTAAGACTCTGTCTTCTTGTCCTGAAAAGAGGCTGACCCCCACCTGGCTACAACCTCCTTCAGATAGTTGTAGAGAGCAATATAGTCACCCCTGAGCTTCCTCCTCTCCAGGCTAAACAACCCCAGCTCCATCAGCTGCTCCTCATAGCCCTTGTGCTCCAGACCCTTCACCAGCTTCGTTGCCCTTCTCTGGACTTGCTCCAGCACCTCAATGTCTTTCCTGAATTGAGGGACCCAGAACTGGACACAGCACTCAAGGTGAAGCCCCACCTACACCAAGTACAATGGAAAAATCACTTCCCTGGTTCTGCTGGCCACACTATTACCGATACACATCATGATGCCATTGGTCCTCTTGGCCATCTGGGCACACTGCTGGCTCATGTTCAACTGGCTGTCAACCAGTACTCCCAGGTCCTTTTCCACTGGGCAGCTTTCCAGCCACTCTGCCCCCAGCCTGTTGCACTACACAGAGTTGTTGTGGCAAAAGTGCAGGACCTGGCACTTGGTCTTGTTGAACCTCATGCCGTTGGTCTCAGTCCATCTACCCATCCTGTCCTGATCCCTCTGCAGATATTTTCTATCCTCCAGCAGATCAACACACTGACCCAACTTGGTGTTGTCCACAAATTTGCTGATGGTAGACTCAACTCCCCCATCCAGATTGCCAACAAAGATACTAAACAGGACTAGGACCAACACTGATCCCTGGGGGATACCACTACTGACTAGATGAGCCAATGCGAATTGTAGGAGATACAGAAGCTGATGACTTAATCAAAAATCACCTTCTCATAACAATAGCTAAAAGAATAAAGTGGAAAGCCAGAATTTTCAGAGCCTCATATTACAAAATCAATTGTCCCCTCTTAGGTGTTTAAGGGATTTCTTTTCTGAAATGGTACTGTTTCATCAGCAATCCAGATTGTTTAGTGATCCAACCATTGTTCTATCCCCTTTAAAACTATGCATTAACATTGCACTTAAAACATTTGACTTGGTTCAGTATTGGGGTTTATTTCAGCCTGATTTATGGTCAATTTGTGCCCAAATGAAAATGCATCATATAATGTAAAACATTTATCATATGCTGGATACCAGTAACTGAAGAAATTCATCTGAGCCAAAAAAAAGAAAAAAAAATCCATCAGGTAAATTTTTCTTATCTGATGGATTATCCTAACTTTTTTTTTGTCTGTCTTTGTCTGCATTTTCATACTCATGTAACAGACATCTACTCAGTAGCCTCTATTCAACTACAGTATGTGCTTCATTAAATACATGCTTAAATATGAGAGCATGCTTGTACTTTATTGACCTAAGGGGAACTGAATGGCAGACCTGAAGCCAACCATGTGTTTGGAGTTAACTGGGTTTCAGGCTACCTTTTGTACTTTTAACATTAATAGTAATCATATTTTGCACCTCTCATTTTCTGACAGCTGTCATACATTTGTTTTCATGTGGTCAGAAATACACTCTTGCTGTACATATTCATATACTACATATTTAAAAATGTACACACACATTGCAAGTCACAAACACAGACTTCTTTTGAATTGCTTTTTCTTCACTAGCGTTGGTCTCGCTAGTAGGGTTGTCACTACACATTTTTATTTCTTACTGACAACAGTGAGATGGTGGTCAGTCACTCAAACCAAACCTTATTACCACAGCCCAGGGATCAATGGATTTTTCAACCCTTTTATCACTTTATCACAGCTTTTATCACCATTAACAATAGGAGACACAACTGGCAATATACTGTAATCAAATCCTCTCTGTGCTATTTCTTCTGTTATATTCATGCTATAAGAAAGACCAGTGGATAAGAATGTGTAAATCCAAAAAAAAGCCACGTAGTAATATATTCCAAAAGCACATGCAACACGTCTCAGGTAGTTACCCCTAAAATAGCTACACCAGCCCCCTGAGGCCTCTCTTAAGCAAAATGATGATGAAGTTTTGTTTTTTTCATCTCCACTGACAGATGCCCAACAGGACCACTGTGAGGGGAGACAGGTTATCAAGATACAAGAGCTGTGGTTAAGGAAAAGTCAAGCTCCACCAGTGGACAATTTAGAGCACCCAAAGCTAGGCTTTCAAGAATGATCAAGAGATAAAACCTCTGACTCATCTGTGACTACACAGAAACTCCAGAAATACTAACCGCCCTACACCAAAGCTAGCCTCTGCAGTACCTCCTAAATGATCACTGAAATGTAACCAAATATAGATAGCCTTAAAACATAACTCATGGATATCCCCATACTTAAGAAGGTTGATATGCTCTTAATTGAACTTGCTTCTAGCATGGTCTCAGTCTCATCTAACTTAATATTTCTTGACTATCTACTGAGCTCTCACCCATGGCTGAATTTTAAACTCAGACTAGATGGGGCTGTTGAATGAACCATGCAATTTGGAGAAAAACATAACACTGGCTTTCAATAGATATCGGTCCAGGCTATAGCTCTTCTCCATGATCTTTTTAATAACCTCATGGGTATTATAAGTAATGGAGGTGAATGCTGAAATTGTGACTTTTCATAAGAGAGCTGTTTTTCCTAGAAGACTACCTCTTTACTGCTAACTCTGGGACTTCTGGGAAAAATGCTGGGCTACCTGGAGAAATACATCAAAGAGAAATGATAAATCAAATTCCCCTACCAATTATTGTCCTTTGTCTGGGACCAGGAGGAGATTAGACCTGCCAAAAACCTGCAGTTTCTATATCAACCTCAGGCTGACAAGAATACGTGTACCTGAGACATAGAGGCACAATGAATCCTTATGACAGTTTTTGTAAGTAGCTGAGCCCTATACTTGGTCAGTATCCAAGTTACAAGCCAACAGCAGCTCTTCTCCCTTCTTGTAGAAGATCCCCAGGACGATGGGGCACTCTTCTAAGGAGAACCAACATGCTGCAGTATTTCAGTGAAGAGAATAAATTACAAATGAGATTTTGAAAATATCCACTCCCATACAAAAATCCCACTGTTTTCAACCTGCACATTTAAAGTGCTAAGCACAGCTACAACCTATCACTCCCCAAGGCAGGGAAAGCCATGCTGCAGTCTATATTTCAGCAACACTGTCACAGCAGCTTATGAAACTGCTGCTTTACAGACAGCTAATCCTTCCTACTAGCTGCACTGTGGTAAAACTTAAATAACCAGCTGATGATGAGATACACAAAACAAATACAGTATTATAAACCATGTACTATCCTGTTTTCAAAAATAGTTTTACATCTGAGTGGAATTAACTAAGCAAAAATGATACCAGTTTACATGCCGTTAAATTTACGTGTCTTAGTTTTCTATAAAATTACAGCTTAAGACAAAGATATTACATATTTGATTATATAATTAGATAGATGGATAGACAGACAGACAGATAGATGGAGGTCCTTTTCAACAGCGTGGACATAACCCACAGAAAGTCAGGGAGGACTTTCCAGAAGCTTTAATGGATCTGGACTATTCAGAATTTTTAAGCCAAACGCAAGTGGATTTTGTTTCATTTTTCTCATTTGACTACATCAAAAGAAAAAATCACAAGTGGGAAACACGTAGTAGATATGAGAAAGTAATGGAATACTCACCACTTCGTGGATCCTGTGATCCACCATTTTTCCATACAATATTAAATCTCATTGATTTATACATTGAAGTAGTGTCTCTACTTTCCTATTTAGCCTCTATTTTAAAATCTGTAAGGCTGAGATCCTAGTGGTCTCACAAGCTTTGGCCATTTGTTGAAAGGTCCAGTTTACAGCACAGTTTTCAAACATTTTGTTTGCATTCTTGGCACATCTGCTTTCTATTATTCAGCCACTCAATGTTTATTATTCCACATTCTATCATACGGTCCTTGTGTGAAAAGTTCATGTGAACAAAAGCCTACTTATCATCTTTAAGAGATCCAAACCTGTTCACACGCAGAAAAGGCACTTCCTACAGTTGTGTGTGTGAGCACTAAAAGCTTGAGCCCTTAACCAAATAATCTGGGATTCTCTGCAACCCAGTTATTCCTGAAATCTCAACTATGTTGAGAATTGTTGTTGTGTACTATACATATACAGGAGTTCAGAGAAGTAAACTGTGGGACTCCATAGGACTTGTTATTGGCATGAGATATGTCAGAAGCAGCATAGTTCTCCAGGTTAATAATGTGAAAAAACCTAAATTTCAGCATCCAGATAGCAAGAAGGATGTTGTGTCGATGCCACTAATTAAAAAACTGCAAACAAGAAAAAAGAAAAAAGCCAAACAAAACAAACCCCTCAACCCCCCACCCTATAGGACAGAAGTTTTGGCAGGTATAATTCAATCTAAATCAGTGGAATTAAGGCAAAGAATTTGCAATCCCCAGAGTGATATTCGCTACAAATAATGTAAACAGAGAAGCACAGCAGTTGCAATAACACAGCAGGCTTTCTTGTTTAGGAACAACATTATTCACACACCTCAGTGACTGACTCTGCTATAAAAGAGATTCTGGGAAGAATCTGAAGGAATTTGATGTCCCTGTCATACCATAGACCAGCAAGAAAATAGGACAAATTTGGAGGTCGATGTGACAGTTCTGTGGTTCACTTGCTGATTTCTAATAAGTTGCTTACAGTATCACTCTATTAAAACAAAGTTACACAGTCCTGAACAGGCCATGTGGCAGTAGCAATGTAAGAAAAATCTTGGGATGTCTTCCAAAATGGAGACAGTGACTGTCAAGCCCAAGCTGTGAGACTGGGGTTTTGGTAGAGGTTCCTCCATCAAAAATAAATAGTCCAAGCTCAGCTACAACTCCAATTTCAGAGAAAAGCATAACCTTTGGAAAAAATTAAGAGTATGTTATGCTTCCCACCCTCCTGGTGAGTGCTTGGAGACCTGCGTGCTCCAGGTGAAAGCAAACCATGCTTCTGTCCTCAGCAACATCATCAAAAAAACTGGAACCAGACTGGTTGGGCTGGTCACAGTGCACATGAAATCAGGTGAGATGCTAATTATCCTGCCTTCTCAGACACATGATAAATCAGTCCAGGCATCCCAGTGCAAAACATTAAACAAACTATGCTCACAATTAGTTGACAGTAGCAGTGACATAGGAGATATTCTGCATTTATTTGATTCCCTAAGTATAGTATGCCATAATTGCAGCCACAAAAGTCTTTCTGAAAACCAACAGGATCCTGCTGAAGGATGTCTACAATACAGAAATTAACTTCTATTTTTAGTCAGTATTAGAGCTTATCTAAAGTAAATGTTAATTCCAGTTTCCCTATAGTCAACAACCCTCCTAGAAATACACTCTTATTCTCAGCCTAAAAATAAGCTGTTGATTTCATGCATTTGCTTCTTATGTTCAGTCTTCCCCCATTATATAAAGGAATCAAGACACCCATGCTGTCTAGCAGCTCATTGAAAGTCACCCCTCATCTTCTGCCAGTTTAAAAACCTATTTCAAAAGAGACCCTAATGCACAAGCCCCTGAAAGGCTCAGTGAAGACAAATTAAATAAAGTGTTTAACAAATAATTGGACATAAAAGAGGAGCTGAAGAGATTGCCTGTACAATGCAAGGTTGGCTGTTGCCCAGCAGTTCTCTGGTCTGCAGTGCTCTTGCTTAGAGGAAGCTGCTGGCTCTGCCAAAACTTCTGGCTTGCCCTGCTGCTTTATTGAGATGTCCACATGCATCCAGCCAGAAGGCGCAAGGTCAAATTTAGCTTTCCAAGCAGAGAAGGCTCTCTCTAATCATCTTTCTAAAAAAAAGGTTTCATATCACTACAAATAACTGAGGCACTATATCTGCCTATGCTTAAAAACCTAAACATAGCAGGTCCTGTGTATGGCCATGAGCAGCACACTACAAAGCAAACATGTCTCCTTGGAAGACCTAATTCATGCTGGCCATTGCCACTGGTGCATTCTTCCCTTTCTCTATTATTGTATTGAGCAAGTCACATCTAAAAAAACCAATGTTAAATCCCCCAAGAGATGTAGGATAGATAGAACTATGGATAAAGGTACATCCAGATTCCCATGGACTGGTATGGCAGTTTTGTGTTTATTCATTGGTTGAATAAGGAGAGCACTGTAAGACCAGCTTCCATAGTATTTTTAGGTAGCATGTAGTAAAAATTCTTCCATAGTATTTTTAGGTAGCATGTGATTATCATCATCTTCAGGAAAAGCACATACAACCTGGATCTCTCCTGGTCAACCTGTATCTATAGCAACATTTCAATCAGTCCCCCCTAGAAATGAGGTCCCACCACAGCAGAACCTGCATAAAATACACAGAAACTGTGCTTCATCTCAAACAGTTTAGCATCCTGAGAATCATTATGTCCTGAATGTGCTATCCCTGAAGCTAAGAGGGGAAAAAAATTCCACATTTAACTGAGCTAGACACATCCTGTACTGAATTTTTAGTTGGATCGTATTTTAACTGAGTAGCAGCACTGGAATCTTGGGGCTGAAGTGTGGTGTGCTTTAAATAACACACAGATAGCACTCACTGTGGCTGCAGGGCTTCAAAGGTGGGGATGGTTTCTTTCAATGTGGAAACATGCTTCAGTTAGAATTCAGTGCAGGCAAGAAAAACATTCATTCTCTGAATACAGCTCAGCCTAATAACAATTTCCTTCACCATAAAGGAAGACCCTAAATTTTCACCTTATCCTTCCTCCTTTTTCTTTCTCCTCTTATTTAACCACTGTTCTAGAAGGGCCATGTAATTGGGGATACACTGCATACACTCTGCTGTTCCTCCGTTTCCTTTAAGAAAATTAAATAGTTACAGAAACGCTGGAGGTGCAAGCTGTCAAGATACAACCAGAGGCAATCAGGTAAAGGTGTCTCTGCCGCAGGCACACAGACCTATTTTGGCAGCAGCACTCACAACGCCCTTCAGACCCTGGACCTGGTAAGCCCCCAGAGCCACGCAGGCCTTGGTCTCCATTTGGAAAAGGTACCTGACAAATCTTTGGTTAAAGCAACACGCCTAATTAGAAAACAACTACCTTGCTCATTTGCCCAGTGGCCACCAGGTGACCTGGACTGCTCTGGCAGCCACAACCAAGAGAAGCAAGTCATGTCACAGCAGATTCCTGCACCACACTTAGCTCCATCAGCATCCATTGCTGTACCATGACGTGCTAGCACAGCTATAAAGTAACACATGATTACTACGAGCTGAATTACCACTTCTATGAAATGTCACGTGGTATTTAGTGGCAACTGCAGGAAATAATGGCTGTCACTGTTCTACAACAAAAGAATTCTCCACAGATGTACTTCCTTTGAGTCCATGTGCCTTTAAAATTACTCCAATGCATACAGGATACCAACTCAATGTTAACAGAGGAAGACTAGAATCAGTGTGAATGACAGCCTGAGAGAGAAAAGAAAATTAAAGGTAGCAACTCCTAAATCACAGATAGACACGATGGAGAAGAACATGCAACTTTCTACTTTCTTCTGTTCTGTCATTTCTAATTTGTCATATTATGAATATACACAACCAGAGTCTGAAAATCCCACACTAGCAATGCTTTTGAGGACCAGCATCTAGGAACAGGTACTCCATAGCTTGGTCTTGATATTCCATGCATAGTGGAGCAGCTGCCAGTTTCTGCTCGTATTGATGGCCACAATAAAGTTGTAATGACATTGCAAAAAAGCTACCTTTACTTGAAAAAGCAAATGAAAAATAAGTTTCTCAATTTTACAAACTCCATAGAGGAAAAAAATTATTTTCTGTAACACACACAGATGGACAATAGGATTGTATGCAAGAGTATGTGTAGTGGTTTGGATCTTGTTTTCCCCCAGAGGCTAAGAAAAGTGGCAGACCCCAAGGGGTGGAAACCCCTGGAAGTTTTGGAGTTCTGTCCAATGGGCGCTCCTGCAAAAATGTCAACATCCCACAAGCTCACCGGAAAAGATGAGTTGTAGTTTGGTTGTTGCTGGAGAGGTGGCCATGTTGTAGAGCCACGAGGAAGGGGCTCTGAGCCCCTTGGGCCCTCTGGGGCCTCCCAGCCCCTGGCTGGGGGCTGCAGGGACCTGGAACAGCATAAAGCTGGGCTAGGTGCCTGTAGTTATGCCGGGAGATGTTTTCTCCATGGGCACAGAGCAGCAGCCGGCACTGACCAGAGAAACGGTGGCAGAGAGCCAGGACAGATAACACCTGAACTGAAGGAGCAGCAGAAGCAACATGCAGCACCAGAGAAAGGACTCCTGGAAGGAGAGCCGGGAAAAAGAGAGCCAGCAGCCTGAGAGACAGAGTTCTGGGGGTAAGACTGTACCAGATCCCCTAAAACTCCTTTGAGATCCCTCTGAGAAAAGAGGGAGATGGACTCCTATTTGAGAGGAGCCTTGGAGTACAGCAGTACCGGAGAGAGAGGAGCTGAGAAGCTCAGAGCGTCCCGGAGCTGGACCGGGACGGCCAGAGGAATGCGGGGGGAGTTGACCTTGGCTCTTCCCCCCCCTTGCACTGCTGCCACGGTGGCAGCCTGAGAGACAGGGCACAGAGGCCCTGCAAGGAGCTGAGTCTCCTGGAGATACCAGACCGTCACGAAGACCCCCCTGTGTCTTCGTGATATGACGTGGTGATACGACCTTGTCTGGGGTTACGAAGCCCACGGAAGACCCCTCGGTTGGAGGCGATGGGGCCGAGAGAGGCTTGAATACCTCCCTCGTGGATGCTGGTAGAAAACCAGCTATCAGCTGCTGCATGTGGAGAAGACAGACAGACTGCTGCCTCAGAAGATGCTGCTGCTTAAGGACTGGAAGGGATCTGTCCTTCTTTCCCTCCTGGACTTTTATTTGGAGGGGAGAAGAGATCTGATCATTGTAAATACATATGTCATGGTAGAGATAGTTTGTGATCATGTGTATAATGTGATATGGTATTTATTTGTACAGTCATTGTAATATATTCCCTTTCCCCCACTTTGAGTCTGGTGTGTTTTGTCTGGAAAAACCCATCTCACATTAGGTTGAGATGTGGGAGGGGGAATGGAGCTAGGGGATTGGATTTTGGGGCTATCTCAAACCATGACAGTATGAATGACAAAAATCAAACCAATCTTCTCAGTATTCTTCCCAGTTTACAGAGTCTGAAATGCTCATTTTAGAGGAAAGAACCAGATACCATGTACTGTGTAGGAGAGAAAATAAATTTTAGCACAGATCACACAGAAAGAGATACTATAAATGGCATAACTGGAAGTTGGATGGATTTGTAGATAATGTTTTATGAAAAGTTTAAAATAGTATGTTGCTAATAAGTATCAGCACTGAAATAACACATGAATAGAAAACCTGGTATTTTTCATCTAAACTGGACACTAGAGGATGCTTGATAAACCTGTTTAAGTCTTATCTTTATAAACAGATCTACACATTTTTTTCTGTACACATGCATATGGGTCCATAAAATTACAAATCTCATATATATATATTTGTAGTGGTTTGAGCCCTAAAAATCCAATTTCCAACCTCCCCCACAATTTGCCTCAATGTAAGAGAAGTTTTCAGACAGGCACAACTCAGCATGGGGAAATTATATCAAAATTTATTACTAACAGAATAAAAACTATAGAAACTAAAAAGCAGATAAATACACAGTATTAATACAATTTCCACCACCCCTGGGGCCCTGCCACATCAATCCAGAAGAAGAACCTTCAGGGCGATAGCTAATGTCTCTCTCTCACTGGGGTATCAGGGAAGGGGTCTTCTGCATCCCCACCAGCTGCTCAGCCTCTGCCGAGGTCTCTTCCTGGACTGCAAGGGAACACTTGCTACACCAGGTCTGCATTATGAGCTACAGGGAGTCAGCTTTTGAATCCTTTCCCCCTGCTTCGTGAAGGTTCCTCCCAGGGAGTAAGACTCAGGAACTTTTCCACTTCAGGTCCACTCTTGTCCCCAGGTTGCAGGATTTTCTGGGTTTTTGCTCAGTCTTATACCCCAAATAGCTTTCATTAAAGTCCTTGCACAGAAAAAGCCTGCTTGGTTTGGCTTCTCTCTATCTCAGCTGCAGCCTCAGCTCCACTGCCATATGGCAACGGGAGGCCATCCCCCACATTCCTTGTCCTTCGGTTTTCGGCTGCCCTCATCCAAACCTGACGTAGGGCACCTCCAAGCCCTTGGCCCGTCCCTCTTCTGCTTCAGTCTCAACTTGAGTTGCTCCCTCCCCCTGCCATTGAGGGGAAGGTAGCAGCAAGACTGCTTGAAGTTTCTCTCTCCTCTGCCTGGAATTCTTTCTGCTCTGCTTCACGATCGCCGCTGCTGACTGCCCCGCTCACAGGGGGGGAAAAATGGCGAAGAACTGCCGCAGCCCTGGCCATAGCGCCGGGGCCACGGGGTGCCCAGGGGCACCCCTAATCTCGGGGCCCCCCTGGCTACCTCATGGCTCCAATTCTCTCTGCCAACAACTTCCCTTCCGGTCTGTTGTAATATGCTAATTTCACAGGGGCAAACCGCAGCTCTCCATTGGCCCTGCATTGGAAACTAACTTGGGATTAACCATTTCCAGCCCCAGGGGAGCCTATACGAGACTAAGGTAAGGTTCAGTATAAGAAAATCAAAATATCTTCTCTCTCAGATGCATCCTTTAACAATCCAGTCTAAATGAGTTTGGCAACCTCTAACCTTTGCTAAAAAGGCAAGCAATTATTTGATAAAGTCTTTGACTTTCACCGATGTGTGTCTAAACAAGGACATTTTATAATCACAAGTAGGTTTGGTCTGGAGCATATTAGTTTATACCCACATTGGCACTACTAGAATCATTTGACACTCCAACAACAAAAAAAAACAGTACTCAAAGTGAAGCAACCAGTTTCATGCTTTCACCTTGTTTCATTTATTTAAACTGTAAACTGATGCCTTATGTACACATTCTCTTTTAAAAAAATTTAGAAGCAGTTAAAACTTCAGTCTGAAAAAAACTGTTGTACTTAACACACTTTCTCATTATTCCCATAAGGAATGTGATTGCTAACAAATTACATATAAGGGATAACACCCTTAAACATTTTTTCAAAATGTGAATATGGGTAGTGGTTACCTGATTTTATTTTTTAAAAAAACAATGACTCTCTAATCCATTTTGCATTCTTTAATGAGGTCATTTAAGGGAAGAAAATATTATTTAGTCCATCCAATGTTGTATGAATATTATACAGACTATTACAGTTTTTTCCACTGCACTTAGGTCATGCTTGACAAAGTACAGTCCATAACTAGTATCTTTCGTGGAAAGGGAAAAGAACAGAAACAGAAAATGTGAAAAATAGCTTACCTGGGAGGACAAGAGTGATCATAGTGATACTCACTGTCAAAGTAATAAATCCCTGCATTTAAGTTCCCAAAGCCTACAACAACATATACCTTACATGGAACCCCAAAACTCAGATATATGTTTTAGATTGCTGTAATGACAGCAATAGGAAAATCCCACAAATCCTCAGCCAGTTATGCAAGGAATATGCTTTTTTCAAAGCCAAACATACCTATGTCAAGCCTGGTCAAGGTTGCTGCTGTGACAGGCTGGAGCATGCTGTTCTGCTACACAACAGTAGGAGTGAGATGGGCTTATACTGGAAACAGTTACAAGGAGTGGACTTTTAAAGCAAATTTGATACATTTGATGTTTCATAAAAGGAAGAAGTTAGACCACTGTCCCCTAAAAACCCCAGAAGCTATAAATAACAAAGCAGCATAAAAAACCGGTTTTGCCAGAGACAAGGCAGGAGGAAATGAAGATGTTAACTCTTGGTCCTTAACTGCCAAAGGCAACCTGTGTCTTTAGACTTTAATCAGCAATTTAAAACCCAACATATTCTTTACACTGCTAGTGGCCACAATAGACCTTGGATCACTCAAATTGTTTCACTTCCAGTTTCATTAGGATACAAAACTATGCAAATGAATTCAGCTTGGTTTCTTTTCTTTTCTATCATGGTGGCCTTCTATGATGGAGTGACTGCAAGGACCAACCAATGTCATCTACCTAGACCTCTGTAAGGCCTTTGACACGGTCTCATGTGACATCCTTTTCTCCTAATTAGAAAGACATGGGTTTGAAGGGTGGACCACTCAGAGGGTAAGGAATTGGCTGGATGGACACAGCCAGAGCATTGTGGTCAACGGCTCGGTGTCCAGGTGGAGGCCAGTGATGAGTGGTGTCCCTCAGGGGTCTGTCTTGGAACTGGTGCTCTTTTAATTTATCAATGACACAGACAGAGATCAAGTACACCCTCAGCAAGTTTCCAGATGACACAAAGGTGAGCAGTGCATTTGGCACAACAGATGGAAGGATGCCATCCAGCGGGACCTGGGCAAACTTGAGAAGTGGGTCCATAGGAACTTACCGAAATTTAACAAGTCCAAGTGCACCTGGGTTGGGGCAATCTCAGAGGCAAGTCCAAACTAGGAGAAGAACTCATTAAGAGCCGCCTTGTGGAGAAGGACTTGGGGGTTTCCTCGCTGGAAATGAGCCAACAGTGTGTGCCTGCAGCCCAGAAGGCCAGTGATATCATGGGCTGCATCAAAAGAGGACTGGTCAGCAAGTCAAGTCTACTCTGCCCTCGGGACACCCAACCTGCAGTGCTGTGTCCACGTCTGGGGTCCTCAGCACAAGAAAGACATGGGCTTGTTAGAGTGGGTCCAGAGGAGGCCACAAAGATGATCTGAGGAATGGAGCACTTCTCCTGCGAAGACAGGCTGAGAGAGTTGGGGTTGTTCAGTATGGAGAAGAGAAGGCTCTCAGAAGACCTCATTGCAGCCTTCCAGAGCAAGTTTTTACATGGGCAGATAGTGACAGGACAAGGCAGAACGGTTTTAAGCTGAAAAAGGAGATATTTAGATAAGATGATAGGAAGAAATTCTTTACATGAGGGTAGGGAGGCAGTGGGAAGAGGTTGTCCACAGAAGTTGTGGATGCCCCATCCTGGAAGTGTTCAAATTGGATGGGGCCCTAAGCAATGTGTCCTAGTAAAAGGTATCCCAGCCCATGGTAGGAGGGTTGGAACTATATGATCTTTAAGGTCCCTTCCAACCCAAATCATTCTGTGATTCTATGATAATTTAAAACTTTACAACACAAGCTTCCCCACTTGCTACATTCTCACATCAGCTTTTCAGCTCACCACGTGTCTGTTTCACAGGTTGTGCTCCCTTGAAAATCTGAAGGTCTCCATTGACTTTTTACAGTTTAATGTACTTGAGTAGCTCTTCTTATGAGAGTGATATCAGCCTGGAAATAGCTACGGATGTCTCAGACAGGAATAAGAACAATACTGGTGGATCATTTCAAAAGAAAAATCATACCAAAGATGTTGCAAAATTATACAGTAAATAAACTTTATTTAATCTCAGCTCTATTTAGATTAGTGCTGTCAACAGTCACAGATCAGTTATGTATTAACTATTTACAAGAATTTACAGGAACATACCTTTTCTCCACAAAAATATAAGTACAAAAGCTAGGAGTAAACAAATGAGGTACTGCAACTTGGATTTATTGTAGGCAAAAGCATATAGAAGTGACCTTTAGCAAACAATCAAGATCAAATTAGGAGAGAATCGTCAACAGAAGTTCCTAGTTCATCAGAAAAATCTCCTCAACCACTACTCATTCAAAATGTATTGCACAATTCATTCAAAAATAAAAAAAAATAAATAGAAGAAACAAACCATTTATTTCAACTCTTAAAAAACACCCAGTAAAACCTGTATAAAGATACAGTAGTGGGCAATTCCTTCCCAGGATAGTCTTTTCTCTCCTTTAAAAAAATAACCTTTAACACAAAATAGAAGACAGTATTCAATAGAAGAGAAAGACTCATCATCAAATAACCCCTGATTAGCATTTCTGTCAAGGCAGTTTTAACTATATTCATGGTCCAAAGGTGGTGTTGAGTTTTGGTTCTTGCTGTCCATTTGTGACCTTGAATAATAGCTTTTCTTCTTGTCCCTTTTCAAGGGACAACAAAAGAGATATAAACACATTTCTAAGCAGCAGTGTCGTGAGACATTCTCATCACAAATTCAAGATGGTCGTAGCCATGACTAGAAGAATGAAAAATTAGAAGAAATGAACAAATGTTAGATTGCTGAGAACAACTTAGAAGATCTTAATATTAAAATAATGACATTATTTCTTGTATGATTAGAAGAATTTCAGGTAAGTCAAACTGCCAAATTATTAACTGATTTTGAGCAAGTAATTCTATACCAGTATCTGCAACACAGTTGAGAAATTGATGAAAATTAAATAAGCTGTAGTAAAACAGTCAGAAGTCTCACTGGAAATAGTCTACCACGTCTCTGCATATTAATCCGATGAAACACAACGTTGTCCTCTCTGCATAAAGGCCTATCATCAAAATTGAAATGATAATGTATAATATTGGAGCTAGCAAAAAGTCTCTTCTACCAGAAAAATATTGACCGCCTTCACAATTAAGTCAGCATCACCTTAATTTCTAAGGTATATACATGCAAGAATAAAGGGCAAAAATACTTGAGATGAAGTAAGCAACTACAATCCAATAATGAGGTCTGAATAGTTTACATATATACTAGTTAAAGTTATGAAAGTGTAACAGATAATTGCTGACATTAAGGTCAACATCAACAAGCCCTTCTGTGGTGTTTCAAATGCAGCTGAGAACACCTGAATTTTTTACACCAGCATTATAGACAGCATGACAGGAACGTAAGTTTCAAACATACCTTCTGAAATAGTGTTGTAAATAGCTTTGTTCCATCATTATCAACAATTCAATTCTTTTCAACAGAGGGCTAGAAAAAACAGTTGCTGATTTTGTCAGAAGTGATCAAGGCTAGTAGTCCAAACAGTCCAAACTCTATTGCATTTTAAGTGCAATAAAGTACATTCCCCATTGTATTCAAAGGTTTAAAAAATCACAAAGTAGAAATCATGACTGTTAGCTAAGATGAACAATTTTTTTCCTTTGAAAGAAGTATTATTTTGTGTTGAAGGTTGTATTTGCATGACTGCAAGAGAGGAAGATAACCTGTCAACCGCATTGTGGTAACTAGCCATGGAAACAGCCTAAGTTAATGTGTTTTGCTGTGGTGGTGCTGCAGGCCAACAACTGCATTCCAGCCAAGAGACAGCAAATGCTTCACGCACACTCAATCAATTCCTGGCAACTGTGTAAAACTTTCCAGTTGCAAAGGAGGAAAAGAAAAGTTGAGCTGACCATATCCTATAGAATTTATCTGCAGAGTTTATTATATATCAAACACCACTAGTGACTCAAATTATAAGCTTATCAGTCAGTACAGAAAGCTTTTTCCTCTGTACTTCCATACTGTATTCCTCTCTCAACCACTATTGCTTGTGTGTTGCTTGTTTAGCTTGGCTAGTCTGATGCAACCTGCATCTTTAGGCCTAAGTCAGCTGTTCTGTTCCCATAATGCTACAACTAGCATTGCAGGTTCATAATGAAAGCAACTAAATAAAACCTGAAGAAAGGCACAATAAACTGAGAGCATAAAGCTCGCCTAATTGTTCTCCCTAATGTCTCTGCTTTAACTCCTCTTGATATCAAACCAAAGCTGAGATTCAGAAAGGTAATATGTTTACATGCAATCATATCCTAATCCCTCTACAGAGAATATTTCATCAATCTTTTCTAGGATAATTCAATCTCACATTTAAAAGACGTAATTCATTTCAAGCAGTGCAGCATGTCTCCCACAAATCTGACTTATTTGCCTATTCAAAAAAAGGAACTCATAAAGTGAATAAAGACAAAACAAAGCCAAGTGCAATAAAATACAATATTACATATTAATTAATTCAAAATCTGAATTTTTTTCAGATATTTCTGTACTCAATCAATGTTTGAAGTTATGTTTATAACTGAAAAACATCTGGTTTGAATCAATATTTACCATTTTCAAACTTGGCTTTGTAGAGCAAAACATGATTAAGAGTAGAACAAAATTTATCATACACATGTAGAACAAATATTTGATTTTTAACAAAGGAAAACAGGCAAGAAAATAAGGAGAGGAACGATTAATCTCATAGTACATGTTCCATCTTCAAATAAAACAAGTATGTATTAGACTTCACTCACCCACATGCTAACTAAGCACAGACTGAAGGGATATTCAAAAGATACCACTGCGAGGTGAGGCAAACTACAAAGCCAGGAAGAAAAGAGCTTATTGGACTACTTTGTTAACAGTGTTATATAGTGTTAATAGATAAGAGCTCTGTGGACATCTACAGTTTACTGATGAGATTGCTGCAGTTAGAACACAGTACCATGTAGTAAAAGCTAGATTAGTGAAAATGATACATTAATCTAGCATATGTTTATTGGCCTTGTATTGTTGCAAGTTTTCAGAAACCTATTAAATATAAGCCCACTAAGAGGGTATATAATTAATAAAAGATACTTAGTACCACACAGTTACTCTAGTAGCACAATTAGTTAACAGTTTACACATTAAAAGTACATAAGTTCTGGCAGTAAACTAAAATACAAACAAGCTTTATGTTAAAATGCACATTTATGTTGTAGTTCAGAACTTTATTGCTCGTGAGATCTTAACACTGGATATTTTCAAATACCATCATTAATCCAATATTAAGTGTGGAGAAACATTACTACCACATAAGTAAATGCCAATACATAAAACCCTAACAAATCAAGCATATTTCTTTACAGAATAATTCATAAAGATCTCTCTAACTTTTTAGTTCTAAACAGAATTACGAAAGACTCATCACCCAAAATAATTTGTGCAAACAAACTTAGTTAACTTCAAAAGGGGAAAAAAAACCCCACTTCGTTCATAATATGCCCTAGTATTTGAGTATCCACTAGATGTCTAATTCAATCTCTGTAGATTTGGAAAGGAGAAAATTCATAGGCTAGATCTGAGCCAAGAAGGGACTGCTACATGAAATCCAAGTAGTTTTTCATCAGGACATGAAGCTCTTTTAATGACGATATCCTTACCAATCAAAGCACTCGCAGCCTGCAAAATAACCCTCACCACATATTTTAGCCAAAATTTAATACTAAGGATGAAAACTTGTTGGATAAATTCAAATTAAAGTTTTATTTCATATCAGAAGTCGTGAATGTCTGTTGTAGGAAGAACAGATTTCAAGTATCAAAAAGCTGAAGTGACTGCAAAATAAGGTCCATCTCTCTGATCTCAAAATGTTTCCTAAACATTACTCTAGCTTGCCAAAACAAAATGAAATAAAAAAGCCCCAGCTTCTTATTTGAATGTCAGAGAGATAAAATAATGTTTGGGATACGTGGTACTTACTGGAGCTGCAGTATTATCAATATTTATATACTTCTAAAAGTATTTTAAATATTTAAGATTGCAAGACATTCTCAAACATACTAACTGTACAGGAAAATGTTGAAGTATTTAACACTTTACTCAGATGTGATACTGCAAGCAGATGAAAAATACAGATTTTTTTTAAAATTTGTTTTAAAGGATCAACAGGATTTTAATGTAACTACTTCAAACGAAATGTAAAAATGTTCAAATTTTTATTTTATTCTGGTTTTGCAAGCGCTAAATAAATATATATGCAAGGCCAGTGAGAGAAACAGAATTGTATTCTTCCTCTCACTTTAATTCCTAAATATTTCACTAAGCTGACCCACAAAGGGAGGGATCACAGTATTGACTCCAGATACAATGTACAGGAGACTATTACTGCAGTTTTTTTTTATAAAAAGTAGCTCCAATGCATAAAGCAGTAACAGTAATACCAAAGAAATGGTTATGCTCATGTAACCTTAACCTCTTTTGGGTCTGCTTCTCAAACCGAGTTTCCCTTTCTGGTAAATAGATCAGCTGGTAAATACCAAGCGAATGTCACATAATAAATGTATTGAAACTGGGAAAAAGCCAACACCAAAGTGTTGAAGACTCTTTATTTTTGACCTCTCCTGACCCGGAGTGAACTGACATATTTTCATGTTTTTTCAGTACAAAAATAAAGCAGACTTACAAAAACGCCCCAACTCCAAACAAAGCCCCAATCTTGTTAGGATACACGCTTAAAATAAAATTGTACATATTTCACTTCAAACTCATATCCCAGGTGATAGAGCTAATTAGTTTTATATTCTACAAGCAAAATGTTTTTGCTGACTCTTGTTTTTGTCAGAAATTTTATTCCAGGACTGAAAAAATGTTTCTTGATACATTTTTCATGAAAACTGCTACGCCTTCCACAGAAACTTCTGAATTTAAGAAACATGAATTTTCATATGCTTGCTTTTTTTCTCACTCTTGTTACAAATTCAAATCTAGAGCTCAAATTTGATATTCCACTGAAGAAGAAGGAAGAAGGAAGAAAAGGAGCTCACTTGAATGCGGACACAGGTAAAAGGAGACTTAAAGGTAAGTTTCTAATTCATTATTCTTGAAACCTAACACTCGTGCATAAACTTGGCTTACTTATATAACTTACCATTGGTCGAGCATCTTCTCGTTCTAGTATCTTCTGAGTCTGATCTGCTGGGAACTTTAGCACTGTTGTTATAACCTTGGCCATTGTCTAAAAAGATGTATATCATCTATAAGTAATTCCACATGCACGAAAATGCTTTGTAATATTTTAAAATGAATTTCATTTAAGAATACTGTATGCTATTTGTACTAATGTCAATGGAAAACAGTAAAATCAGTAAGGTATAACTATTTGTTTCACACTGTATATGCACAACATATTTTGTGAATTATATGAAAACAACAAAGGGTCACCATTTCACATTATCACAAACTTCAGCTACTGTAATATGATGTGAGCTCTATGGTACCTATGCTCAAACAATAGAGTCCATTAATAAGACAGCATACTGAACAAAGTGCATGCTTAGGAAAAGCTGGCAATCTCCTTTCATGTATCCTGCCAAAAAAGAGACAAATAAAGTTGGACTGGAGGGCAAGACAGTAAAGTCCCCCCACAAAGACATGTACACATCTTGGTCAAGCAGTTCAGAAAGAATGTGACAGATTGCAGGTTACACGTTATGACTGTAATTCCTGATTCTTAAAATTTGTATCAACCCTCCACATTTCTCTTATGTCTCCAGCACTATAACCTAATTGGTGCATTCATTAATGTCTTGATAGTATTCCAGGATCATTTACAAGGCTGCATAAATGGCAATCCACCCTAGATAATTTGCACAGATTCCTTTGAACTTCTTTAAATAAAGAGGAAACGTCCATAGACATCACCAACTCCACTACTGAATCACCTTTGAGACATGGCATATATATTTGTACTATAAAAGGAGATCCTGCACAGCGGAAGGCCACCAAATGATCTTACAAGAGACAATTAGATAAAAAAATGCCTCTTCTGGTCCAGGGAAATAAAAGCTGAGAGAAAGGTATATCTGTACTCAGGAGATAAATCACAATACAGATCTTTTAACTCCAGGACTGTGTTGGGGGAGAAAAAGCATGTGCTTAAGACTATGTTAAAAAATTTTATCAATTGCACCATCATTGCTCATGGTTTTCCAGTCAGTGTAGCAAGATGAAACCAGTTCTCAAGACACAGTTCCGTAAATTTAAGATTATGGGATACAATCTTGACGAGAGCAGATACTAAGCTCAGTGTCTTCTAGCAACACATCTAATGATTGAAAGAAAACCAGTAGATGAAATTAGCTTGAAACTACTTTTTGAAGCAAAACTGGAGCCTGAAACACAGAAGAGAGACCTAAAGACAATTTTCTTTAGCATTGATGGTAGTTTGTTGCTGTTATTGAAGAAATCAACTGCAAATGCTAGTATAACACTGTTAAAAAGAAAAAAAAACTGTAACAATTTATACTCCAAAGTTTTGAGGCACGTACAGAAATGTTTTGAAGATCAGTGACAGACAGCCTTGATGAGCAAAAAAGAGGTTTCAGATCAGGTTTTCTTGAATGAAAACTTGCTATGTGCAGCAGCTATATGCAATAGTTGTCCAAAGCTGCTTCAAGACTTGTTTTAAGCTGAAACATTGCTGACATATTTTTTTAGCATTTTCACTTGTCTAAGTCCCTCACAATTCAAAATCATAAAATCTACTACTGTAGGTATTTTCCTTTAACTATTTCATTGTTTAAGTAGAAGAGCTATCCAACAAGCCACAGGCTTGAAGGTAACTAGTGATTCTGGGGTTTTTGGATCAGGGATTTTTATTTTTAATAAAAAAGGAATTAATATCACAATGAAAAATGGGATAAATAGAGAGAGAATGAGGAATCCCATAAGGACAAGATGTTCTGCACAGTCCAAGTTTTATTCTGTACAGAGTACAATGAGAACAAAGCTAATTAACATAGAAACCTACATAAAAACTCTTTGTTTTATAGTAGTCTAAGTTGAAAGCAGGGCAACAGTGGAAGAACTCCAGAGAGGAGGAAAAAAACAAATACAAAAATTCATCCACATAGAATTTATCATCTAAGGAAAATATCTGTGTTATAACATACCTCTTTTGAACCTGGTCAATTTCTAAGCACCGGTACTGTAAGAAGCTAGTAAAATTCCAATTTAGGATTTCACAAGCTTGCAGCATACAACAAGAAGCCTACTGTACAGTTTTTCACTACTTTTAAGAGTAAATTACTATTATCTAAGATACAGAGATGTGGGAGCCCTATAAAACATCTTTAAGCAAAAACTGAAGAGATATTTCATCATCTTCAGAGCTATTAACAAACTATTACTTAATCTGTTACCTGCTATGTTTGCGTCAAGATGACATCAAAAGACCACTTTTGCTAATATGGTGCTGGCACATTAAGACTGACTGACAACAGGACTTTTGCTAATAAAACTGTATCTACCCATAAAGGTTTTTGTTTTCATAGGTACATTGGTGAGAGATGTGAAAGCCTCTTTCCCCTGCCACTCATCTTGGCATGCTGACAAAGTTTTAAGTTATGGATCATCCCTCTTTGGAAAACAAATGTGAAAGTCTATTGAATCCTGTGTCAGTAATAAACACCATGTAACAAATCACAAACACATGGTATTTCACATCTATACAGCAAGGGTGTTAAACTGTACTCTAACCTGAATCACCTGTCACCATATGCAAATTTCCATACCTTTGTCTCACGACCCATCATATATTCAAAGAGCACTTTCCTCAAGTATTCAAACTCCGTAGGCTCCCCAAAAATGGAAACATCAGTATGGTGAAGGTTTCCATCTGTGTAAACAAAAATAAGAGCATATTTATACTGAGAGTCACTCATATGAATCTAAGTTTCACCAATGGCATGAAATAGAACAAGAACAAATGCTGGATTCTGCACCTGGAATGGAGTAACAGCAGCCCTGCTAAAAGGCATTTGGGGCTGCTGGTTGACAGGAAGCTCAGCAGGAGTCAGCAGTGCGTGCCCTGGCAGCCAAGGGGACAAACCACATCCTGGGGTGCATCAAACACAGCATCACCAGCCAGCCAAGACAGGTTGGTTATCCTGCTGTATTTAGTACTGGTGCAGTCTCACCTTCAATACTGCAGGCAATTCTGGGCCCCACCATTTAAAAAGAATTATAAGGTACGTGAATGAATCCAGAGGAGGGCACCCCTGCTACTCGATAAGGTGCTGGAAGGCATGTCCTGTGAGAAGTGGCTGAGGATTCTGGGTTTGTCTGGTTTGGAGAGGAGGAAGCTGAGGGGTGACCTTACTGCTCTCTACAGCTTCCTGGGGTACCCAGTACCAGGACACACGGAAATGGCTGAAACCTGCATCGATCAGGGGAAGTTTGCACTTGACATGAGGAAACATTTCTTTACCCAGAGGGTGGTCAAACCCTGGAACAGGCTTCACTAAGAGGTGGTTGATGCCCCATGTTTGTCAGCACTGAAGAGGCATTTGGACAGTGCTCTTTAAAACCATGCTTTAACTTCTGGTCAGCCCTGAAGTGGTCAGGCAGTTTGACTAGATAATTGATGCTGGCCCCTTCCAGCTGAACTATGCTATGCTATGCTTCTTCCTACCTGCTTCTTTCCCAATCAGTACATGTTGAGGAAATCTTTGATGATATTTCTTCCCAGCCCTAGCAGAAGGTATTCAATACCCATAACCACGTCCCATCCTTGGCTCTGTCACCTTGTGGGAAGGAGACATGGACCTTTGTGAGGGGGAGGGGTGAAAATGAGAGTTGTGCATCATCCTGAGATAATGTGACCATCTGCACAAATTTGCAAAGAATAAGTGTGATATATGGGTTCTGAAAGTCTCCTGAGTTCATCCAGCTGAGATGGGTTTCCACAGGATGGCAAAACTCCACATCTCTGATACTAGTGAGGTTCAGTTCTTGAGCCCTCAGTCTCATGCAGGACGTGTTCCTCAACTAAACAGTTGAAAATCTTTTGGAGGTAAGGAATACCTCTTCATCTCCCTGTGGATTTTTCTATCTCATGTTAAAACAACAGAGCCTGAGAGGAACAGTACACCACCAGAGAGAAGGTCCATTTGCCCACACTCTGTCTCCAAAGGGGCCAATAACCAATGTCCAAAGGAGAGCACATGAGCAGTTCAAGTCTACCTCTGTCAGGGTCCTGGGGGTGCTCACAGGCCTCAGTGGCTGGGATCGGCCTCCCCTGGGACCCCCACCCCCACTGGCTACTGCCAAGGGCCCAGGGGATGCATCCCAGCTCAGCATGGGGCCTTCGGTTCCTGCCTGAGCCATGCTGTACATGTGCCCATCTCTGTCCCTGTCACCTGGATGGGCCTGGGACCTGCATGGCAGAGAGTTTAAGAACTCTGATATATAGAGCTGTTTTAACTGTATGGCAAAAAACCCAAACAACAAACAAAATGCTCTGTGATTTGCTCATCTGAAATCACACACTAACAGACAAGACAAAGCAAGGATGTCACAAAATGAGTGTCTTAAGGACACTGACATTTTAATTACATTGTCTAGAACAAAGTATATCTTTCAAACAAATGAAAAATTTATTTCTGATGAAAACTGTGTACTTACCTCTGTACGGCGTTCCAACTGGTGTGACGTACATATTCTTCTCATAATTTTTCAGCCGGTCTTCCAGTACATGAATCTAAATAGAGAACAGTCAAAATCATAAATGGTGTTCATAAGCAGCTAAAATAAGCATCACTGAAATAGCTTTTGCTAAACATCATCTCCTATGAAACAAAATACATTTGCTTTTTAAGGAAGGAAAACATTAAAAACTGTATTATTAAAACTATCAAAAAACTTCTTAAGGAAATGTGTGTACAGGTGTACATACACATAAAAATATCCACATTTTTATTTTATATATATAAATATATAAAAGCATACATAAAAAAGCACATGACAAAAATTGTCATCAAAAAGTTTTAGTTATGAAAAAAAAAGTCCAGAATTTCATGGTGTGCACTGTTACCTTTATCACGGTGCAATTGCTTTGCTAACCAGTATCACAATCATGTGGTATTTTCATTCTCAGTGGATACAGGAGTACTTTGGAAAGTACACATATCTGAGAGCAAGTATGAGTGAAAACTATTTTAATTGCCTATTATTTTCATAGTACCTTGTGTGGAGATGTGCCACATCATCACTTGAAAAGAACAAACCTTTTAATACTGAAGACAAAGAGTATCAAACAAGAACACTTTTTATTCGTTCAACATCATCCTTACCTGCTCTTTCAATTCCTGCTCTTTCAGTTTTGAATCATTGACTAACGTTGTTTTCTGTGCAAGCTGTGCCTGAAAGAACAGTCACATATGGAAATCATCAAGGAACTGCTGAAAATACATCAAAAGTACCTCTGCCAAAAATTTCTTTCTCCTTTTAACACACAAAAAGTTATAAACATCATTTCAGCTTTCAAACTGCTCTGAAACAGAAATATTAGAGTGCAAAATAAGTAACATATAAGACTTACCTTTAGTTCTGTTAGTGTGACCTAGACAAACAACAAAAATTCAGATTAAAATGCATGAAAAATACTGAGTATATCAAGCATTGAAGAAAAAAATATCAATCATCTAGTTCTGATACAGTGTGTTAACTAAGGATGATAAAAATTGAAATTATCAAATACTCATGTACTTATAAAAATAACTAGTCTCATAGCGTTCAACTTATTTGTATTGTCAGTACATAAAGCTTATATTTAAATTACCTCATTTGACTCTGTAAGACAATTATCACAAATATAACGTCAAGAATCCAGTGTTTCAAATCTTTACAAAATACATATTGGAGATGAATAATAACTGAATGAGTATGAAGTATATTCCAGGATACCCTAACTACTATTAATACTATTTGTAATGTTGTATCTTTTACCTTAATTCTTCAAGTCACATTTGGAAAAGGGAACGTTTACCTGAAAATAGCTTCAGTTAAGAGCTTCATGAGCTCTACATCTTGCAAAGATGTTTATGAAGTACAGAAAAAATTCTAAGCTGATATTTCTATCTTTCAATGTTCCAACTCTAAGGAAAGTAATGCTTTAGTAGTCATGGGTGTAAATCAAGGTCGTAAATGCATTTCAACATCAAATCATTTATGTCTGATTTTTTTTCCTAAGGTAACCTAAACCTGAACAGAGAAGTAGTACTTTTTTTTTTTTCTTCCCAAGCCTCTTTGGAATTGTGTTGAAAAGGAGAGCTATTCCCTATCTCTGTAGGGTGATAAAACCTGTGGGTTTTCCTACACTACACAAACAGAAAGTAGGGGAAAATCAATCCTCAAACCTGTAAGTGCAATTCTTTCTTCTGAAGAGCTCAGTCATCTCATCAGACATTTATTTTCTCATATAGAGAGACAGTTTCTGATATTTTTACATCCAAATGATAACACTTAAGGTTGTTAGTATTTGTCAATTGTTTATCACAGTCAGACAAATATTGTTCAAATATCTATCTTCGTGTCAAAGTGAATATGTTATGTGTGATGTTTGGCCTAGGCTGACAACAAGCAGCACAGGAAGTTTTTTAAGACAAACTTCTGTGATTTGGGAGTCTCCAACTTTAGACAACAAATGCATCAGCTGCAGCTGCTTCCAGTCAACAGAAGACTTCTGAGCATTTTTACTACTAGTGCTGAAGGGAAAAAACCCTCAACATAAAAGAGAAAAATGTTACAGAGCAACAAAATAAAAAAGAAATAAGATAAGACAAAAAATATCATGGCAAATATAAGATGATAGAATTCATTTGAATGCACCGTAAAATCCAGACGTGGATTTGGACATGGATCTGCTCTGGTATGTTGCCAAGGTCGACAGACCCTGTCCAATTTTCTTATTTAGGTCTGTAATGCTGCATATATATTTGCATATAATGCTGCTATGCTATTTGTTGCAAATATCTGCTATTGCACCAGGTAACAGTAAAACTAGTTTCCTGCAGACATACCAAGGACAGGCAATGGACAAATTAAGACAGGTAAGAATTAAAAACAACAGCTCTTAATTTCTAAGGAGAACAAAAGAAAACTACCTCTTGATCCCAGAACAGACTATGTCAAAGAGTAGGAACCCTATCCTGAAATACTGATAAAAGAGGAACTGAAAGCCCAATTATATCATTCTAAATATCTGAGCTTTGACTGGACCAGAAGATGTACCAGGACCTATGTGCACATTCAATAGCATAATCTATTAGAATAGTTATGTTGTTTTGAAATGAAATCACCATTGTGAATAGTATCAAATAAGATATTTACATTCAATTAAATCAGCTACGCAAAAGACAGCTTGTAAACAATTTGCTAAGTTTAGTTGGAATTCTCAAAACTACTCAAGAAAGTTTGATGCCTATATTCGAGAGAAATCAGATAATGAACTGCCTTACACTCTCTAAAAAAAAAAAAATCACATTCTTATTCTGCAAGCACTTTGAACCTGGGTGCTTTAACTGTACCTATGTACATACACTACCACACAAGCTGATCTTCCCCCCCCCCTCAAATGAGACATCATTTATACTTTAAAACTAAGCTGTTCACCAGCAATGAAGTTCTCTGAACTGGCTTATACCTGCCACAGATGGAATAACTCCTCTGAGTTTCTCCAAAGTCTGCCATGGAAACTCCAAGGAGTGGAGAACTGTGGACAAGATTCCAAACACGGGCAAAATTAACTGTTTATTTTGTTTAATGTAATCAATATTTGCAATATTCAAATATTTTACAGCTCTACGCTACCTTTGCAAAATCTGTCTGATGCATTTCTGGGAAGAATTGAGGAATCAAAGAATCACAGAATGTTAACAGATTGGAATGGACCTTAAAAATCCTGTAGTCTCGACCCCCTCGCCATGGGCAGGGACACCTCCCACTAGACCAGGTTGCTCAAGGCCTTATCCAACCTGGCTTTGAACACCTCCAGGGATGGGGCAACCACAATCTCCCTGTGCAATCTGGTCCATTGTCTCACCACCCTCACAGTAAAAAATTTCTTCCTAATATCTAATCTAAATTTGCCCTATTTCAGTTTGTACCCATTACTCCTTGTCCTATCACTATAGTTCCTGACAAAGAGTCCCTCTCTGGCTTCCCTGTGGGCCCCCTTCAGATACTGGAAGGTTGCTATGAGGTCTTCATGCAACCTTCTCTTCAAGCTCAACAGCCCTGACTTTCTCAGCCTGTCTTCATAGGGGGGAAGCTCCAGTCCTCTTGTCAACTTTGTGGCCCCGCTCTGGACTTGCTCAAACAATTCCATATCCTTCCTAGGTTCAGGACTAGAACGCAGTACTCAGGCTGGAGTCTCACGTGAGCAGAGTAGAGGGGTAAGAATCATCTCCTTTGACCTGCTGGCCACGTTCCTTTTGATGCAGTCCAGGATTCCATTGGCTTTCTGGGCTGTGAGGGCACACTGCTGGCTCACGTTCAGTTTTTCATCACCCATCACCCCAAGTCCTTCTCTGCAGGGCTGCTCTCAACTCTCTGCCCAATCTGTAAATGTGCTTGGGGTTGCCACAACCCAGGTGTAGGACCTTGCGCTTTGCTCTGCTGAACTTCGTGAGGTTTTGATCAGCCCACCTCTCAAGCCTATCAAGGTCCCTCTGGATGGCATCCCTTCCCTCCAGTGCGTCAACTGCACCACACATCTTGGTGTTGTCGGCAAATTTACTGAGGGAGCACCCGATCCCACTGTCGATGTCACTGACAAGGATGTTGAGCAGTACTGGCCTCAACAGTGACCCCTGTGGGACACCACTCGTCACTGGTTTCCACGTGGACAATGAGCCATTGACCACAACTATTTGCATGCAGCCATCCAGCCACAGTTCTTTATCCACTGAGTGGTCCATCCATCAAATCTATGTCTCTCCAATTTGGAGATAAGGATGTTGTGCAGGACAATGTCAAACACTTTGCATAAGTCCAGGTAGATGATGTCAGTTGTTTTGCCCCTATCCACCAACGCTGTAGCCCTGTCATAGCTCACCAGATTTGTCAGGCATGATTTCCCTTTTATAAAGCCATGTTGGTTGTTACCAGTCACCTCTTTGTTTCCATGTGCCTTAGCACAGTTCCAAGGAGAATCTGTTCCATGATCCTGCCTGAGACAGAGGTGAGACGGACTGGTCCGTAGTTCCCCAGGTCTGCTTTCTCCTTTTTCCAGTCATCAGGGACTTTACCTGACTGCCCTGATTTTCCAAAAATTACTAATGGCTTAGCAAGTTCATCTGCCAGCTCCCTCAGGACCTTTGGATTAATCTCATCATGTCCCGTGGAACCCATTCAGGTTCCTTGGATGGCCTTGAACGTGATCCACTCCTACAGTGGGTCTTCATTCTCCTCGTCCCTGCATCTGCCTTTCATGACTTGGATAGTGTGGCAGGAGCACTTGCCATGAAGACTGAGGCATAGAAGTCATTGATAACCTCAGCCTTCTCCATACTCAGGGTAGTCAGGTCTCCTGTCTGTGGAGGAGCAAGGATCAGAATGGGAATGGTTTCAGGAATGGAAAAAGATATACAGTGATTGAAAGGACTTTATTATATGGACTTTGCAGTTCTTATGTGTTTACAAATATGTACATTGTATGATTTTCCCTACAGTTGTAACTGCCCAGGCATGTCCAGACATGCCTCGTCATGCCTGCTCCCTGCTTCCCCCTCTGATTGGCTGAGAAAGCCACAGAGAGGAGAGAGCTACCATTCGTCTTTTCCTTCCCCGGTTCCTCCCCAGTTCCTCCCTCTTCGCCTGAGTCCCTATCCCTATTCGTTTCCCTGGTTGTCTGTCTCATGCTCCACCCCATTTTCTGGTGCATTCCATACCAGAGCTCATAAAACCCTTGTGCACCCCCATTAAAGTAGCATTGCATTGGAACCTCAAACCCTGTCGGACTCCTTTGTGCAGTGCTGCGATCCTTCTCCCCTCCCCCACGGACCGTAGCACCAGTCTCCTTCCAGAGAGGGCCCACATTATCCCTAGCCTTTCTTTCACTTGCAACATACCTATAGAAGCCCTTCCTGTTATCCGTAATATCCTTGGCCAGACACAATTCTAATTGGGCCTTGGCTTCCCTAAACTTGTCCCTAGCTTCCTGCACAATTTCCCTGTATTCCTCCCAGGCCACCTGCCCTTGTTTCCACTTCCTGAAAGCTTATTTTTTCACTCTGAGTTTGCTCAGCAGCTCCTTATCCATCTGTGGAGGCTTCATGGCATTTTTGCCCAATTTCCTCCTTGTTGGGATGCATTGCTTCTGAGCCGAATATATGAACACACAAAATATCATTCCTGGTATATAGATTTGATACAACTTTCATGTCTTACCAGTGAATATGTAATTCTGAAGATGCATGTGTAATACGATACTAAGTGACCGCCTGTATTTATAGCAGACTTCCATAACTAGTGAAACAGTTAACAGTGTAGTTCTAAAGATACTCTTCAGACTTTTCATAATCATGTTTTAGGATTTAGGAGTCCCTTAAGGAATCTTTCTCTAGATAATAGGATTATGTAAAATTATCAGTAGGTGGACAAGGGTTAATTAAGAATAAAAGGCAGTCTTAAACAAATGTTTCGGCTTTTCCTGTTAAGAAAACAACACATATCATGGAATAGTTAAGAAAAGTAATATAAAGGGTGTTTTAAGCAAGGCCAAGGCAGAAGGGACAAACATTAGGACAGTGAGGTAATTTGTACATTAAGTTTCTAATGTCAAATATATAAACTTACTCTCCCCAGAGCTGCCTGTTGTCAAAATGAAAAATTTAAAAGTAAGGTCAATATGAATTCTCATCAATGACTCAACAACTCATATACTTTTCCTCTCCTCAGTGTAATAATAACTACTAATATTTTAATCAAAGAATTCCTCAAATTAAAATGTGGTCTCAGAAAGACAAAAGCATGAAATCAGCCTTCTTTCAATGAAGGTCATTCTGTCTATAATTGATATATTCAAGGCACTATTTCAGAAATGTGATTTTTAAAAATATCACACTAAAAATGACTTAATGCCATTTCCTTTCCTTCTAAAAGGCTTTCAGTAAAATCAGCTAAAAGAAATGTAGAGGGCAAAAAACCCCACCTTAATAACAGCAAAACTGGACCAGTAAAAAAGGTAGGTATCAAATGCTTCAGCTTCTAAAGAAGTTCAATTTGTATGTGAAAGTGAAGGACAGATATCTAAACAAAATTCAAGTAGGAATAAACGACAGAATTTCATGAAGACCAAGAATTTCACACCTAAAATTATAAAAACAAATGATAGTGCCAGCTCACTTTTTCATTGTTCCAACGTTCCTCTTTCGCAATCCTTTGTCTGCATTCCTTCTGCAAGTCTTCTAGCTGTGCCTGTAACTCATGAACTTTTGCTGTCATCTCTTCTTCACGCGACTTCAAAATATAGGGGGAAAAAACTTACTTATACAATTACCCAACTTATCAATGAAAACCTTAAGTACAGTGGACATAAATCAATCAACAGAAGTTATGCTATACACAGAAAGAATATGCTTGAAATCTGGTATAAAAGCTACATACACAAGAGGACTACAGAATAGAACGAGAAACAAACAGGGGTGCTCAACAATAAAGATTACATAGTTAAGATTACAGTTAGCTTTTTTAAAAATTACAAAAAAATCCTATTTCTCTTGGGCACTAAAACAGCATTTGAGTATAATCCAGTGTGTGAAGGTCCAGTGTGTGACCTTCACGGAGGGGTCAGACAATGATAGGTAGTTAATTCCTATACTGTGGAAATGACAAGGACTTAAATCCTTTCCTCAATCACTCTCACAAAGATGGTACTAAAGCACTTTTAAGCACATTTTCAGAAACAATGACCAATGATTTCCCCATTCACAAGGGTCTGAAAGGCCCTAATGCAGTGTGGGGGAAAGAAGCAAGAATGGTAGGAAGGAAATGAACTTCTCTTGTAAAGGACAAAAGTATGATGACCTAAATCCTAGCAAATTAATCTACCCATATGACACTCTGCAAAAACAAGTACTTTTTAAAATTGTGTCCCCTCTGGCCTTTCTGTGAGATCACATGTTAGGGACATCATAAAACAGCACTCCAATTCCAAGTGTATGTCTCTACTGCCAATGAAACTAAAACTCTAGTTTCACTCATGCTAATCACACAGGGCAGTCAGCTGACTGCTCTGCTACTCAGTAGTACTTCCAATAAAATTAGTACAATTAATCAACTGAAAACAAGCAAAGAACAGCTGATGGAAATTTTGTTCTGTTAAAAAATCTCAGAAGTACGAATTATAAGGATACAGTATATTCACTAGAAAAGCAAGTGTAGAACTAGAAAACTGATCCAGATTAGATTTAGGGTATGTCATTACTAAAAAAATAATTATTTCCCTGCAAGGCCAATTTTTAATGTTCTTTGCACCTGATATAAGAATGAAACACCCTCCCCCTGCAGCCCTTCAGTCCAAAAAGCATCATCAAAAAGAAAAAAAGCAAATCTGCCCTTAGTGAATGAGAAGTCGTAGTATCTGAGCAATTCGTAAAAACTGCTGTAAAGCATAAAAGTTTTAAGAATATCAATCTTCAAGAAAAATCTTGCTCAAACATTATGACCTCCAAACAGTGTTAGCTTCTTTTCATTAACAAAATTTTTCTATGCCCTCAGAAGTGTATCAACAATTATCGTTTCTAAGATTGGGTTTTTTTATAGTTTTTATACTCCTTTAGTTAAAAATCCTCAATACCTGGCATATTCACTGATGGTGGTGGTTGTTGTTTTGGCTTTTGGGGATTTTTTGATGTTTTTGTCCATCAAGAATCTAAAATCCTACTTCTACACTACTGTTTAATTAAATAAATCACAACTGTATGCACATCATTCTTAGTTATTAAAGGCAGTTAAAAGGCTGAAAAGAAATTCAACCCAAAATTATGAATGACACTTGCGTAAAAGGGACAATTTAATTTGTAATTTGAAATAATTAGAGAAGAAGTGGGGTTCCAACATGCTCTTGATCTGTATTTACAGCAATAACTTATTGTTCTATACAGCACCTGGCATACTCTGAAAACAAACTGCATGTCATTGGTATTTAATTATAGTTATAGACTAAGACTTCGACAAAGTTATGCTTTCCCAAATCTTAACCCCAAAGCCTATCCTGTACTCATATGGAAGGCATTACGACAAATTAAAGGACATATACCTGAAGTTAGGTAATTTATTTTTAGCTCATAGATAGGCTTAAAATGGGCTAGCTGGAACACAACATTCATTTTTTCTCTAATTGTATACCCTAGCTGAAAAAAAAATACTTAGGCCCCAAATTACAGGCTATGCTGATTTACAAATCCTTTAATTAGGGAGACTTCTATGAAAACTTATGTGATAAAAGTTTTCATGAAAGATAAGAAAATACAACATAAAGCAAAAGTGGAGCACTTCACAAGTAAATAATGTGAAATTTAACAAACTCAATCATTCCTGCTTGTCTTTAAGGATACATACTCGAATCAAGTTAGACTAATTTTTAGCATCATCAACCATGTTTAAAATGCAACAGAGAGCTACAAAGTTATATGAGCAAGATTAATTTTTGCAATTGGCTTTATTTTTGCTTCATCTTCTTACCACCTGTGACAGAGACAATCTTCTCTGCATAAATGTCATGATGCGAAATTTTTCAAACCTGTCATGAGCTAAGTCAAGTATAAGTGGGGTAATAACTGGTAACTCTAGGCTAAATCTGCTGATGCATATGCTCCTATTTCTACCAGAGATCTCAATGAACATGACATACCTTCAATTTAACATAAGTATTTCTGAATTTTTGAGATGCTTGCAACACTTCTTCAGGAAAAAAAGGTGAAAAAAATAATAGAAACAAAACACTCATATACCTATAAAAGAAAAATGTAGTCTGAAATTTAAAATATCAAACTACAGTTTACTGCAGTTCCAGGCAACTGCCATTGCCATCATCAATGAGATGCAAAAAATGACAGTGTTCATGTCCTCCAATTACACAGAAGTCAAATCAGCCTAAACATTCAAGATCACACAATGACTACAGCATGAGTGTTTCTGACCTACGTATGGACTGCAAGTATCAGCAAACAGAGGAATTACACCTGCGCAACTTCAAATCACATACCTATTTGGGGATATAAATTGAGGACCTGAATGGCAACACACTGTACACTGAGGTAAGAGAAATCTAAATCCTCCAAAAATGCAAAATTTAGACCTATGTTTCAAAAAAACTTGATTCTTTTATATCATGCAATTTTTCTAAGCTACGAAAGAAAAGAAAGGGACTCTAAATTTAAAACCCTTCTAACTCCATTCAATCTGCTGGAAGTTGAAAAATCAAAGTGGAACACACCAACCTGCTTACATGTTGAAATTCTTAATATGGAATACTCAGTCATGTCCAGTTAAAAGAATTTTGGACTGGTAACTCAGCATAAACAAACAGATGTTCACTTACATTTACTGCTGTAGGCTCTGTTAATGGGACATTCTCTTTTATTATATCATTTGTGCAAACAGGACTAAGATTAACAAAGCTAAAGCCTGCATGCCAATATGAAGTATAGTCTACCACTGAAAGCCATTTAACCTTATGGTGCCATACATGCGGGACCGGGTCAATTAACTTGGCTAAAACAGCAGCCATCTTTGGTAGAGTATCCTTAGATGGAAATTGGCTGCTAACTTCTGGCCGAAATGCTACTAGGGCTAAACTATGTCTATCTGCAAATAGCATGCAAACAAACCGTTCAACACAAGTAAAAAAAGAAATTTTTACTAACATAAGAACTATGCAAACAGACTGTACCCAGCATAGAACAGAACTTTAAGGGCTATGTTGCCAATCTTCAAACAGCATCAGAAAAAGGAGATAGAGAGTGAGACTGTATTTAAATCCTTACAAAAAAACAATACATCACTGCCACAACTCTAGTAAAGAGTCACTCACTTTCCTCATTCCAGTCTGGTACACAAATTGCTCAAGGACATAAGGACCTAATTGTATAGCTGTTATTCAACGATTAAGCTAGGGCTTAATTTCTGCTATGCCCACAAAACACAGAAACAAACATTTTAATTGCAAGCTAGGTCACTGGACATATCAAGTGTAATTTAGGCAGTAAGATCTTTACTAGAAAGAACTCCAGTTTTTCTGTCTAGCTGTGCAATCAAAAAAGAGTTATTCTGAAATATATGTAGTCATACCACTTTTCAAAAAAATACCTCAAGGATTTCTTCATATTTTTTCACAGTTCTTTTTAGATCATCATCTTTTTCAACAATTTTTTTATGCAACTGAGTTGTCTCTATGTGATGATTTTCTATCAATTCATTTTCTACCTCCTGGGCTTTACCTATAAAAGAAAAGTTGGGCAATATTAAAAAAAGCATTTTTTTTTAATTATGTCATGACAGTATTTAAAAAAAAGCTTAAAGACAAGGGTGGAAAGCAACTACAAGGAAAATTTGCCGGGAAAATTCATTTTTTCACACTGCCAATAACTATTATGTCACTTGATCCTAATATGTATGAAGTTTGTCGTCTGCAGTTTGGTACCTGGAGCAGTTTCTTCTACCTGGAACTTTTCCCTAAAAGTTAAGATGACAACCAATATTTATCAACTAATTCTATCTCCTACTCTATCTAGATAAGTGATTGAAACATCTGTAAATCTTCAGAAATTCTTCATCTGTAGAGGTACTTCTAGTAACAGTGAAGTCAAAACATACTTTTTGTTCACTTCTCTAATCTCCAATTTACACTATGCTTGCAAAAGATGGACAGCGAAGCTGAAATATGCTGTACTCTAGTTATAACCACATGGTATTGCAATCAGACACCATAACCAGCTGCACCTGTTAGTGGTTACAGTGAATGAAATCTGCAAGAGGCAGCTAAAAAAATGCTATTCTGATTCTCATATGGATCTACGTTTCTCTAAAAGGCACCCTTCATTGCCATATATTCAACAATGGAGTGTTAAAGTGTGTACTGCTGCAGACAATGTACTACTGCAATGAAAACTCCCCAGTGTACTTTCACCTGAAAAGTCTTACTCCCTTTTTCTTCTTCTAAACATATGACAAAAAGATAGGCTATAATGGGTAACTCTTGCCATGACAGATGTAAATAGAGTGCTAGATCAAAGATCCATCCTGCAGGGTAAGGATGAACACCCACACATGCACTTTCCTAATTGTACTAAAATTAATATTTATATGCTATTTCCCAAGCAAGGGAAGTTCTTCCCCTGGGTTCTCCAGGCATTCATAAAACATATGTGTTTATCACAGTCCCAGGTAAAATCGCTTCCCCAAAACAAGTGAAGATTCAGTTTTCTGACTATTTTACTGATTACAGTTATATTTGTATTTCACTTACTGATTGTCTCTTTTACTGCTGCTTCCAATTCTCTCTCTTTTTGAGCCAGCTGAGTATTGAACTCTCTCATTAACTGCTTTAAGGTAGAGTTGTGCTTTAACTCAATGTCTTCTTGTTCACATCTGTACAAAAATGTCAAAAAAATACAGTGAGGAAATAAAATGTTTAACGAGTGTGCAAGAACAGTTTAGCAAGGTCAGAGATGTGGGAGTTTCTCCAAAACTACTTTAAAATGGGATGGTTTTGAATTATATGAATTCTGTGAGAATTTTGTTCCCCCCCCTATTTATTTTACCTGGAAAGCATAGGTGTTTCATTTAAAAACAACCCAGAATTGAACCCTTTCAAAAGATATGAAGATCTGGAAGCAAAGAATGTGCCATAAAAAGCAGAATTTTTAGGGAATTTGTTGCTTGAGAAACTATTAAGAGTGCTGAGCATTACACCACATTTTGCACAGTACATATGGACAGTTCTTGATAACATCTGAACATAAAGCTCTCAGCACTAAGTTTTAAATTTCATTTCCTTTTTGAGAAAAACAGAATTATATTTACTGCTTTGGCAATGCTGAAAATGACCATCACTGAAAGAGATCAGAAGCAGTATTACTCTGGGGAAAGTCAGACTTCTTTTCTTTCTGTTTATCTATTTTAGAAAAATGACAGAAAATTACCAGCCATTATTTCCTCATTAGAAACTGAGCTTTAGAAAAGTATTCTTGAGGTTTTAGTGGTAAAAGTACAGAAATGGTAACATAAACAGGAGCAAAGAGTATACCTGATTTTCTGCTCCATTTCTTCTAAGGACTCCTTCTTTACTATATCAAGCTCTTGCTGATGTTCTTTTCGCAAAGTACGTAAGTCTTTTTGAAGATTATTAACCTCTTCATGTAGTTTCTGTTTCTCCCTTTCAGTCTCTTCCAGTTTAGTCTGTAAGTCCTTCTGCTGGTTCTGCATATCACTTAGTAATTTCTGCAGCTCCAAAACAGATTTAGCCTTTTCTTCAGCATTTTCCTCAAAAGCTTTCAGACTATCATTTCTTTCATCCAATTGTTGCTGTAAACATTTTAGCTTTTCTTCGTATCTTAAACTTGTATCTTCCATCTCCATCTTATGCACTTCATTTTTCTTCACTAGATTATTTTCTAACTCTTTTATCTTCTGTTCTAAAGACTGACTGACTGCCTCCTTTTCCTGCAATTTTTTCTGGAAATCTCCAATTATATTCTCCATATCAAGACGTTTTTGTTCTTTACCTTTCAATTCTTCCCTACTTTTTGCTAAATCACCACCACAACGAGCATGCTCATCTGCTAACAATAAGTATTTTTTGCTTTGCTCCTGAAGTTCCTTCCTGAGGCTTTCGGTCTTACTCTGCTCTTCCTGATGGCTCTTCTCAACATATTCTAGTTTTTTAAGGAGTTCTTTCTGTTTGTTTTGAAGTTCTAGATGAGAGTCATTACTCTCTCGTTGTTCTTTCTCATACTTCTGCAGTAATTCATCTTTTTCAGTTAAGCCCTTCTGTAACACATGCATTTTCTCTTCGTATGTCTGTTGGATACTCTCAAGCATGTTATTTTTTTCTTGTTCTACAGCAGCTTTTACACTCTTCAGTTTTTCTAGCATTTCCTTCTCTAATTCTGTGGAATCTCTTGTTGACTTAATTTTTTCTTCTAATGACTCGATTTTGGCTTCTCTCTCCTGCATTTTCTGTTTCAACTCTCTTAACTGATCCTCTCTATCTTGCTTAAATTTCTGTTCCTTTTCTTCCATCTGAGACATTAATTGCTTTCTAATAGAACCTATTTTTTGCTCTGCCTTCTTCTTCAAATCTGCCAGCTTAGTGCTGTTCTCTACATTCAGTCTTTCTTCTAATTCTTTCAGTTCTTCCTCTTTGCTTTTAAGCATCACTGACTTCATTTGATCAAATTCCCTCTCCTTTGCTTCAAAATCAGCTTTCAGTGACTCTATTTGCTTCTCAAGATTAAGCACTTTTTCTTCAGCCTTCTTAAACCTATTGTCTTTTTCAAAAGCCACCTTCTCTGCCTGCTGGAGTTGCCAAGCTATCTCTTTTTTCTCTGTGTCTTTTTGTTCATTACACTTTTTAAGTTCCTCCACCAAGGAATCATTTTCTGAAGTTTTCTGAGCAATGTGTTTTTCTAGTTCAGCAATTTTTGCTGCTTGTTTTTTTAATTTTGATGTTAACTCACTTTCTTGTTTTTCCTTCCTGTTTTGCTTTTGTTCCAATTCACTTTTTAAACTATTGAGATTCTTGGTTTGTTTAGCCAGCTGCTCCTTCAATTTATTTAGCTCTTCATCTTTTTTACTGGTTGCAGTATTGCTTAATTCAAGTTTGCTCTGCAAATCTTTAATAGTATCATCATTTTGTGTAAGCCTGCTTTGTGCTTTCATCTTCCACTCTGACAGCTGGGCCATGCAATCAAGGGCTGATGCTTTTTCTTGACTCAGTATCTCAACTCTGGATGATAACTCTTGTATCTGGTTTAACAACTGCAACTGATCCTCTTGATGTTGCTTGCTTAACAGAGACATGGCTGCTTCCTTCTCTGTTAAACTTACTGTGCTCTCAAGCCTAACATTAAGGTCATTAATTGTTTTGTTGAGAGCAGACACTTCAGATTGTTTCTCCTTGAGTTCCTCCCTCATTGATGTAACAGCATTGATATTTTCAGATAACTCTTTCCTCAGCTGTGTTATGCAAGTTTCTTTCTCTGATGCTGCTTGCTGCTGATGCCCACCCTCTTTCTGCAATTGTTCCTTTTCTGTTACAAGTCTTTCAATGTCAGCTCTCATGGACATAATTAAATTGTCCTTCTCTTGCAGCACTTGCATTGACTTTTGTAAAGAAGTAGTAGCAGCAGAATGATGCTCTGTTATTTCTCTAAGTTGAGCTTCTAGTTCAGTTATCTTACTTGTTTTGATTAATACTGCTTCTTTAACTTTTGCAGTTTGGCGCTCACAGTCTGCAATTTTGCATGTTACTATGCTAATTTTTTCATTACATTTTTCAATTAATTCATTGCCTTTTGTTTGCAATGAAGCTTCAACATTTTTCCAATAAGCATCTAACTGGGCTGCAAGTTCTCCTGACAACCTTTTAAATTCAGTTTCTTTTAGCTGAATCGCCTCTATTTTTTTCTCATAATTTTTATGATCTTTATACTGAGAAGATTGCACAGTTTGGAGTTGCTCTTCAAGAGTTTTCAGTCTATCAGCCAGCTCAGTAATTTTAGCTTTGTCCTTCTCTTCAACTGCTTTCTGTTTACTGAGTTGCTCCTGAAGTTTTGTCTGCTCTTCCAAGGACTGTTTAAGATCACCCTCCAATTTTCTCAACTGTGTTTTCAGGTCACTTTCTGTATTTGACAAACTGTTCACCCTAGCCACTGACTGCCTTAGCTGCTCTTGCAATTCCTTCAGGCACTCCTCCCTTTTCACTTGCTCATCCTTCAGTTGGGTTATTTCTATTCTGGAGTCCTCCTTTTCAGCAGTGAAGATGGCAAGCTTCTGTTTCAGGTCTCCAACTTCCTGCTCTTTCTCTTGCAGTTCCATATCATGTTTTTCCTGGAGCTCTTCAACCTGCTGATTAAGTTTCTTTTCCCAACTTTGGATAATTTCTTCCAAATTCCTCTTATGATCCTCAGCAAGACTCTCTAGTTGCTCTTTCTGATTAGATTCAAGTTTTGACACAGCTTCATTCAACATTCCAGTTGAGCTGGCATGTGCCATTTCCAACATTTTAGCATTGAATTCACTCTCTTTCTGACTGAACTCCAACTGCTTGTTTTCAAGCTCATTTTTTAGTTTAGCTTCCTGCTCAGCAAGTTTCTTTTTGAAAGTTTCCTGCATATCTTTAGATTTCTGCTTCATTTTTTCCATTTTCTTTTCCTGACATTTCAGTTTACTTTCATACTCTCCTTGTAAAGCACTAATTTTCTCCTCTGTGGCTAACAGTTTCTGCTTAAGTTCTTCCACTTGGTTGTTCTGTAATTTCTTCATGTGCTCAATTTCATTTTCCTTCTCAGTTAGACTTCTCTTCATCTCATCAGCCTTTCTTTGTAGATCCTTCAGTTGACATTCATACTGTTGTGTTAGAGAGGTTACTTTTTCGTTGCTTTGCTCCTCTAGCTTTGCAGACACTTGGACAAGTTCAGCTTCAGATCTTTCTGCAGATTCCTTTAGTTTCTGTTCATGTGCTTTTAATTCTTCCAAATGCCTTTCTTTCTCCTCCAGGGATTGCTTGAGCGTGTTGAGTTCCTCTTTCAGTACCTTCTCAACACTTTGAATAGACATTTCGTGCTCTCTTAACATTTTTTCAATCACTTCATTGTGCCGTTTCCTCTCTTCTTCCAACTTTCCTTCCAATTCTTGCTTTGCTTCACACACTTTACTATTTAATTCTGAGAGCTCTTGTTCTAAATCATGACGTATTTTTAGTGCTTCTGATAGCTCAGAAGACAGTGCTTCTAGTTCTGTTTGTTTCACATCAAGTTTTTCTAATGTTTTTTCATTCATCTCTTCTATGTGTGCATAGAAAACTGTTTCCTTTTCTTTCAAAATGGTATCTATCTCTTGTTGTTGTTTCTCTCTTATTTTTTCTATTTCAGTTATTTGCTGTTGCTTTAAAATTTCAAGTTTTTCTGTCCAAAGACTTTCTTGCTGTTGCTTCACATTCTCCAATTCTTTATTGTGTTTTTCAACCATATCATTGATTTCCTTACTGTGCTGCTTTTTTTCAGACTCTATGAGAGTACTTAATTCCTCTGACTGCTTTCTGTCACTTTGCGAATACTTTGCAAGAGAGCTCTCCAGTTCAAGAATCCTCTGGTAAAGAATATAGTTTTAAAAGAATATGAATATTCAAAAGGTAACAATTTAATTAAATTTTTAAAAATCTTACCAGGCTGAGATTATTACAAGTCACTTATTTCATTATTTTACTGAATATAAACTACTTTTATAAGCCTTTCATTCATCTAGTTTGTTCTCACATTTGCTTCTATGAAGCAGTTAGTTATTTAATAAAAACTTTTCTATTTCACTGCAGTGAAAATGAACTGTGAAAAGAATGGAATTAATTCAAATAAAATAAGTCATGTGATATTTATGAGAGATATGTTTGGATTTTCTTCTTAAGCTAAAATACCAACAAATAAGATGAAAGATATTGGGAATCTATGGTAGCACTAAGGAGTTTCGTACCTATCTACTGAGTTATCTGAATTCCACCTCACGTGGAAATGGTGCTGTAAAGTTGAAATGCTTCTATAAGCAAAACTTCCAAACTAATACTTGGGAGTGGTGGAATAATGTACAAACTTGCATTAGCAGATAATACAATCTTACCCATTACATAAAGCAGAAGATACTTGAAAAATTTAAGTAGAATTTTTATTTCCTAAAGTATCCTTTTAAGTGTTTTTAAGGTAGCAGTACCTAAAAATTAAACAGGCTGAAGTTTAACTTCTGCATTACATACATAAAAATTATGTAGATGGATACAAATTCATATCTCATGCCATGATATAAAGTGAATGTATTTCTATATTTTGCCATCTTATCTTGTAAAAAGCTAGGAGCTGCAGCATACCATACCAATACGTTACATTTAGGTTGCTTTAATCCCACAAGAAGCATTTTGGGATTAAAACGACCCAATCACAACAAACCCACCCTCTATTTGTAAACCTGTCACAGTCAAGCACATAGTGAAAGGACTACTTGTAAATGTTTACTCTTTTGGAATCTTTACTCACAGTTCTAAAAGTCTCTACTTCTTGATGCATCTTCTGAACTTTCTTGTCACACTCAGACTGTATGGCTTTCTTCTGCAGCTCTAATTCTTCTAAGGCCAGAGATTCTTGCTGTTCTTGCTCTTGAAGGGTTTTTAAGCACTCACTCTGATTCTTTTCCTGCATGAAGAAATACAACTAAAACAATAAACTATAAATACAGTCATCACACCTTCAAAAACATTATGACAGGATATTTTCAAATCAGTTAACAGGAGTACACTAATCACCTTTATTTTCTACAGACACACACACACACACACACACACAGAGTTTGTTTTCATGTGTGAAAACAAAATTGTAATAAATCACTTGCATTTTCTCTTATTGGGAACCATTTGTCTTCTATTTCTCTTTGCATTAAAAACATAATGCATCCCAGCCTTTCATTTTAGTTTGTTTACCACTATTAATCGAGAATAACATCTTAAAGGAATAAAGGTCTGTTCTCCTTCGATTCCACTGTTAATGCAATTTTAAGCCTCTGTTCCTTATAATTAAGAAAATAATCTGAGAAACAGGTAGAAAAATATAGTCAGGAAAGGACCTCAGTTATGGTCACCATCCATCATGGAGTGGCATAAAAACCAATCTAGTATTTGCTAGGTAAAATTACATGATGATCTGAAGTAGATTATAGCTTTGCAAAAAAGAGCAAAGTATTCCAGTGATTCCTCCCAACCTGACCTAGAGGAAAATTCTTTTTCTGAGGTCTGACACTATGAATAGTTAACCCTGTTCACATAACACAACGCAACCAAACATAACCATACCAACGCTTTTCAAATAACAGCCTCGTTTCTTGTACATCTTTTACTCTAGGCTGCCGTGGCTAATTACCAGTGATTCAGAGGAAGAAATTAAAAAAACAAGTCTAAATAAAATTTTCAAAAAACGAAACCATTTCCAAAAGACGCAGCTGTTAGTGAGCACTGATAGTAATAAGTTATCATTATTCAGTCTGGATCACTGCAGCTGCTTTCTTTTCATGTTGCTGAAGTCTCTGAGCTATTTGACTTTTGGAGAAAACTCCTATCCTTGAGCACAGAAGGACTCTCACTATGGAATAGTGTCAGATTAAGACTTCTAATCCCAACTCACACTTAGAGAAATGTCTTTCTATGCATTTTAGGTTTACTTACAAGAGCTGCCTTCATCTTCTCCTGGAACACCTTTTCTTGTGCCTCTAATCTCTCCTTTAGCTCCTGATCTTTGGTAGCCATTTCTTTTTTATGGATTTTTTCTAGTTCAGCAACTCGTTCCTCTGAAGACTTCTGTGAATCAAAGTCAGAAAAAACTAATTTCAAATATTAAATAACAAAACACTTTGTATAATTTCTTAATAAGAAAAGCAGTGCAACAGAGAGAAGAAACCAGAATCATCTCTTTACTCCCTTTGAATAAGTAACAATGAGTTAATACTAAGCCCTGATAGCTCTTATTTTCAGGCGTGAAGTTATCCATCTTCCCTTCTCAAGTTTTTCACAGTACTACTAAAAGGAATGTCACATTTTCTAAAGACTCTTCTACCAAGGCAAACAGTATTTTCAATTCAAACATGATAATACATTGGACAAGGAACTTCTTTCTGTAGCTTTCCCTGTATTCTTGTTATTTCATGATCCACAAAGTCAAGTAGTGATACTCTTTGTAGACAGTTGCCTACCATATGTGCTTTATTTAAGAATAATGTAAAGCATGTCAGTCATCCTCCAAAAGGATCAGAGTATTCTCTTAGAAAAATTAATACCATTACAAATGTCAACAAAAGAACTGTAATTTAAAGGTGTTCAAATTTACAGCTTTGCAATGCATGTGCAGTACCCCTGCAATTCTGACCTGAATATACCAGATGAAGTAAATTTTAGCAATTCTTACACCGGCAAAGAATCAGGCAACAAGTTCTTAAACATTTACACATACTCAGCTAGGATAATGATTAAAAGATCTTAGTATTGAAACCCAAAATCTTGGTGGAGATGCATGACCTTACCACCATTAATTTCTTCTTCTTGACTCCCTTTAAAGTCTGACATGTACTTCTAATAAATAATTTTATTAAACACTGTGAAACAAAGAGTCATACTGTTCTTTTTTACATGCCACTGATGTACTGATTTTAAATTGTTAGAGGAAAAAAAGTCTATGAGGAGTTTTCTATTTTGCTTTAAGTAAATCATTAATCATAGAAAATAATTTTTATAGATTTTATTAAACAGCAAAATTGTTACAAAGCTCTGATATACTGATGTATTTTACAACTATAGATTAATTTAATTAAGCTTTTACCTTCATAATCTCAACCACCTCTTGTTTCACTCTGGTTAATTCCCGTTGAAGATTTAACCTCTCTTCTTCACTTGCCTTTTCTATCGCTTTAATTTTTTCATCCATTTCTATCTGCAGTTTTTTCCGGGCTTCCTCTGTCTTTTGGGCAATACTTAGAGCCTTTTCAAGCTCTTCAAAAGCTGCCAAGAAAAAGAAGTGTATGATAGTCAAGAAATACCTATGTCCTTTGATAGCAGAATTACATAAGTAAGAGAAGAATGAACTTAGGAATCCATCAAGAATTCACGTGTTTATTATCTAGGAAAAAAAGAGAACAGACAAATAGCTGTGAATGTCTTCTAATACATCCTGTAGCTTCTATTTCCTCCCCTAAAATCACTATAAAATAAATAAACCATATAAGCGAATGAACTATGGCTCCTCTTCTGCCTATATTTGCTGAATAACTTTGAAAAAGAGGAAAACAGCTGCACAAAGAAAAGGCAATTCACAAGTTGTTCTTCCAGTAAAGCAGACAGAAACATAAACCAAGAATGACTACTACACAAGTCAGTTTTTAGTGAATAATGAAAGAGATCTTCCTAAATAGAACACTCAAACATAATACTTTATTTACTTAAGAGGTGTTAACTATAAACTGTAAAACCTAAAGAATCTTCTCTTTAACTGTGGGTTTCATAGAGTCCACAGAGATGGCTTCGCTAATTTCATTTTTTCACTACTTATATTTAATGTACACTACTATCAGTGCAATTCAGAAACACTGGAAAAATGCTTGAGTGTTGAGAAGACTGTCTTGTGCTTCTAAACTTCAAAAATAAAATGCAATTAAAAAAAAATTGCTCCCAGAAAACTTGAACAGCTGTGTTTCAAAAGAACACTAAAGCTGCAGTGATGAAATTTATTTACACCTGTGTAAGATGCACGAATCCACTGAATCCATTTTAATTTACAAATCAAAAGCACTAATTCCCCATCTTCATCCCATGCTAAGGAGATGTATCCTAACATATTTTATCCACTTCCTAAATGATAAGTTAGATATAAAAAGAAAATAAATCCCTGTATTATGAGCCGGTTTATTACTATTACTCAATACCAGTATTTGAGTTCCTCACTGAAACTGATGTAAGAAGCTATAGAGAACTACACAAGACTAGAGCTTGATCACTATTAGGGAAATCTCTTTTCCTGAATGGATCACGAATATGGAAACCCCCTGCTGCATATTAAAAAAATTTAGCGTCAGAACACTCCACTGTATCGCTAATACTTTGCATAACAGAATTCTGGCAAAGCATCCCTATAAAACTCAAAATCACAGTGCCAATATCAAGACTGTAATTTATCAGAGCACAACCTCCTAAAAGTATATTTTTCTACTATACCATGGACTACTTGGATTCTAGTTTGGGAGGAGAGAGAACAAAATAAATTTTTAAGTGTAATTAACTACGATAAGCTTTCTTCCACTTAGTTCTATCCCCAAAAGAAAATTTTAATAGAAATGCACATCTCTAGTTTCTTTGATTCACCGTTATTTGGTAGGCATTCACAGGAATTCTTGCAATCCTTGCTTTTTTTAAAGTATATTTAATAACATTCAGGTATGAGCTTGAGAAGTGGATAATAATTTCCATTCCACATCTTTTGATAACATTTAAGACTGAAGATTTGAACCACAATCTGTACTCTTGAGGCAATGTTGCAAATATGTTTTCAAGTAACTTAATTTCATAAAACTGCATTCACACAAAATCTGATCTTTTCCAGAATTTTCTTCTGTTTTTTAAGGAAGCCTTTTTCTGACTACTCACAGAAACAATCATGCTTTAGGGCAAAACAGAGCGGTTACTGACTGGAAATACCAAAGCACACCATTGTATCCACTTTTTCACTCTTGGTTCTGCTTAAATACTAAAACTATTACAAAAAGTTAAGAGCACTAGAAATTATTTCAAACAGGAAAACAATCTAAAATATATTACAAGCATGCACTAGGCTTATAGCTCCTTATGTTACACAGTTCTTCACAATCCTCAAGGCATTTGCCACCTGCAACCCACAGGACTGGGTACAACTCAATTACGAACACAGCCTGCAAAAACTGTGTTTGGAGAATGGTACTGACTTCCCTGACACTCCTCTCGGTCCTAATAAAAGCAGGCACAGCCAGGAAAAACTGGCCAAGTCCTTCAGTATTACAGCACCATAAATGTCTTAAAAAAAAAAAAAAAAGACAAATCACCCTACAGACCTTTACAAAGTATAGCTTGAAACTAAAGCCTGCAAGTACAAGATTAAGTTATTTCACTTTTCCATGCACATTTTCTGATTCTTTTTCTAAGCACTATGTACTTTCCTTCCATTTGAGAAACTGTTACTTCTGCAAAAGGAAAGAGAATGCATTTTCCACAGCCCACAAATCTGCCAAAGAGAAGGTCCAGGTTCACACTAGGATTGACTACTGATATGAAATTGCTGAGCAACATGCAGAACAACAGTTGCATCACCATAATCACAAGCAGGATGCTAATACAAAAGCTAGACAGAAGCTGATGGATAAAAAGCCAAGAGGATATGAATGCACAAAGAAGCAACACTTCACAAAAACACACTTAGCTCTCTAAAAGTTGAATCATATGCATCTCAGGCACTTCTGGCACTTAAGCAAAACAGAACATTTTTATTGAAAGTAGTTAATTCTAGTGCAGCCTGACACAACCAAGTTTCAAAACAGAAGAGGGCTAAACTATAATCAAGTAGACAGAATATTGTCTCCATTATTATTGTTATTTTTAATCTGTGGGAGATTTTAATTCTACCACATATAAAAACCTGGAATAAAGTCCTTGTTTTTATTTAAATACATCTATTCTGAATGCAGAGAGTAAAGGCACTGCCTAGTGTTCTTCTCCAACATGCAGAGCTTTGTTGAGGGAAGGTCTTCCAATCAAGGACTGGTTGAATGAAGTCTTACAAAGGCATATTAGCAAATTAGAAACAGTAACAAGCACACCAACAAAGTCTCAGGTGAATCTTGCAAAACCCCATTCACATGACCAAGCCAGACAAACTGGAAACCTTCCAGTGCAAGTAAGTAAATAAAAAAAAATGAGCCTGAGTAGAGTTTAAGGAGTGCAAGGTTGCAAAACTGATTCTTATAAAACGTGTGCTGGAGAACTGACTGCTTTACCTACGCCACTCCAAAGTACCAGTCTCGGTTCCCTTCGCCTTGTCTATCCTACCCAGTGAAGTATCAGTCTGTGCTCCAAAGACTTCTCGCTTACTTGCCCAGCGCCGCCAGACCTCTTATTTTCAACTACAGCGCCATCTAGTGCTAAAAATTGTGAAGAAAGCACTAAACAGGCTGGCAAAGGGCTTAAGATATCTTGTCCAAATCTTGAGAAACAAAGGTCAAATTAATTTCCTATAGCTGATTTGTGCATCTAGGCAGGATTTAAATGCACAGTCCAAGCTTTTTTTTCTCTGTAGAAAGGTTCAAAGCATATGTTAATTGAGCTTACAAAAGAAATGTTGCCTACAAAGAATAGCATTTGCTTTCTAAAGACTTTGTTCACTGAACAGAATACAAGAAAGTCCATAACCTGCATCCTGAGAAATCAGAAAGGACTTATGTCAGGTAATCTCAGAAGAAACAGTACCAGTAAATTTACAAATACTAAAAAGAGCTTTGTTGAAAAAAAAATGAGTTACAGTTACTTCAAGTAGAAATGCCTGAGAAGCACAGAATTTACTTTTTAGAGCCCAGTTCAAGCACCCAATGTGTGATGTAAGAAAACAGAGCCCTTACCCCAGTCCTGTTCATACAAGGCTTGGGAAAGGCACCATGATTCACTTATTGGCATGTGTGGATGCACAAAAAACAAGATGCTCTGTGAGATTTTAACATAATGTACCTTTAACTAAAAAAAAAATTATCTTCAACTGGGGAGACCAAGTTACGAGTTTACAAAACACGGCAAAAATGAAGCATACATATCATTTTGCTATTTCATTACACAAAAATGCATTCACATTAATCAAACACTGGAGCAATTCACTAAGGTCACTGGAAAGGAAAAATGCCAGACACATAACACTAGGCAAGTTAAAAAGATGATGTGGAAAATCTATACCACTCCAATACAGCACTACAAAAGTAAATTTCAAGTATAAATGTATCATGCTAAGCCTAATTTCGCTAAAACATAAATGAAATTAACATTTGTACTTCATTCCCTGAAATAATTTTTTCACTAAATCATCATATAGGAAAAGAAGTCTAGAATCTAACGGTCCAGATGCAATTCTGTGCCAAGTGCTGTAGGATGACCCTTGCTTGAGCAGGGAAGTCAGACCAGATGACCCACTGTGGTCCCTTCCAAACTTAGCCACTCTGTGATTCTGTGAAAGTCATCTCAGATTTACTAGCCATAAACCAGAACTTTAAATGTTGACCTCAAATACATGAAATCACCAAATTCACAAAACCAGTTCAACTCAAAGGTTGTGACCTAGAAGCAATTTCAGGCTGTCCCAATATGCACGGTGATTTTCTAAACCGTCTGAACAATTTAGTTCAACTGTAGTGAACTACGCTTTCGTTGTCCATCACAACATTTTTGGAACGCATTCAGCTAAGGATGTAACAGAAAAATCCAGTAAAGGTCACCTTACAATTCTGTCTTTGACGTAGTGTTAACTGATTTTCCAAGGGTTCCAACATTTATATATGCATGCTTAAAAGAGTACAAAAATAAATGCACTCAAAAGTAAAGTTGATACTTAAGCACCATAAAAACTACCAAAAGTACTTTAAAATTTTGTTTAAAAAAGAGTACATTTAACATACAAATCTCACCCTAGAAAAGTGTGGTGTACTCAACACATTATTCATTTAAATGAAATTACTTCTCATTAAAATAGGTCAGGTTTCCAGGTTTCCAGCATCATATCTAACCCAATTTCAGCTTCTGGCTAGGCAAACCTGAAGAAACTATTGTATTAAGCAGAGTGTGTAGATATTACTTCATAAGAGGTTTCTACTGCCTCAAAAAATGCTGTATTTCAAACAACTATGACAATAACTTCATATCTACAGAATTGTTAAAAGAGTTTTCAGCTTCTTTTTTTAATCATGAAGAGGAGCATCCTAGTCTCCAAGTACTAAACAAAATACAACTTTGGCAGGACTGACTGACTCTGAAGTATGAATTTCCAGACCTAAAAAGACACACAACCTAGAAGGGTAGGAGAGGAAATGATCAAAATGTTTGTTACTTTCACAAGATGGATGTTCAAGCTGCTTTTATTACAGCAGAATGATCTACCCAAACTAATCTTTAAAACTGTAAGTTCTTATCTAAATCTATGTACATATAAAATACACCACTAGAAACTGAATTGTTTGAACTTCTCATTGCTTTTTAGAGAAAAATACATATAATATTTTATTCAAACTAACACTCGAGCTTTTGCCAAAAGAGTGAGCTCCTTTACATGCCTATGAGAGCAAACTAAATTGTTCTAAAAGAATTTGATTACAGTACAAAACAATTTCACTGCTTAAAAAACAAAGGTTTAACTTCACTTGAAGCAAAAGAAGAACTGCAAGCACACATAAATAACGTTACCTAATCTCCATCAAAAGCAAACTACAGCATGTAACAGTTACATAAATGCTATGTTCCAAGCCTGAAGCAAAAGGAATCATTACTGCTGTTTCACTAAAGACAAATCAGAAATGCTTCCATTAGAATTATTGAAAGAAAATGCTTATTATAGTTGTAACACTTATTTCTACTTCTTCACAAATTCTTATACACTGTTATGTCTTCTATGTAAAATACTGTGGTGTTATACGACCATTTATGGGTAGCTGCAAGTTCCTCTTCTGAAGTAATACCAGCAAAAAACTCTATCAATCTTTTTCCTATAAGCAGAGAAGTACAGTTGCCCTTCAGCAGATTCCCTCCAATCTCCAGTTTTATCGGTAACTGACACAAACCAGCCAAAAACATCCTGCTGACCAGAAGTGAATTTAGTAATGATGCTAGCAGGGGTGATATGTAGAACATTAGGAAAAAGAGCATCTCTTAATATCCATTCCAAATAACAATTGATGAAAGAGTGTAAAAGACCACAGTTTCTAATGTTTAAATGTGAAAACTAATAATCTCAAGAATTTCTTACCAGCTCTTTCAGATTTTTCTTTCTGTTCTTTTAATTCCTCGCCTTTTGTAGTTATCTGTTTGATCCGAGCATGCAGTTGGGCTATCTCCTCCTCCTTCATTTCCAATGTTTCATGCATTTGTCGCTTTGTCTCTGCAATTACCATACCCTATGGAAAAGGTCCTTGTGATAAAAAGCTAGCAAATAAATAAAACATATAGCTGAAACAATTTCAAGCCAGGACACAATCCTTGTCAGGAATAAACTGTAGTCTATTACTGCAAGACCAAAGACCGTGGTATTTGTCTATGTCAGAAAACACAAAATGCTAACCGAAAAGAGATAAGAATAGGGATTATTTTTAAGAGTATTCAAAATTTATCTAGTGGTGAGAAGAACTCCAGCAACCAAGTACCATCCAAAAACTTCCTCCTTCTGATACAGACACTTTTCTTTGAAACATGCATTCTGTAAACAAACCCAAAATAAAAGCGTTGTAGAGTCTGTGCTTCTCCTTGGAGAACATGCACATACAGTGTTAGTCCCATCAATTATTACACCACCAGAAGTTACTCCAAGTACCAAGACTGTGATTAAAAAAAAACTTTTAAGGAGCAAAAAAATTATAAACTCTTCATTTTCTGTAGAAACTACAGTTACTTTTCCTTCACTGTCATTTTCTAATTCATTTAATTGTATCTCATCTTTATTTGTGTTTGGGGTTTTTTTTGGTTTATTTTAAAGCTGACATTAAAGAGTGTATCCAGTATAATTGCTTCATCCTAAATATTATCATCTTGCAGTATTAAGTATAACCCAACAGACAAAATACCCTGTGGTATATATACCATTAAATTCTCAGGTAGCTTAAATTATTTATTAAAACATAAACCAGACCATCAGATCACTAAGAACAGCTTCTAATACCAAGAAGCAAGATATTTTGCGTTTTCTTCCTCAAAATCTACAGTTTTGTTTACCTTGTCTTGCTCTAGCTGTTCAATCAAATTCTTTGCATCACGCAGCTGCGTAATGAGTTTAGTCTTCTCAGCCATGTGAAGGTCCTAAAAAAAAGACCCCAACCAGAAGTTGGTTGACAAACAGCTTAGGTTTGGCTCTTACCTTGCACTATGCCTTGGAGGAAGAACACAGAACACAATCCAGGGAAACTGAAGTTAAGCAGCTTTAAATTACTTTTAAATCTCCCAGTGGTAGCTGCCTCGTGGCTTCTATAATAATTCAGATATCTGAAGGCTTTGTTACAGCCTTCAAACATGGAGGTCTGAGCTGCTACAGTAAAACAAGAAACATGCCTAAAGCACCTGCTCTATTAAGAGGATCTCAGCAATGCAACATAAATGATCATTACTGGTCTTGTTGTGGAAAAGGTCCTTAAAATACTCAAGTCTTTCAGAGCTTTTTCAAACCAGGCTAGTGCTCAGAGACAGAGACAGAAATCTGATCTTCGTAACTAAAGTTGAGTACAGCTATACTTAGCACATTTTCATGTTTCAATTACTATCAGCCACCTTACTTTTACTCCATACTCAACATTAATGGCCTTAAAAGGAAAACTGAGCAAAATATTAATTTATTAGTTTTGGGACTGCACTTATGCTCACTATATAGTGATCTCCACTGTCCTGTCTTTCTGTTTTTTCTGTTAATTTACATAACTGATGCCTCTTTCACTATGTCTTAAAGGTTTAGCTCAGTTCCACTTTTCCCACTTTATCTTCTGTCTTCTGTGCTAAGCCAGTCTTCCCCTCACCCCAATTTCCCACAACTACTTATTTCTGATGCCATTCTGATAGTTATTCATACAGTAAGGTTTCACATCCTACTTTACTGCTCTTGAATAGTAATTGCTCAGCATGTTAATTCCAGGTGGGTGCACTTTAAACTCCAAAAAAGTACAGGGACAGTTTGTTTAATGGTCTGCCCTATTAATAAATTTTGGAAATATTGGGAGTTCTTACTATATTTTGATAGCTATACATAAAGTTTAGACCATTTTCCACACCTTCATTTTTTCCAGTTCCTGAAGCCTCTCTTCTAACTGTTCTTGAAGTGCCTCTTTCTCGTTGGTTAATTGGGTGCAGCGCTCCTTATGTGACCGAATCATCTCCTTACAACGTTGCAGCAAGTTCTCTTGGCGCTTCACCCTCTGATTAAGAGTTTCCAGTGCTTTAACAGAATCTTCATTATCCTCTACAAGACAACATACCAACATCACCATATGCACACTATTTCCAAAATGCAGATCTGCATTCTGTATGGGTCATTCACTTAAGAGTTGGATTTGATGATCCTTGTGGGTCCCTTCCAACTCAGAATATAGTGTGAATCTGTGATTCGTCATTGACAATGAGGGTGACTCATGGGTCTCTAAAGAAAGTTGCGTCAAGTCTGCAAGACTTCCTAGTTCCTACTATAACTGCCAGAAACATGCTACACATACACAGAACTGTAAATACACTCTTTCACACCACATTAATTTACAAAACTCAAGTTACTTTATCGACTTCAAAACCAAATTATTAGTCAAAAAGGTTTTTTATGCAATTAAAAAGTCATCATAATTTATAAACCTGCCTGCTGCTACTAACAGAATCGGTACATGCAGTAAAAAATATGAAGCAAAGCAAATCACATCTCTCAAGTGCCAAGCACACAGATTCTTGCTTCCTCAGGGTTGGGTATGATGTTAGTTCTAAAATATCCAGGTTGGCAATACTACATTTGGCAGGATAAAGGTTATGCTTAGTGTCTTTCTGAGCTGTCCTTGTAGAATCACAGAATGGTTTGGGTTGGAAGGGACCTTAGAGACCATCTAGTTCCAACCCCCCTACCATGGGCAGGGACACCTTACACCAGACCAGGTTGCTCAGAGTTCCATCCAGGGTGTCCTTGAACGCTTCCAAGGACAGGGAATCCACAACTTCTCTGGGTAACCTGTTCCAGTGTCCCATCACCCTCACAATAAAGAGTTTTTTCCTAATATATAATCTAAACCTTCTCTCAGTTTGAATCTCTCTGTATAACTAGCACATTTGGATAGTATTTTACTGTGTATTTCTGCTCTGATGCTCTGGAGGTTGCAAGACTACTTGGCATGAAAATAGGATCGGATAAATTCAGAGGTTCTGTTCACAACCATAAGTCTTATACATTATAATCCAGAAGTAAACTCCAGCACAGGAAACATCCTGAATCCTGATTCTTACATTATTTACTAAGCACTCCTGTCATGTTGCATGTAGCAAGCTCCAATAGAAACTTTGTGACATCCAGAACAATGGATCAATCTAGCAGAAAAAATTCAATTATGCGCAGATACAGGTGATCACAGAGGATTCTATGAGGCCTTGAAAACAGCATACGGGCTTGCATACCAGGTCCAAAGCCCTCTACTCAGTGCAGATGGGCAAATGCTTCTGACAGATAAAATCTCCATTCTGAATCGATGGTCTGAACACTTTCAGACTCTTTTCAGTACCAGCCATGTAGTCCAAGACTCAGCAATTCAGTCCATCACACAACAACCAGTGAAGAATGAATTGGATATTGCCCCCGCTTTGGGAGAAACTCTTAAGGCCATACAGCAGGTAAAAACTGGCAAGGCAGCTGGGGTTGATGGAATTCCACCTGAAATCTGGAAACATGGGGGCCAAGCACTCCATGCTAAATTTCATGAGTTTGTGGTGTGCTGTTGGGAACTAGGTGAACTACCATCAGACCTTTGTGACGCAGCCATCATCACTTTGTATAAGAAGAAAGGAGTTAAATCAGACTGTTCAAATTACCGTGGTATTACTCTGCTCTCCATTGTTGGTAAAATCCTGGCAAGAATACTCTTGAACAGACTAATACCCGCTATAGCAGAAGAACTTCTACCTGAAAGCCAATGTGGTTTCAGAGCCAACAGGAGTACCACAGACATGGTATTTGTTCTCAGATAACTGCAAGAGAAGTGTAGGGAACAGAACAAAGGTCTCTTTGTTGATCTCACCAAGGTTTTTGATACTGTGAGCAGAAAAGGTTTATGGCAGATTTTGGAACGTTTAGGTTGTCCCCCCAAGTTCCTCAAAATGATCATCTCACTTCATGAGGATCAGCACGGCCAGGTCAGATATGGTGATGCACTTTCTGAGCCCTTTCTAATTACCAATGGTGTGAAACAAGGCTGCGTTCTTGCACCAACCTGATTCACAATCTTTTTCAGCATGATGCTCCAAAGAGCCCGGCAGACCTCAATAAAGAAGATGGTACCTACATTCGATACCGTACTGATGGAAGCCTATTCAACCTAAGGCGACTGAAGGACCACACTAAGACCTTAAGTCATCTTGTCCAGGAGCTACTTTATGCTGATGACGCCGCCCTTGTCGCCCACACAGAAGTAGCTCTGCAGCGTTTAACATCCTGCTTTGCTGAGGCTGCTGAGCTTTTTGGGTTGGAAGTCAGCCTGAAGAAGACAGAAGTTCTTTATCAACCTGCACCTCAGGAAGTCTTCCATCATCCCCATATCAGCATTGGCCAATCAGAGTTCAAATCAGTCCAGCAGTTTACTTACCTAGGTAACCTCATCTCCTTGGATGGTAAGATTGACGGAGAGACAGACAGCAGGTTAGCAAAGGCGTATAGTGCCTTCGGAAAACTCCATAAAAGAGTATGGCATAATAAACACTTGAAGAAAAGTACAAAGATCAGTGTTTACAGAGCCATAGTGCTGTCTACTCTTTTATATGGATCTGAATCATGGGTCATCTACCGCCACCACCTGTGACTCCTAGAACGCTTCCATCAACGCTGCCTCTGTACAATCCTAAACATCCACTGGTCAGATTATGTGATCAATACATCTGTTCTAGAACAAGCAGCAGTCACAAGTATTGAGGTCATGTTACTGAGAACACAGCTGTGCTGGGCAGGGCACGTCTCAAGGATGAAGGACCACCGCCTCCCTAAGATCTTGCTCTATGGTGAACTTGCCACTGGCTGCCACAAGAGAGGAGCCCCAAAGAAGAGACACGAGGACTCCCTGAAACAACATCTCAGCCTTGGCCATATTGATCACCATAACTGGTCTACTCTGGCCTCCAATCGGGAGACCTGGAGACACACCATCTATAACGCTGCTGATGCTTTTGAGAACGCACACAGGATCACTCTTGAGGAGAAAAGACAACGCAGAAAGAATCGTGTCTTGCAGAGTATACCATCTAAGAAGCCTTTCCACTGTACCTTTTGCAACTGGACTTGTCTATCTCACATTGGCCTTTTTAGCCACCAGCGCACTTGCAGCAAGGGTGGGTAGAGCCCTTCCCAAATCTTCATTCACGAAGCCTAGCCATGATGATGACAAAAATCATGGTACTATGTAAGAGCATCTCCCATCTATCCTTTCATATTATCTGTACATACAAAAATAATAGTAGATTTTTGCTGAACACAGGTTAACAAATATCATTTCAAGATACATGTTCACCTCTGTCTGAACCCTACCCTTTTATGAAGGCTACCAATGAATGACACTTTTATTCTGTATCAGCATTATGATGTGCGCTGCTCAGTAATTAAATATACACAATACTGGGACTCCCATTAATTCAAATAACCTCCCAGTGCAGGGAACACTTCGGTTATTTAATCACAGGAATATCAAAATTGATCTTTGTTTTTACTTTCTACTGATAAAGCCAATGGGAAAAAACTCCACAAACTCACAAACAAAAGACAGAGATTAGCAATTAGTCTCCTCTCTAAACTCCAGGGATAGGTCCTTGCTTATGGGAGGTAGAATCTCTTAATCATATTAAGTGGGGGTAGTAAGAACACCTACCAACAAAGCAATAATTACAATGTTATTATCAATACTGACAAAGGAAAGACCTATCAGAATTGAATTCTTACAAAAATTTAGTATCTTAGATACTAAGATATCGTGTCCTCTAGCTGCCTCATTGTTTTCAAAACAATTGTCTCCTTCTAGGAAATATATCCCTACTATGACATGTTCAGCCCTAAATACTGTTACTCCATCATAAATAACAGCAAGTTTATTTCTCAAAATTCAAGCTCTTGAAAAAGCCACAATACATACCATTGCTTCCTGGTTCCACAATATTTTCTGCACTGACTTCTTTTGCTGGACTTTGAACTTGTGGTTCTGATTGCATATTTTGATCAAGCAATTCAGTGCCTATTTGACCATTCTGTAACCTTTGTTTCAGCAACGACACCTAAACAAAATGTTCTTTTTGTTAAAAAAACCCCAAGGATTCTAAACAGATCATGTGTTAATCTTCAAAACTAGAGAGAACTAAATAAAGTTGGTATTAGCAAGTAGAAAATGGAAAATCTGTCTCAATTTACCATTTTTTAAAAATCAGAATTATGCTTAAAATTAACAAAAATACTATCATTATGAGTAGAGAAACAAAGACCAATTAAGTAAAACACATAAATACCTTCATAATATCTTTGTTAACAAGACATCAACATTAACAGATGTCTGAGCTCAAATTACTTTAGCAAAATTTAAGTGAAAATCAATTATATTTAACATGAGTGAGACTTTTGCAGAGGTATCCTCTACCACAAAGGTGCACCTAATTTCTAGATAATCATAAATTCTCAAGAAGCTTTACAGCTTCACAGCAATTATAATAAAACATGGATATGCATTATAGGAAATAGATAGTTAAAATGAAAAAGTAAAAAAAAGCACTTCTGAAGAACACTTGTTGGGTAAAGTATCTTACCTGAGTTTGCAGCACACTAATAAGTTGATCCTTTTCTTCTAAGGAAGCATCAAACTCCTCTTGAAGATGTTTCTTTGCTTGTTGATCCATCTGGAGCTCCTGTGAATAAACACATCTCAAATGAAAACTGAAATGTGAATTCAAAGACTGATCAAAATATTATGAAATAATATTTAAAATATCTCTTCATAGTTGTGACCCCAAAATACAACCACACAGTGGACATTTCTTTTATTATACAACATTCCACACAGTATAATAAGAACATCCCATTATAATACCAGCATTAAAACAGCAAGAGTCCAGATTTGATGCAAAATTATCAAGGATTCTTTCTTTCTTCCTAGAAGTAAGTTTGTATAGGGATCATTTCAAGCCTGCTCCTGAAAAACTGTTTTCCATGTACACATTTCTCCTGGAAATTGAAGTCTGCACTTCAGTATATTCTTCATTCAGCCTCCAGATTAAGCCAACATAAACAGCAGAAATGTAAAATTCATTATGCTCATTAAACATGCCAGCATTCTAATAGGACAAATGCCACGTGTAAGAGAAAAAAGCTGGCCTTTTTATTCCACAAATGTGTCTCCAATGACAAAACAGAGAATGCCAAATAATTTAACTATGTGGCTTTACTTGATACTTATGTGCAATTATTTGGTTGAACACCCTTAGAAACTTGTAAATGTTGCCTAAATGCATTAGTAGGATCTACGTAGTCTTAAAACACACTTCCTGAGGGAGGTCTCTTCTATTTAATTCCTATACTTCTAAACTTTAAATATTAAAATTTCTTTAAGTAATTATCATTCTAATTGTAAACAAATGCACTTAAATTAATTCACATCTAACTGCTTATTGAGAGAACTCGGACCACACATATTTCATGCACGCACTGTAAATACTTTCTGAAAGTTGTATTTTAAGTTTTTTTATTTATATATTTACTTCATCCATATATATCTTCCCAGTGATTTACCCCAAGAAAAGAATCCTTCTATGACCCTTATTCTGCAAAGATCACTTGCATATAAGCAATTCCCACCCATAAACTTGAGTTCCATCAGCCAGGCAAGGACAGAGGATAACAGAAAGAAAAGATGAAAAAGTAAACGAGACAAAACACAGGGCACCAGATGCTTCTATGCTGCTTTACTCCAATTCTAAATCTTGCCTTTACTCTTGCTGTCTATCCCTTACCTCCAACAGAGTCCCCTGCCACAGCTGACTCTGATACCAGCTCTGAGAACCACAGCTGTGTTAGCTGAGCCTGCCCAGTCATGCACAGGCTTGGCTCAGGTTCTCAGCAACTACTAATCACCTTCTGACCTTTAGAAGTGATTCCTTCCAAACGAAGCAAAGCAAGTTCAGTGTGAGAAAAAGTGCCAAAGAGATTTACTGAAACCAACACAGAAATGGCCCTTTTTAGATCCCAAAGTCACTTCTGATCCTTTTCTGAGAAGGAGAACACTGAAGATTGCTTGAAGACTGTTTCTGAGGAATTACTCCTAACAGGAGAAAACTAAGGTAAGCAAAAGACACATTGATGTCTAGGGACTATTTCACACTGTCAACTTGGCCTCAAAGGAGATAATTTATTCTTACCTGGCCCTCTTAGAAGAAACTTGTCTGATTCAACATATTTATGGGGAAATTTGACTGTATGATGAAGAAAAGGATTTTCAAAATCAATTTCTGGTAATCAGTTATTACATCAATGAATGAACTACTTTTTACCATTTTGGTTTCCACAGTAGAAACTAACCATTTTATTTGTAATTTTTCTTTTGTGTCTGTTTTACCTAATGCTGCAACACTTAGGCTTCCAAAAGACTAGAAAAACACATTTTGAAGTTTATCAATTAATGAAAAAGAATCTCAGCGTTAGATTTGAAGGACTCTTTAAATCTACCAGATTTGTAAGAGTGAAATTAAATTTTACACCAAATATATATATATAAATGTATATATATAAATCAGAAATATATGTATAACTTATTTACATATATGAATCACAAAGACTACGACAGAAGTGAAAAATAAAAATGCACATGTCCAACCTTTTGTCATAAACAAAAGGTTTAACTCCGGTATACATCTGCCTTCCTGACTTTATCAAGTAGCATTAAGCTGAAAAACTAATCCTACAGGAGCACACGGATATGGACTTAACATAGAATGAGCTTCTTTCATTTGACCTTGTAGCAATCCAGAAAAGAAACAACATTAGCAAGCCACTTCTGTCAGTAATGCTGTGATTTTTCCCCTCCTATGGGCTGATAGTTAAGCTTAGGACATGGTAACAGCCCAGGCACAGGCTCCAGCTCAGATGAGCACACTACACCCAGCACTCTGGCCCGCTGTTCTCAGCTGCTGAGGCAGAAGCAGCACAGATCTGAATCAAAATGCCACCCTGGTGGCACACACAGTTCACAGCCTGCTTACCTGAATTACTCACTGCATTGCTGAAGACTGCCTGACAATTTGCCAGTGACCTCCTCTGAAATGACTGGCTGCCTAACCAGTCACACAGGGACAGTTCCCTGTGGGTGAGCATGAGGCACAAGTACACACACAGTCAGATGCTCGCAGTCACCATCCCTCACCCCAAGGGAACAAATCCTGGTCCCTGTCTGGGGACAAGACACCCAACCGTCTGGAGTGAGTCTGCCTTCAGGCAAAGGTGAGACCTCACCACAGCCTAATGGCTCCTGCAACCTCCAGGCCAGTGCTGCTGCTCAGCATGGCACAGGCCAAGAGCAGGACTGCACTCACAGACAAAGCCTGTGGCTTTGGGCAAACTGGTACCCAGATCTCCAGCAAGGTAAGAGTGTGGACAGAGAAGTCCATGCCCATCTCCAAACCTGATGCTGCACTTGCTCTTGTAGCAATAAAATGGCTTCAGTTTCCCATTGTGCTTCACCAGGGTCTGACAACATAGTTTTTGTGAACTTGCCCTTTTAAGTTGTTCCGCCTGATCATCTGTACATTTTTTTAAATAAGTCCAACGTGTTTATTATCAATACCAAATATATTAGAGCTTCTCCTTTTAATTTCACTTAACCTAAAGAGACAGTAACATAACCTACCTGATTTTATGACTGAAATCAAACTATACTAAAATCCAAAAACCAATATAAATATTATGAGATAAAGATGAATATTTTTTAAAATTTTATCCCCATTTTTTTATAGTCACTGACATTTTTATTAAAATGTGCCTACTACTTGTATTTACCTAACATTAGAATTTGTCGATAATAGAAGAGCAACAAATTGCACAGGAATACCTATGGCTGGGCCCAACAATACTGCAAGAACCACATGCACTTTACATATTTCACAATGAACAAAAAAGTAGAGTTCAGTTGGTATGATGCACTGCTCTGTCTTAAGAGTACAGTATCAAGCTGATGAATGAAAAACAAGGCAGAGGAGTAAACCCAGATGAAAAAAAGAAAGTAAGCAGTAAAAAAAGTGCTCTGTAATAGGAAATATTTTGTAAAGTGAACAAAAAAATCAAAAGCTAGGTAGAAAAAGATCCTGTGTAGGTGTGCTATAAAGTAAACACGCAATCAGTAAAGGAAATTACTACCTCTCTCAGTTCTCCAATTCTGCGAAGTGCTTTATCCTGACTTTGACTCAGAATGCTCTTAAGAAAAAGGGAGAATAAAGATCAGGTGTATTAAATGTAACTTATAAAACATATAAATACATAAATAAATTCACAGAATTGTACTTCAGCAGAAGATGTAATGATTTGTATTTCTCTTTCAAGTCATGCTTGATGTGTAAGTATTATCATAAATTGCCAACTGTGGGTTGGCAATCTATCACCTGAACTCAGCTGATGCAAAAAAAAAGACTGGAGTACAATAGCTTCACAGTTATTTTGATAAATCAGTATTAACTTGGTTTCCTTAGAAATCCCAGATAATAGAATCTTTTGTTATATGCACACATACAATGCACTGAAAATTAAATCTGTATTTGCACTACACATTTTAAGATTCAAAAAAGCATTCAGGCAAGAGAAGATGAAAAGTAATTCTTACCTGTAGCTTCTTCTTTTCCCGCTGGATAACTTGATAAGCAGACACTAGCTAAAATACAGAAATTGGGTATAATGATGATAATGCATTCATTAACAGCTACTGAAATAATTTCCTTAATTGTATCACTGTGTGCATTTTGAAACTCTTCACTTCACTTGAGAACACTCTGTTGACAGAAGTGTACTTAAATTTTCTCAGTGTTTCCTTTTTCTATCTATAAAATACCTCCAATGTTTTAAAAAAGAAGTCTACATCACAAAACAGTGATGTTACTCAGCATTCATGCACAGTTTTCCCTTTGCTGAGAAGACGTACCATGCTTCAATACAGGGGATCAAAACCCAACAGTATCAGAAAGTTACATCCCAGACAGCTACCCCACAGGGATGTCCATTTGAAAGAGTGCATGCCCCAGGGAGCTTAAGTAAAAGTCATTTTACAAAGAGTATGAATTAAAAAATACATTTACAAATTTTGCAAAAAAGGATCTGTGTAATGTTCTCATCCCATGTGCTTTGCATATACCCAGCAGACAGACAGACTGAAAGTGGACAATATTTCTCATTGTAAGCTGACAAAGGATTTAACAAGTAACTGCACAATTTAGTTTAATTCAAAATTTAATTACAGTTGCCAAAGTTGAAGTAGCTTAATGACACTTGGAACTAGAATATTCTGTTCTGAAATTGATGAAAACCTAAAGGAAAACACATCCAAAACACTCAAACTAGAAACCAATAGGTCAAAATATAACTTCAAATTCTTATATAAAATAAGATTTTTTCAAAATTACTTTTAATTTCAAAGTCATATTTATTTTGCACTTAAAAAGAAAACTAAAACTGCTATGGATGGTTTCCTTCACCACATTTTTGAGATGCTAACTCTGTATCCTACTTTAAGAGAGAAAAAATATTTATGTTTTAATTACTCATTATATATTGAAACTACTGTCATCCAAGCTCCAGCAAAGCAATTCTTTCCAATTGAACTAAAGAAACAGAAAAAATCACCAAGCCTTTTTGATACAGAAAACTAACACTTACTAAACACACTACACTAATAAAAAAAAAAAAAGCCCACACAGAAAACCAAAACCCCAAACACCAAAACAAACCCACAAATTGAAGAATTTTCACTTTAGCAATACTGTTTTACATAAACTTTAAAAAAATACCTACTATACCAGCTGGAAGAGAACCAAAAATTAATGGGAGACAACTGTTTTTTCAGGCATATGCTGAATACTGCAATTGCTGTATACATATTTTAGATTCCAGGGATTTTGACACTAGTAGACAAAAGTCTGCACAGCAATTTTTGTATTTGAGGGCAGCAAACATTAAAAGAACTGTAAAAAACCAGTGCAAACATCCAGTTTTAAATACAACACACACTTCAAACAAAAAAAGCCAACACAAACAAAAAAACCCCAATCCCAGAGAGCTTTACTTTCCCAATAATTCGGGAAATGAGTAAAAAAACTATTTATATCATTGGAGTTCACTAAAATAGCAAAAGAAACGGTCCTTGAATTAATTCCTTACAGGCAATATCTGGAAATTATGGAGAATAGAACTTATTTCTTTAAAACAAAATGCTTGCCTATTGTATGTGCATAGAATATACATTATGCACTTCAAGAAAAAGTTTCAGAACAAAAGTAAATTTGCTGTCATGTGAGTACAAATCATGCTCAGCTCTGTCCTGAACTCCACCCCCTCCTACAGGCTTTCTGCTGAAACCTTAATAGGCCTACTTTCTGTGAGTAACCACTAATTAACCTCTACTGCTGACATGAAGAAATTATTTATAAACAAGAGAAGAAAAGGATTTCCATGTTTTATCACTGGAAAAACATTTGATCTCTCTAGATGCCAATTTGAATTATAATTTAACTTCCATGTTAGGTTTAAATTGAAACATTTGCTCCAAACAGGAAAACAAAAAGATTATCCACTACTGCAATCTCTGTAAGCCTCATCTTTTTCCCCTCTCTACCCAGCTAAACCAGTCACTACATTGCCTACCTCTGAGTATTTTACCCTATAGTTGCCCAAACTGCGCTCCATTCTGCGCAGTCGCTGCAGCAACTGCTCTTTGCTGAGGCTGTCCATATTGCCAGGAGGCTCTTCTGTTTCACTTTCAATGTCAGAAGGTGAGTCAAATGTGGGACTGAGGGCATCCAAGTCCAGTCGATTCAGTGAGTCTCTTGAAGAACTTCGTACCAGGGACTCTTTAGAAGAAGAGCGGAATAGGGTCTCTTTCACCGGGCTTCGAAACAAAGATTCCATGGAGGAAACTCGAAGCTGAAGCCTCTGGGTGAAAGACTGAGTGTCACTTAGCTGCAAAAATCCAAAGCAAGTCATTATTTCTGCACTGCTTTTAGGCAGACAGACACACTAAAGCCCAGGAAAGAGAGACCTGATCTGGGCAACAAAATGACTGTTGCCTAACACATGCATGACACCAAATACACTGTTCTAGACCAAAAGATTCTGTGCTATGGTACTATATACTGCTGGTGCTACAGAAGTGATTCGAAAGCATTACTGCACAATGTTGCCCCTACGATCAAATGTTGGGATGCATGTACCAGGAGCCACGGCTAACTCAATTTCATCAAGCTAAAGTTTTTCCCAAGACATATTAAATGACTTACACTTTTACCACTAGCGACAATACTTTTAAGCCTATCAGTTCTTTTCCTTCAGGTAGAAATTAGCTTTCCAGTCATGCAATATGCCCTGTACTCTTGAAAGCGAGGTTAATGCTCTGTATCCCATGATGGCTGTGCAACAAGATGCATCTCAATGCAGGCAGTCTGCTAATCTACCATTACAAAAAAAACCAAACAAACCTCCACACATCAGTGACACCACTTAATACCAGCTAATGGGATTACACATAAACAAAATACCCTAGTATCCTGACAGGAAAGGATTTATCATCCCTACTCCAGCATGAAGATACATACTGGACACTTAAACCAAAGTAACACAAAGACAACACAGCAGGAAAGGAGGAAACAAACCCCCCATATCCTCCACATACCTGTGGGGAGGCTGGTTCACTTCCATTATTTTCTGTGGATCCGGGAAGTGGTTGTTTAGTTAAGTTCTACAGCAGGAAAAACAACCATTAGAAGGAATAGACACTACAAGGACTGTAATTCACTGATTCTTAGAAATATCATCTGTACTTTTACCTTGCCTGTGTTTTTAGTACTTTCTTTACAATGTTTATTAAGAGGTCTTCATGCAAACAAGCTAGTTTGTTAAATTCGAAACAGATTGCTGCAATATACAGAACTACAAAGCAGCTATGTGTGCATGGATTAGTACAAGACATCTGCAAATGGTGATATCTCCAATTAAGTTACTCAGAGCGATTATTTATATAACATTTATGCGTAAATCAAAGAAACACCAAAAAGCCAAAATGACAGCAGGAAAAATCTAATTGATGACTAGTGTTTACAGCCAACATGAGTAAGAGTAACACCGTCTTTCTCTATTTAACTGCACTGGGAGGGTGGAAACTACCTGGAAAAAGAGTGCTGGTAACAAGCTGTTTTAAACTCCGAACAAGCAGAGGAAGAAAATTAAACTTTCAGAAAAAACATTTGGCAAAAAACTTCATGTGTACATTCCTCTGCACTGCCAAAGAAAGAAAAACAAAACACACACACATAAAAAACTGCACCCCAACCAACAAAACCAACACAGCAGAAAACAATTTGTTTGTTTGTTGGGGTTTTTTGTTCGTTGTTTTTTTGGGTTTTTTTGGTGGGTTTTTTTTTTTTAACATTCTGTTCCTAGTCTGTCTATCCTGCTTTTCCTATGTCCTATGTTCAGGTGTTTTCTAACCAACTCCCAGTGACGGGAAGCTGGATAACACCACAGTTTTCAAGAAGGATGACCCTGGAAACTACTGGTCTATTAGTCTCACTTCAGTGGTCGGTAAAATTATGGAGAAAATTTTTCTGGGAGTTACTGAAAAACACCTGAAAGACACCACAGTCATTGGTCACAGTCAGTACAGCTCCACAAGGGGAAACTCCTGCTTGTCAAATATGATTTCTCCTTATGACAAGATTATCCATGGAGCTGACCAAGGAAAGCCATTTGTTATAAACTTTTTAGATTTCAGTAAAGCTTTGGATACTGTCTCTTACAGTATCCTTCTGGACAAAATGTCCAGCACACAGCATGCAATGGTTGAGCAACTGGCTCATGGGTCAGGCATAAAGAGTTATGGGGTAACTTCACAAAGAGTAAACGGGGTAACATCAGACTGGTGACCTGTCACTAGTGGGGTTCCACAGGGCTCCATCTTAGGCCCAGTTCTCTTCAACAGCTTCATGAATTACTTGGATGCAGGACTCAAAGGTACACTAAGTAAGTTTGATGATGACTCTAAATTGGGAGGAGCTCTCGACTCCCCCAAAGGTAGGGAGGCCCTGCAGAGAGACCTCAACAAATTAGAGGACTGGGCAATCACCAACCATATGAAGTTCAACAAGGGAAAATGCTATATTCTGCACCTGGGATGGGGCAACCCTGGATGTTCGTACAGACTGGGGAAAGAGAGGTTGGAGAGCAGTGCACAGAAAGAGAACTGGGGATCCTGGTCAACAGAAAGTTGAATATGAGTCAGCAGTGCCCTGGCAGCCAGGAGGGCCAATCGTGTCCGGGGGGGCATCAGGCACAGCATCGACAGCCAGTCGAGGGAGGGGATTGTCCTGCTCTGCTCTGAGCTGGTGTGGCCTCGCCTTGAATATTGTGTGCAGTTTTGGGCACTGCAATAGAGGAAAGATACTAAGCTGTTAGAGAGTGTCCAAAGGAGGGCAATGAAGATGGTGAAGGGCCTTGAGGGTACTTGGTCTGTTCAGCTTGGAGGAGACTGAGGAAATACCTCATTGCAGTCTACAACTTCCTAAGGGGGGGAAGTGGAGGGGCAGGAACTGATCTCTTCTCCGTGGTGACCAGTGATAGGACCCAAAAGAATGGTACGAAGCTCTGTCAGAGGAAGTTTATGCTGCATATTATAAAAGGTTCTTCACCCAGAGGGTCGTTGGGCATGAGAACAGGCTCCCCAGGGCAGTGGTCACAGTACCAAGCCTGACAGAGTTCAAGAAGTGTTTGGACAACACTCTCAGGTACATGGTGTGATTCTTGGGGCTGTCCTGTGCAGGACCAGGAGTCAGATTTCGGTGATTCTTGTGGGTCCCTTCCAACTCAGGATATTCTATCACTCTAACCTATACAAATCCTGACAGTTTTATGTTCTTTAAACCCAGTCCAACTGAATTAGCAACACATGCTAGAAACCATCTTGGACATGAATTGTCCAAGAGAAGCAAAGTACTGAGGCATATCAAACAAAATATGGGTAAATTCACTTAAAAGCAGTGTAACTCTTAATTTTAAATCCAGCTGTACCCTGAAAGTTACATGCAAACTGAAAAATTTAAGGTGTACATATAACTGAAATTTGAATCATAATCCCCCTTGTATGCATCTGCCACATAATCACATTCACAGCTTCTACTCTGGATACACAGATAAGCATACCTAAATATTAACGAGGCAGAGGAATGATACAGTGTAAAAGGGCTTTAAAAAGGTCTTAAGGAAGTACAAAAAATACCACAGAATGAAGAGAAATTCAGATAGTTAAGGAAAACAGGGTACTGAGCAGTCACCCAGATGCAGACAAAATTAAATGAGTAATAACCAGACATACAAGAAGTCTGAATTTGGAAATTGCGCTTCACCTGGTTTGAACAAAATCTGCATTCTGCTTCAGAACACTATCCTGTGGTGGTGGATTTATTCCTAGCGGATTAACAGCTCTTACTGTGTTTTAATCTACAGCACTTCCACATTTTATTCTCAGTTCCCTTACCTGTTCTTTTTCGTTTCCTAACTGGGAAGTTAATAATAAGGTAATCCAAATAAAAAATTTTCTGTTCTACAATTTACAAAGCATCTACCATGCTAGTACAGGCCTGACAACAGAGGAAGACAAATACTTTACCAAGAATAACGAACTAACTGCATATACTTCTTTCAAAAATCATATATTCTGATATACATAAAAGAGAATTAAAGAAAACTATGAAGGGTTTGTACATGTAATTCATAAGAATAATTTAATATTTAACATCTATTTTAAAACACAAGATTAAGTAGATTTATTAAATTTAATAAGGTTTTTATTAATATAGAACCCATGGATGCTGTTCCTTTCTTTGAAGATGCTTAAAAATCTGCCATTTAAGGATTTACAAAGATCCTCAAAAATGTAATTTCAAAACTAAACTAATGCCGCCACTTTTAAAATTCTCCTACTTTTTATGCTGGCGTCTTTGTACTCAATCTGTGTGGACAAATGTAGAAACTACATCTGGGGGTTAGACTTTCCACTGGCATAAATAATCCACTGGCAGGGATACACTGGTAATCTTTTGTATAAAAACTGGACCACCATAGGTATGTAGCTGCTACAAGACTACATCACTGTGCAATGGGTTGTATTCAGGTGTCCACACACTGAAAGTAACTATGAATGGAAGTTGCTATATATAAGTATTGATTCAAGAGGCTTTCAAGAGCTTAAATGCCCTAGCCTTTCATAAGTCTTATGAGAGCTTTCAGCAAAACCAGAATCACAGAGCACGAGCAGGCATTTCAAACATCTTAAACCCAGCTGTTACATCAGGGTTTTTGGAAACCAAGGGAAGTGTCTCCTCCACAAACTCACAGAACATACACATCCATATACTTACAATCTCTAATAAAAAGGTTTCTTTTTATTATGAAGATGTATAAATCATAACTCAGTTTTAACTGGAGCACATTAGGATGTTTTAGTGACATTTACACCTCCTTACTTCCCTATTTCTGAAACGCAAACTAATTCATCTTACTTATTTCTCAAAGGTATAAGTAGATTAGTAAGCCTGAAAAGTGAAAGTTTAAATGTTTTAATTTAAAAACATTTTACTGTTTTCCCTCCTTCTCAGGTATTCCAAAACTTAGTAAATTATGGAGGGAGAAAGGAAAGAAAGCTTAGTAGACATTTTTTCCCCTCATTTCCCTTTCATTTTTCTTTTAAAAACCACATTGTGTCCAAGAATATTTTGAACAAAATGCAACAAAACCTATGTAGCTTAGTTAGTAACGAGTTTATACCAACTTCATATACGCCAAAAAAATCCACAATTACAGTCACTTCTCTATGACATTCACTCTCTTAGATCACATATCAGTTGCATACACACAGTTTGATTTAGCAGAATTAATATGCATTTGTGTGTGTTGATGAAACTTTCCCTCTCCTGCATCTTCAGTTTATCTAGGTTTCCCAAACATACATAATGTAGGGTGCTTTTTAATATAATTGTTTTTATAATCAGACATCCCATTCTCTATTCTCATTGTTTTCTCCCCCTCCCAATTCCTACTGTGAGAGTACTGCTCTAGAGTTTTCAGAAAGCTCAGAGAAAAAAATCAGTTTTACAGGTAACATATTATTAATACACACTGGTACACATTAACAATAACTTGTACATTATAACTATTTGTTATGTATGCAGTCTTGTATATAAATATGCAAGCCAGTAAATATGCCACTGAAGTACATACTAAAAGATCATATAAAGACAACATTTGAGCAATCACACAAATACATTATTTGAAATAAAACTGTTTTAGAGATATTCTGTAATGTAGTGAAAACCAAAAAAGGTTAATTTTGCAGTGAATCTTTAAGTAGCAATTGCTGGATTTCAAATATGATCAAAATATCTAGAACTGAAAAAAAAATTTAGTAACTATTTTGAAACTACAGATTTTCAGCATGTCCTCTTTGGTCCCCATCAAAAAGTTCAATCTTGAAAACACAACTGAACTAGTAATGAATCAGTGTTTTAAGGACATGCTCTAAAAAAGCATAACCATTTGCAACAAATTAAGACTTTCCATGGATCACCATTTTAATCATTAATCATTGTTTCTGTCCAATCTTGCTTAGCCTGAGAGAGAAAAGTCCAACACAACATGGTGTGCCTTGCTCTGTCCACCTCCTTATTAGATTTCTATCCTGCTACAGCTTTCAGTGACTTGTCATTTTCAGCCCCTGCATGACCAGCAAAGAGCACTTACTCAACCGGAAAAGCATCAGGGATGAGCTGGGGCTCTAAAAAATACTGTGATTTGACTACAGACTCGGGAATGCCATGCCTCCGAAGCATGTGAAGGATGCCATTCCAGACCTATGACAATAGCAAGAATACAGCTTTGTATGTGCCTATGTTAAAAAGCGGAAGTCTGCTTTCGTCCCTATGCCTGCTTCTTTCTCTTCACGTCTCGTCTCTTCTCATTGAGCTTCTCCACTTACATATGATGAAAACAACAATTCCAGGCAAAGAAATGTATATTTAAAATAAAAATCAATTATTATAAAAAAGGTTAGTTATCCTCACAATAATAGCTGCCAGGGTACCAACTAGATACAGATTAATTTCAAAGTCTACGTGAAATAATTATTCCCTGCTGCCATTAGTAGTAAATGACAAGCAACCTTTACTGTACACAGCAAAAAGCATGTAATTTTTACACGAAACCAATCCCAATGTTTATCCTATCCATTTATCTTGAAATATATACAGACATATACAAACATGAAATGGAAGATTCTATGCAACAAACATACAAACTTTTGCAACATTTATTTAAAAGTTGTGTAGGGTACGGTTACCTGTACAAGAGAAAACGTTAATTTTTTTATGTTACGATAAATTCACATCATACAGCACACCAGCCAGGAGCTATCAGGTACTACCTCTGTGAAATTTAGTGCAGGGTTAGCAACAAGGTAGTTAAGATAGATGTCTCTGTGAGAACAAGCCACAAGCAACACTAGGTTTGCCTTCTAGTACATTACTCTCCTCCACCTGCTAAAGGCATTACTAAGAGGGGTAGGAGGACTCACCACACTGTCACTCTGTGGTTTAGGTTGTTTGGTGGGATCCAAAGCAAAGATAGTATACTCAGAGAGAAAAGCAGGTTCTGCTATCATTCCGGCTAACAGCTGTCATTCAATGCAAAAAGGAGGAAAATGAAAATAAATCAAGAAATAAAGAACACTGCACAACTTTACTCATTTTTTCCATGCTATTAAAAACATAATAAAACAATACAGCAGTTTATGAGACAACAGATATTGATAAAGGCAGGACATAACCAGAAAATATGCATTAGATCATTTCAGAACGGCCAAAATACAATTTTTATCATTTGGTAGTAAAGAAGCATGCAATTTAAAAGACAGATCCTAGTTTAGCCAAAGATAAAGAAAATGTTTCAGGCACTTATACTGTCACTTTTTTAAACTTCTGTGGATGAGTTATCATATACCACTGAGCCCTATACGCTCTCAGTTATGCATGAACAACCCACTATTCTAAAAATTCTATCAGTATTTCAGTTATATACACTATAAATCGCTTGCTTTTGACTACTTATCATCAGTGCTCTTATACACTAGAATTCTAACTACATTAAAAAAAATTCCTTATATTGTTTTTAAACTACTAGAACACTATTTTGTAAAAACACCACAAGTTGAATTAAACATTTTATCAAATCAGTATGTAAGAAGAGATTTAAATCCCTAGAGATGAAAACATGAAGAGAAGGAGACTGGAATTTGAATTCAAACTGGATATATATATTTAATGTAATGCAATCTAATGCTGTTAGGATGTGTAACAGATTTCAAAAAAATATTCCTCTCATGATTATACTCATTTATATGTAAGTTCAAGGTTCTTTCAGCCTTTCTTACAGCCTGAGATTTCAGAATTGTGCTGTCTGCTGACTGAACCAAAACATGAAATAACGCAAAACTGTTCTGAAATAATGAGACAAAACCCTATATCAAGTTACTAAATAGTATTTTTAGGAGCCAAATAAATTACAGTGTAAGTTAAGAGTTTGATTTACTTTTTTTTCTGACAGTTACATTGACTCCAGTGCTCTAGTAGCTTACTTACATCAATTCAAATTGAGAGAGGAAAAATATTTTCATATGTAAGATCTGGAACACTACATGGCTCTCAATTTATGTTCACAAAACCCTTTCAGAAATTGTAGTAAGTGGTTAATGTTCATTGACAGCCATATACAATAGCTTCTGATTGTTGGATTTGCCAATAACTAGCTAGGTCTGAGAAACTCAGCTGAAACTTCTCACTTTTAAGTTGCTACAAAGACTAGCTGCTAATAAAAGAGATGGTCACATTTCTCCTGCTCCCAATCTTTTTCACCCCTCTGGCCTCAGCACACTTGCCCTCTGCATTCACTGTGGTTGCAAACACTTGCTGAGTTTTGTGAGACTGGTCACCAGTCTCAGCCTATTAGAAGTGTAATGCTTAAAGAGTAAACTGTGTTAAAGTTCCTGCTATATACATTCAAGTGTGTAAAACCGATAGAAGTTTCCTTATCTGAGCTTTCAGACAAAGGAAAAATAAGAAAGCTGATAAATGATAATGATTCCAAAAAATCTTCCTCCAGTGCTGACAATTGTAGAAGCTCATAGCCTTGACCCTGCTATGCATTTTGCACACGTTCCTCTTCTTGAAAGGATATATGCCAGAAAAAGAAAGAGGTAAATATTATGCATGCACAAACATACCACAGCAGTACTACAAGCAAGCCTGATGGCCTCATGAATTAGAAGCACGCAAATTCTCCACCACAAATAAAGTTATGAAATCTTAAAAGAGAGAAATTACTTTGTATGTTTGGAGAAGATCAGTTAAGAAGATAAAACACAGTTTGCAAAGCACTGATAAATGGATTACAGCAAATATTATTAACCAAAAGATTATGAACATTTTCAACATGTAACATATTATCTTCAGCTTAGTTAAGTCACTTTTAACAACATGACCCAAGAACTTCAGGAATCACAGGCAATTTAAATTATCTCTTCATAGTAACAGCATGCTAATCCTTGTTTCTCAAAAAATTATTAAATTGTGACATTTCACCATAGCATTACTTCACTTCATCCTAATTCCATTATTTAGTACATCAAACAATTTGCATTAAAAATAATTCCTATTTGATCTCTAACAAGTTCACCCCGCTCCAAAAAAAAAGATGGACTGTCAGTTTGCTCAGCACCTAAGAGCTGTTAGGATTTTTAGTCATCCCTGGAAGTTCACGACCATGTTATTGCAGTCAAGTTCTAACAGGAGACCTAGACATTAATTCTTTCACAAAACATTAATTACAAACCCCAAAACTTACAGGTAAGAGAGAGAGAGCTTTAAACAATGGCAGGAGTTAATTTTAAAAATCCACTCAAAACTACCTGGTAGACTGATACAGAGTGTATGCAACTCCTGTTTAGCAAGATTGGAAGATCCAGGCTATCCACTGTCTAAAATATGCCAATATATATTATGTTATGATTTTGAGAAAAAGAAAGAAAAAAACTTATGAATATAAATTGATGCAGCACTGCTTGAGTTTTCAGACATACAACTCCAGGGTCTCTATCATAATTAACAGTTTACACAAACAGTAGAATGCAATTAGCAATTCTGCTAAGTTTCACAGATGTTGATCAGACACAAGAACATTTCTAAATAATCTCAGCTTCACCCTGCTGTCGACTGAGTAAAGGCAAGCACAAAAAGGAAGGAGCCAACCCTACAAATAAAGAAGAACAAAATACAGTACTGAGGCAGAACAGTAATTACTGTATCAAAATGAAATTCCAAAGTATTTCTTCTCCAGTAGCCAAGAGTTTCACAATTCAAATAGCTACCAAAGACAGAACATGCTCAGTCATGGTCCAAGAGTGTTATTTCTTTAGAACTGGCTGTATCTACCCACTAGTGAGTTCATCCTCTGTTCTCAGATGTTGGGTGACCAACAATGAAAATATTTAAGGACTGGCTCACAGTATTTTTGTTACTTTGATAGGTATGTTTTTACCGTTAAATTATAGGCAGAGCTCTCTAGTGAGTTCTGTAATTATACTACTTAATGCTTTCCAATATATACATGTGTTTTTATCTGCATTTTTAATTTTTTTAATCATCTATTCAATATGGCTTTAAGAACTAGCTGTCTAGTTAACTTGGAAGGGGGATGTTAGGGAAAGGAGTATTAAAAGTAACTAAAAATTATTCACCTATGCCTGGAAAACAGGCAAGAAACCACCTGGTAGTCAAGCAAAATTAAACAATATTACCACGGGATTCTTGCACTTAAGGACTTGTCCTAAAACCCACTCTGAATTATCTTAGTAGCTTCAGAAACATTAAAGACATCTGGTGCTATACTGTCTTATGTATCACTAGCACCACTTTAGCGCTAGACCAGTATAGTGATCAATAAAACTAGACAAGTGGTGACTCCAAGCAGGATGAAGCATACCAGAAACAGAGTATGCGAAGATGTAATTGTTTAATTAACCTGCTCTAATCCTCTGAATGCCATCACATCCCACTTGAAGCTTGCTATAGAAATCCTAGTAAGATCTTCCAACATTCTGTTTGAAACATACTCTGGAGGAAGCGGCTGATACACCTGAAGGCTGTGCTGCCATTCAGTGAGACCTTGATAGGCTGGGGAGTTGGGCAGAGAGAAACCTAATGAAGTTCAACAAAGGCAAGTGTAGAGCACTGGACCTGGGGACAAATAACCCCAAGTACCAGTACAGGTTGGAGGCTGACTACCCAGAGAGCAGCTCTGCAGAGAAGGACCTCAGAGTCTTGGTGGATGAAAAGTTGACCATGAGCTGGCGGTGTGCCCTTGCAGCCAGGAGGGCCAATGGGATCCGGGGGTACATTAGGAAGAGCACTGTCAGCAGGTCGAGGGAGGGGATCCTTCCCCTCTACTCAGCTTTAGTGAGGCCACACCTGGAGCGCTGTGTCCAGTTCTGGGCTCCTCAGTACAAGAAAGACAAGTTGCTTCTGGAGAGGTATTAGACACCCGACCAGTTATTACTGGGTCAGAACCACTTTGTGGGGAGTGTGTGTGTGTGTGTGTGTGTGCGTGCGTGTGTGGAGGGGGAAGGATGGGTCGAACCTCATGGAGGTGAGGTGGCTTTGCATCCCTCACAGCAGGCCCCTGGAGCCCACATGAGGAAGCCCCAGGGTAGCCATCAGTCACAAACAGCCCAGGAAAACTATAACACACCACACCTCCTGGAGCCCCTAACCCAGTGCAGATTGGCAGAGCCAGTGAGGATACTGCCCCCCACCCTGGCCTGGAGCCCCAGAGTGGCTGGTGGCCTAGAGGGGTTGGCCATAGCGACCAGAGCAGATAAAATCATAGGTATGTCTTTGCCTTGCATCGTGGTCCTGCCACTTGAAATTGTGAGAGCTGGCCTTCTACAAGGTTTCTGTGGTAGCTCTCTCTCCCTCTTTCTCCTTCTTTTTGCTCCCTCTGCTTCTCTTTCTTTGCTCCTTTCTTGATGCTTAGGGTGGCTTGGAGCTGGAGGGATTGGATTTTGATTTAAATGTTGTGGATTAATAGTATATACTGAGTCAGCACTGTGGTGGAACATTTTGTCTAGCTTGTGTGGTGTCCTTCTGCACAAGTTCCCTTATTTGCTGCCCTAAATGAATAAATAAATCCCTTGAGAACAAATCTGTGGCTTATTCTCTTGACGCTATCTCGAGGTATTAAAGAACCCTATATTTATATTTTAAAGTAAAACTCCTAGCTGAGTCCAGGAGCTGGTAGCTCCCAGAGCTGGAATCTTACAAGAAGGTGCAGTGGAGGGCCACAAAAATGGTTAGGGATCTGGAGCATCTCTCTTATGAGGAGAGACTGAGAGAGATGGGCCTGTTCAATCTGGAGAAGAAAAGACAGAGAGGGGATTTAATTAATACATGCACATATCTCAAAAGATGTTGTCAAAAAGATGGTGCCAGACTCTTTTCAGTGGTGCCCAGTGACAGGACAAGGAGCAGTGTTCATAAACTAAAACACAAGAAGTTCCATCTCAACATGAGGAAGAACTTCTTTTCATTGAGACTGGCAGAGCACTGGAACAGGCTGCCCTGGGAGGTCATGGAGTCTCTCTCTCTGAAGACATTCAAACCAAATCTGGACACATTCCTGTGTCACTTCCTGTAGGTGTCCCTGCCTTGCCAGAGGGTTGGACTGGATGACCTCCAGAGGTTTCTTCCAACCCTAATAATTCCGTGATTCTGTGATACTCCAGGGCATATGATCTCCCTAAACTACACTGATCTTAATCTCAGGCACCAAATTTATAGGCTGAAGGCTGTTAAGGACTACATCTAGTGCAAGTAGCTCAGTGTACAGTTGCATTGTAAGCTGCAGGTTGTGCCCTGGGTAGGAGGAAATGGTCCCCAACGAAGGGCATGGGGACTTGCTGTGCTGGCTGGATGGTGGCCAGTCACCCAGAGACTCTGCAGAACCCACTGAACAGTGAGAAGACCCCAGAACAAAGATCACCATTGGAACACGCACACAGACTTGAAAGCCCGGGGATTCCTTTGTTCAGTATCTCAGCTTGGAGGCACCCAGCCTGATCTGTCATTATGTTGCTGCACCTTGATAAAATTACTTAAAGGAACCAGAAGTCTGGGACTCTGCTGTGGGAAACCTTGGGTCAAGCCAGTAAGAGGAACTTGTCTGACAATGTGAGTGTGAGTAGAGAGTCAAGAAAGTCACCCACTGGCTCATTGGAGCTGCCTGTGGCAAAGGGGCTTAAGTCCTAGCAGTGAAAGCCTGGGATGGTGCAAGTGTGACTGCCAGAGTGGCTCCTGGATGGTCATACAAGAAAGTTTCCTTAATATGCTGTGATATGGCTGATCTTTCATCACAATATTTAACTCTCATTCTGATTTTTTTTTGGTACACAACTTGTCTAAGAGAAAAGCCAGTATCTGCTCATCTACTTCAAGGAGCTAGCAGATTCAGCTACCAGCTAAAGGTTTAGAGTTTCAATTCTTACTGACAAGTAAATCATTCCTCAGAGTAAAATAAATAAATAAATTTGGTTATTTGTCCAAGTTGGGGAATGCTAGGAAAAAAAGTTGTGAATAATTCAGTAATTTTCCCATTTACAAAATATTTATTTATAAAAAGTTTGTGCAATTTGCAACATACTCTTTTATGTCTCATCCCTACTGTGATCATGGAATAGGAAAAAATGAATAGCTGAAAGTTCAAGGTTTTCCCTGCAATTAAAAAAGCCCCAGAATCCAAGAAAGCAGAACTGCATTTTCAGAAAGAGGAAGTACAGAAATCAAATACAAGGTCTTTTCTGGTTTGCTTTTAACTTTCATGAGTGATCTAATCATGTTGGTGTAAGCATCAGGAGTTGTAAAATTCAAGTTTACATACATACAAATTTAGTCTTAAATTTGCATGTCAGAAAGGAAAAAAATAGATATATCTGAACCAGTACCATCTTTGCATGGCAACATTTGTTAAGAACTACTTCAAATTAAGTATGTCAATACAGGAAAGATGCAGGATTAGCAAAAGTACTGAAAGAATATTATTTCAGCTTGCCTTGTCGTGCTTTATTAATAGCCAATGCTATAAAAATATTTCAATTAATTTAAAAATCCTTTTAAAAGTAATTTTACAGCACTAAAGTGAGACTGAAAAGTACCTGTCATGGTTTGAGATACCCCAAAATCCAATTTCTCTAGTCTAAGCCCCCTCCCACATGTCAACCTAATGTGAGATGGGTTTTCCAGACAAAAACATGCCAGACTCCAAGTGGGGGAAAGGGAATATATTACAATGACTGGACAAATAAATATTATAACACATTATACACACAATCACAACTATCTCTACCATGACATATACATTTACAATGATCAGATCTCTTCTCCCCTCCAAATAAAAGTCCAGGAGGGAAAGAAGGACAGATCCCTTCCAGTCTCCGAACAGCAGGAGTACTTTCCAAGGCAGCAGGTTTCTTCTTCTCCTGCATGCAGCAGCTGTGGCTAGATTTCTGCCAGCACTCACGGGGGAGGTATCCAAGCTCCCTCGGCCCCCTTGACGCAGGCAAAGGGGTCTTCCGTGGGCTACGTAACCCCAGACAAGGTCGTTTCACCACGGTCATATCACGAAGACACAGAGGGGTCTTCGTGACGGTCTGGTATCTCCAGGAGATTCCAAGATCCTTGCAGGGCCTCTGTGCCACTGCATGAGGCTGCCACCTTGGCAGCAGTGCGAGGGGGGAGCCAAGGTCACCCCCTCTGCATTCCATCTGGTCGTCCCGGCCCAGCTCCAGGACATCTTTGAGCTTCTCAGCTCCTCTTTCTCCAGTGATGCTGTACTTCAAGGCTCCTCTCAAATAGGAGTCCATCTATTCCTCCTTTCTCGGAGGTCTCAAAGGAGTTTGGGGGGGTCTAGTATCAGTTCTCACCCCCAGAACTCTGTCTCTCAGGCTGCTGGCTCTCTTTTCCTCGGCTCTCCTTCCAGGAGTCTTCTCTGCAGTGCTGCATGTTGTTTCTGCTGCTCCTCCGGTTCAGGTCTTATCTGTCCTGGCTCTCTGCCACCGTTTCTCTGGTCAGTGCCGGCTGCTGCTCTGCACCCATGGAGAAAACATCTCCCAGCTTAACTACAGACACTTAGTCCAGTCTAGCACTGTTCCAGGTCTTTGCAGTCCCCCCAGCTGGGGCTGGGAGGCCCCAGAGGCCCCGAGGGGCTCAGAGCCCCTTCCTCGTGGCTCTACAACATGGTCACCTCTCCTCAACAACCAAACTACAACTCATCTCTTCCGGTGCCTGTTGGTATGTTGACATTTTTGCAGGAGTGCCCATTGGACAGAACTTCAAAACCACCCCTTGGGGTCTACCACTTTTCTTAGCCTCTGGGGGAAAACAAGATTCAAACCACTATAGTACCATGGCTACTTTATCTTTAGCTGTAAGAAGAGCTATATATATTGTGCTCTGTTGTCACTTCCATAACACTCAAGAGGATGTCAGTGATATTTCGATCTGCATGACCGGTAGGTCATCCACAGCAAGGTCTCAGCTCTTTGCTGTCAGCTGACAGTAAACTAGTTTTGTTTATCTTCTGCAGGTGGGCCCGACTTTTAAGTAAGTATATGGTAGAACAAAAAGAAAATTTTGAACTTCCAGCAACTATAGTGAATATAACTGATGCTTTTCACCTTAAATTCTGTTTCAGAGTGAATGCAGTAACAGGTTGAAAAATAAACACTATTCTTCCCCAGAAAAGACTGGAAGCACTAAGTAAGCATATTTTAATCATCTAGGACCTTTCAAATGGCAACATATGAAGTCAGAAAGTATCTGATATGCAAATTTTCTGAAGAAGTTCTATGCGAGTACCAATAGATGCTTTTACCTCACACTGTATATATGAGCTACAGAACTAGACAGACTTCTTTTTCCTTATACATGAAAAAATTATGAGTTTCTCTGTAACACTGCCACTGAAGATCCACAGATCTAATAAAATACAATCTGAAGAAGAAAGTTGGTGTGGAAAAGAAACCTGCTTAGTATTCCACAAATGGAGCATATAAATTGTAGGTTTATTTTAAACGGATAACATTTTGGAATTTTGAAAAATAAAAAAAATCTTATTACTGTAGAATATAAAGCAAGAATGTTTGCATGTATGTTTTATTATAATTCTTTGATCAGACTAATGTTGTCATTTACAACTGTAATTCACTCTGAAATTGTTTTTATTATAAAAATATTCTGAGTGTAAATCAAGGATTTCACATGCAATACTTGCAACTTTGATATTACAGAAGTAAAAATCAAAAATCATGATTATTGAAGACATACTAAAACACAGCCACAGGGAAGACAGAAAACATGATGAAAAACTACTTTTGCTTAGCTTTCAGTAGTAAAAGGGTTAGCAATTATTCATGTACTGCAAAAACACTTTAGCACATGATACTCTACAACCAAATATTTTTAGTGTATTAAACACGGTCCAACAGTTCACTGTAATGCCACTGCCATTGACACCTGTACATAGAATAACTGCCTGGTGAAATGAGAACACTGCAAAAAAATTTAGAGAAATTAAATTTCATGTCTTAATAATTTAAACTTACTTTTAGTAATATTTTCCATTTGATGTAAAACCAGTCCTTACAAAAAAAGTAAGAGGTTTTCATCCCTTTAGCACTTGACTACTTTCTAAATTTTTAATTAAAGGATATGTTTCACAAGTAAAATTGTCATGGCAGCACACTAAGACCAAGGATAACTGTAAATCTGAGGGCATTTTAGTACTCTTTTACCAGTCTTAATCTTATTTCTCCTTCTGCCTCTCCAATCACTCCAGTCTAACCCCTGTATTTAGAGATTAATATTCTCCCAATGTAACTTGGCATGTCCTGTGGGAAATCCTTTATTTCTCCTGTTTGTCTGTAAAAGCAGTCTGAAAACGGAGTTTGCTGGGGACAACATACATCTAATAAAATAAGTGGCTCTCCATAGAAATTATGAACACTTCAGAAATCATTATACATACAGGTGACATGTCAGTAGCCTCCAACAAAATTTGGAAATGTATTTATCTTTTAAATATCTTATCCAAATTGTGAAGAGAACTATTGTTTTTTACTAAATCAAGTGATTAAACTGAAAAAGAAGATAAGCCTTCAGAATCACATACCTTTTTCTGATCTGGAATAAAAGCAAACATCTTAAAAAATAAATACAAGTTAAGGAAAAGTATTCTACCTTTCAATCAATCAATCAGTAAGTTACACTGAATCTTTCCCTTTATTTTCCCACTGAAAAAGAAAGGAAGATTTCTTCCATTTGTGGAGGCAGCACCAAGTCAATGACAGACAAAAAATAGTGAATCATTTGCACAGAAGAACATCACTGTCTCGTGGCTTCAATACTTCATATTCGACTAAGCTTTTGCTGCTTAAAAAGTCTGAAAACCTTTGTCAGATCTGTTCATTAATCTCTGCACATTATACAATGGATACACAGAATAAATTTTAAAAAGGCACGGAATCTTTTGTTTACACAGGTCATCAGTGTAACCAACTCTCAGCACCAGCTCACTGCCAGGCCACAGTGGTAGTTCTCATGTGGCAATATGCTACTTCTGTACCCTTCATTAAGAACAGAAATTACTGAAAAACAATAATTTATCCAGGGTGACACTGTTTGCTGACATTCTGGAGCACCAGAATCTCTCTCCAGGGAGATCTCTCTCCAGGGACAGGGAGAAGTCATTACAGACAGACATACGCATATAGATATAGCTGTGAAAACTCAATATTGCATTTCATATATATAAAATAAATATAAAACAAAACCATGACATGCTTTTCCTTTCATTTCTACAACTGCAGGAAGTAAACTGCCAAGCTGTAATCATTGGTAGCGTTCATAATGGAATCTAATAAAAATTTCAGGTATAACTGATTATCTCCTGAAGAAAACATGGTGTTAAAAATTAAACTGAAAAAGTTCACAGAATGATCCTTTATGCTACCAGTCTATTTCCATGCTCAGTAAGTCAGGGAATTTTTTTGTTTGTATTTGTTGATTTTTTTAATCAAGACACTTCAAAAGAGCCACAGTACTCAATATGAAAAAAGATGAGTGCAGATTATCTTCTCTATGCAAGCCAGGGTTACCTATTATCCTAATAGTGATTTTAATGATATTTTATGACTAATAATTTAGGCTCATTTTGGTGTGCTGTTTGGTTTTTTGGGAAGGGGATGGGTTGGGTTTTTTGGGGGGAGAAGGGGGGGGGGTGGGGCAAGTATGTTTAAGTTTGATAATTATTAGTGGTTGTGGTTAGAAACAATCACAAATGCTCTGTTTAAATCTTTTCAATCATCTACCTCAAATTAACTGTGCAGTTAACTGGATTCACCTAACTTTTCAACCAAAAGAGGCAAAAAAAACCAAAGTTAGTCTCTCTGAATGTAACTTCTGTTCCACTACCTCACTGAGTTCAATTCAGGGGTAAGATTTTTAACACCTAAAGACTTAAAAAGTTTCCTAATCTGGAGTTAAGCTTAAAGGTCTGTTTTATTAATATTAAACACTTCAGCATTTAAGTTAAAAACTAGACTATTCATAGTTATAAATGCACAGAAAATAGTGACATTGAGGAATTAAAAAAAATGTAAGCAAGGACACAAAGTTAGATTTTTTTTTTTAAGATGAAAAACAGTTCTCAACTGACCTCTTTGTCCGGTGTTACAGTGCCTTCATCATTCTGATCTGTAAATGAAGATGTCCTACTTCTGTTGCCCGTTGGTGGAGGTGATTTGGAAAGGACCTACACAAAGATCAGGTATGTCAACAAGTAATACCTTAAAGTCCAGAACTAATTATTCTGTATCAAATTTACTTCAGCAATTACTAACTATAGCATCTCAGTAAAGCCTAGTCTAGAACTATTTAAAGAAAAAAATTGTAAATGACAAGTTCTACCTCTGTCTCCAGAGCAGAATGTGCCACGAATCAGCCACAAGAACATGCAACAACATAGGTTATTTTGATTATTTCTGACTATAGTTCTCTTAGACCACATTTAAAACACAAGCAACATAGTACAGTTACTTAAGGATTAAAAGTTTTGCAATTTGACAGGGATTCAAGCATTTACAAGTGCAATACCGTCTGATTACTTTTTAACAAGAAAAAATGACAAAAGAAGAAAAAACAACATTTATAAAATTGAATCTAAACAATGAAAAAGGGCAGCAGAAAATGCCACATTTTATTATGTCAATATGTACTTGTTGTTCCTATCAGCACTGAACATCTATTCACAGAAATTTTACCACTTCATGTAGAGTGCTGTTCCAACAAGTCACACCAACCTAAGCCAAATGTAGCTTGCCAGCCTCCTAATTCAAATTTCAAATATAAAATTTTCAGTATAAATGTAATGAGCATTAAAGTATCAACAAGCATATGCAAAAAAGTAACTAGCAAGATCTCTCATTAGGTATATTCTACAACATAACCAGAATGAACAAAAAAAACCACCAAACCAAAACACAACAAATATTTTAACAACTTTTTGCAACACCATTGCCGAGGTTGCATACATAAATTCTGCTTTGCAAAACACTTGCCTCATGAGACAGAGTTAGATGTTCAAAAACATGACTGACAAGAGCATCAGACCACTGAAAAGATATAACCAAAATACACAGTTTTTCAGATAGTTACACATGCTTTATAGCCTAAATCTATAGGTACTTTTTTGTAAAATGTGGATACTAGTGAATTAATGCCAATATATTACAAATTTATTCCTTTCACACCAGAACTATTCATATTTGTTGTAAAACAATGATGATCTATTCATGCCAAAGCCTACTCTCTTGCTACCCCCAACCTAATGCCAGGGTTTTAAAGATTATTTCTGGCCCTCATAATACAGAAGGAAATTGATTTCCAAATGCTCATGAACACTTTGTCACTGTTTAGAAGCAGCATCAACACATATCTTCACCCTGCCCTTAACAGTTCTGCAGTTTTCACTGCTGCATTCAGACTTCTTGTCAATTTACAGTCATTTCAGTGGCACTGAGCTTCGCAGAAAAAAATACGTATTCATCTCATGTAAGGAACAGAAAGATTAAGTAACTGAAAATGGCTAGACCAGAAGAGATGAAACAGGATAGCATAGTTAAGTAAGAAGGGACCAACTGCCTAACCACTTCAAGGCTGACCAAAGTTAAAGCAAGGCTTTAAGGACACTCTTCAAATGCCTCTTCAACACTGACAGGCATGGGACATTGAACACCTCTCCAGGAAACCTACTCCGGGTTTTGACCACCTTCTGAGTAAAGAAGTGTATCCTCATGTCAAGTCCAAATCTCCCCTGACAGACACAACTTCTCCACTTCCCCTCCTCAGGAAGCTGTAGGGAGCAGTGAAATCACCCCTCATCCTCCTCCTGTCCAAACCAGACAAACCCAGTACCCTCAGCCTCTCCTCAGAGCCCATTCCTGCCAGCCCCTTCCCCAGCTCTGGTGCCCTTCTCGGGACACATTCAAGCACCTTCACATCCTTTTTAAATGATGGGGCCCAGAACTGCACACACTACTCAAGGTGAGACTGCACCAGCACTAAGTACAGGGGGACAACCACCTCTCTTGGCTGGCTGGTGATGCTGTGTTTGATGCACCCCAGGATGTGGTTTGTCCCCTTGGCTGTCAGGGCACACACTGCTGACTCCTGCCGAGCCTTCTGCCAACCAGCACTCCCAGGAACTCCTCTGCAGGGCTGCTCTCCTGCCACTCCTCTCCCAGTTTAGCCTCATGTCCAGCATTATTCCATCCCAGGTACAGAACCTGGCCTTTATTCTTATTCAGTTTCATGTCATTGGTGATTTCCCAATGCTATCCAGATCCCTTTGCAAGGCTTCATGTCCCGTGGGAGAGTCAGTAGCACCTCCCAGTTTAGTATCATCACCAAACTTACTACCTGTGCATTCAACTGCATCCTCCAGATCACTGATAAAAAGATTGAACAGAACTGGCTCTAGAACTGAGCCCTGAGGAACAGCAGCGGTAACTGGTCACCTGACAGATACTTCCCTGTTCACTACAACTCTTTGAGCCCTGCCCTTCAGCCAATTCTTCACCCAGTGCACTGTGTTCCAGCTCATTGCACTGCTGGACAACTTATCCAGAAGGATACTGGGAAGAACAGTATCAAAAGCCTTTCTAAAACCCAGAGAAACTAGATCTACCACCATCCATTCATCTACCAGGCAGGTGACCACAGTGCAGAAGATTATTAAATCAGTTAAATAGGACTTTCCCTTTGTGAACCCATATTAATTGTGTCTGATGATTGCACTGTTCTTTAAATGTCTTTCAACAGCATCCAGTATGATCTTCTCCATAATTTTTCCAGGTCCTGAGGTTAGGTCTGTAGTTTCCTGGGTTTTCCTTTATGCCCTTCTTGTAACCTGGAATAATGTTGGCTAGCTCCCAGTCAGTAGGGACCTCCCCAGGTTCCCAAAATGATTGAGAGGGGTCCTACAATAACATCTGCTAGTTCCTTAGCACTCTGGATAAATCCCATCCAACACCATGAACATATAAACATTCAACTGACACAACTGGTCCCTTACAATTTCAGTGTTCACAAATGGAAAGTCAATGTTCCCGCAGTCATGGTCCTGACTCGGGGGCCAGGCAGCTAGGGTCTGTCAGCATGAAAAAAAAAAAAGGCAAAAAAAGCATTGACTGTCTCATTTTTTTCTTCATCCCTCTTTTTCAGATAATAATCTTCAACAAGTATCAGTCCAAGACACCTGTAATTGCAATAGCATTTTTTTCTGTCAGCAATTAGAAACAGATGTGTTCCTCAGCCTGTGAGGGGCAGAGTGCAGCTATTCTCAATCTGACAGATGACATCAGTTAACCAACCATTCATTTGAAAGAAGGAGGACTATAAACATCTCTTCAGAAAAAGTGTCACACTTGAGAAATTTTACATCCAGATTTAAACAGTCTTAGGTTAGTAAATTTAGTCTTAAGACACTGTAAGCCAAAGTACAAATGTCAAGTTCTACGTCACAAAGCAAGAGACATGAATAGAGCAGAGAGGGCATGGTGAGTGAAACCTCTCTACAACAGAGTATAGGAAGAAAAGAGCAAAAATTAATGCAAACACAAGTTTCACAAAACTAAGAAATTAAAAGTGTTAGGAAAATTTGGTTTGAAAATGTTTCAACAGAAAGTAATCCATTTTAAAGATCTGAATTACTAAAAGCAAAGTAACAAAACCATATCTCACACTTTCTGCAAGACTCGGGTACATTACAGGGCTCAAAACCTTCTCGTTCCTTCCTCGTTTACAGAATCTGTTTTCAAATAACACATGAAGACTAACCTATTTTACTTCTAAGATTAAATTCAACTATAATTTCCCCCTAGTGTTACTTGAAAGCAACTGAAGCATAAAAAATACTGCAAGACAACTATTTTACACAAAAATAAAACAACAGATGTAATTTTATGCTTCTGCCTTTCCATTCATGTCAACCCTTAAATGATGTGATCTGCTCTGTCCACAGTACAGCAGATTAGCTGTATAGACTAGGTTAAAGCTCTTGTAGCAGGTTTCAGGAAATTTGACAACATTAATTACAACAGCCAGATAAAGACTGCAATATACTACGCAGTTGGGTGCACACGTGAGATAGACAACAGGTTAGCAAAGGCATACAGTGCTTTTGGAAAACTCCATAAAAGAGTATGGCATAATAAACACTTGAAGAAAAGTACAAAGATCAGTGTTTACAGAGCCTTAGTGTTGTCTACTCTCTTGTATGGTTCCGAATCATGGGTCATCTACCGCCACCACCTGTGACTCCTAGAACACTTCCATCAACGCTGCCTCCGTACAATCCTAAACATCCACTGGTCAGATTATGTGACCAATACATCTGTTCTAGAACAGGCAGCAGTCACAAGTATTGAGGCCATGTTGCTGAGAACACAGCTGTGTTGGGCAGGACACGTCTCAAGGATGAAAGATCACTGCCTCCCTAAGATCTTGCTTTATGGTGAACTTGCCACTGGCTGCCACATGAGAGGAGCCCTGAAGAAAAGATACAAGGACTCCCTGAAACAACATCTCAGCCTTGGCCATATTGATCACCATAACTGGTCTACTCTGGCCTCCAATCTGGACACCAGGAGACACACCATCTATAACGCTGCTGATGCTTTTGAGAAAGCACACAGGATCACCCTTGAGGAGAAAAGAAAACGCAGAAAGATTCGTGCCTTGCAGAGTATACCACCTAAGGAGTCTTTCTGTTGTGCCTTTTGCAACCGGACATGCCTATCTCGTATTGGCCTTTTTAGCCACCAACACACTTGTAACAAACGTGGGTAGTGCCCTTCCCAAATCTTCGTTCGCGAAGCCATGAGTTGAGGGTGCACATGTACCCTCAGGCCCAAATTTATTCACTAGGCCAATTTTCAGCAAGTACCAACCCTTGAACATATGCACGGAGTATCCTGAACTAAGTGGATTACAATACTGTGTGCAAGGTATCATAATTCAACTGCTGTTTATTGAAAACAGTAAACTCTGCAGCTGCACTGTACTGAAAGTTGACCACACATGCCAGTTCAGGACAGTACTCTAAACTGCAACTAACAAAAACATACTTAATTTCACTAACTAGAGAAGACACAGTGAAAGACCTTAAGACTGAAAAACTACATAAAACTTTATAGTAAACCCATTTTCAAAAATATTACCTCTATTAGACAAATGAGTGATTTAAGAAATACAACATAGTTGAATGTCAGCAGTTTTGAAACCATGTTTTAATACTGAGACTATGCAGTGTCAGATCTCCCAGCGGTTCAAATTACACTCAATCAAGCCAAGACAACTGATCATCCATTTGTCAAATTAACCAAATTACCTGCCTATAGTTTAACATTTACAGGATACAGAGTTTAATAATCAGTTTTACTCTTTTAGATTCCAAGATGCAAAGGATACTTAAAACCCAGCGATGACACACAGGCAGACACTATAAACATGGAGTTTGCCAATACAAAGACAACTTGTTGAAGCCCTTCTACCCAAAATTTGATAAGAGAGAATTTATTCTGTTTCAATGCACATATGAAATCATCACAACATTTTTCTGGCCACTATCACTTACAGAGATACTCTGCACTCATGTCATAAATAATGTGCATTATTATAATTTAAAAATGGTAGTTTCTAGAATCCAACAGTTAATTTCCTGAAAGTACATGTAAGAAAAACAACCGATTAAATTATGATTAAAACAAAAAAATAAATGCCTTGATCTCAGATTTATACTACATTCTCAGTTCTTCCACAGTGAAAACAAAAAGCAAACATAAGGTTGAGGAAAGCAAACCAGCCCTGTAAAGGACGGAAACAGAAAGAATTTACAGAACTGAAAGAATAAACACTGAGACAGAAGGATGACTGGAGACGTCAATGTTGGATCATTATTCAGTGCACATAAAATGTCATTACTTTAAATAGTAAAGACAAATCCCCTTTCCGTTTGATGTTCAAACAAGAGATGGTTTTTACATCCCTGCACAAGACCGTCCTTGTAGAGTGGCCAAACCACGGTCTCAGAAGCATCTAGAGAGGCTTCTAGGGTAGGAAGCAGATCAGTAACAACCAACTTGGATGTCACAGTTCCAGCGAAGCGCTGAGAGCAAACCGGGGCGCGACGCCCGCCAGCCGACCGAGCCCGCAGCCCTAGGCCGGCTGGGCCTGCGCGGTGCGGCATGACCCGACCCTTCCGCCGTCCGACCGGCCCACGGGATACCAAGATCTCCCCGGGCGAGGCGCGGCCCTGCCCCGGTGGGGGTGAGAGCCGCCACAAGCCCCAACACGGCCCGGTGGCCCGGCCCCGCCCCGCCGTACCTGCGGCGGGAGGAAGCCCGTGGTCCTCCCCCGCCGCGCGGCCGGCGGTCTGCTCTCGCTGATCTTCTGCTTCAGGCTTCGGTGAACATGGTGGTGGGACGGAGAAGAGGAACTAGGCTTCGCGCAGCGTGTGGGCAGCGAGGGCGCCCGGGGGGGCGACCGGACCGATTCCACTGCCCCTGCCCGCGAGGCCCGCCGCCGCTCACGCGCTCGGTCCCGCTCCGCGGCCAGGGCAACGTCGCAGTGCAGCTGCGCCTGCGCGGCCAACGTGGAGCCGAGCGCCCTGGCCGGCACGGTGCGCGGCGAGGTACAAACTTCCTAGCGCAATGCCCGGGGCCACCCCTCCCCCAAGCCCGCACTCCAGCCGCGACCGCGGCGAAGCAGCGCCGCCTCGCCTCTCTCCCAGCGGGCGCGGGAGGCGGTGCCGTCCAGGGAACGGAGCTGGCAGAAAGGAGTCACCGCTTCCGTCAAAAGGGAGGGAAAACGGAGCGGTAACAACCGCCCGCAGCCACCTGGCGGCACCTCTGCGCTGCCGTACCGTGTGACCCCGTACCTCCGCCCCGCCAGAACGCTGACGGTCTTAAAGTCCTCGTGTGACCGAGTCCTTCTGAGCCGGTACTGACAGTGTCGCGGACAAGCTTTCACAAGCCGAAGAATCGGGCAACAAGGTAACAACAAGGTGCTCGGTTCTCGGGCTTGTGAAAGCTTCTGACTAAATGCTCAACAGCTGCTTTTTTGAAACTGCCTGAAAGCCTATCTGCTAATAAGAAAGTCGTGCTGTTTTCGTTCAGTCCACCTTAAAACCTTTTGAATACTCTTCTGTTTGTAAATCTGAGATATACTGTTTACAACTAAAGTACCATTGAGGGTGGAAAGGCAGGGTTTGCCACAGTTGTTTTTGCTACTGTCCCCATGAAAGTAGGGCGGAAATGTTCTTGGCTGCTTTAGGTTAAAGCCTCTGGCTTTAGAGCCCTTGTCGGATGACATTTGTGCATGTGTGTTCAGTCCTATCCGTACAGATGCAGAGGGCTGTCAGCAGTAGCCAGCATTCATTCTCCAATAATGGGACTATTTTGAAACACTGTATTGACAGTGACTCTGTATGAAGGTTAAGAAATACATGGTGTTGTTTGCAAGAAATTATGAACCACGCTGGTCTTCTGTATACGGCCCTACTCAGGAGGCTGCATGCAGTAATCACTAACGCCCAGAAATGTTTTCACTGAAATACGCTCCTGAAATCTGTAAGTAGTTTGAAAAAAAAGTGCATAGGAAATGGATCATTTGCTGTTACACTGACTAAAAAAATAACCAAGATACATCTACAGCAAACATAAACTGCTGTTTTTCCTAATTTTTTTTTTGTAACATGTTAAAAAAAATAATTTCAGCAGACTGTTTAGTTATAGATAAACTGCAAGTGGTAGTGATCCTTTCTGTGCTTTTGAGTTGGTACAAACCAGCAATATTTTGTGATACGTGGCTATGTATCTAGTAGTGCTCCAATAATACAAAGTGGTATCCCACATTAAGTAGTAGTATCCAAATTCTGAAGACATATGTGATAATTCTGCAAAACCCTATCATAAGCCTTACAAAAGGGCTGTAAATACTTTAGCATCTGGGCAAGTTTGATTAAAATATATTGCAATATACAAAGCATTTGCTCTAAACCCCACAGAAGTCCTGTGGTAAATGTCTGGAACTATTCTTCCATACACACACAGAGTGTCAAAATCCCATAGTTAACTGAATAGTACCTTATTTCTAGAGGGCCAATCTGATCTTAGTAGATTTCTTTGTAAAATTAAAAGTAGTTGTTGAAAGTGAAGATTTGCCCTTCATCTTCCTTAAGTAAACCAGTTAACATAGACTAAACAAGAAAAATATGATATTATGGTGTTGTGAAAGATAAATGTATATCTGCAAACAGCACTGGTTATGGTCTGTTCCAAATTAAATCTATAGCAGTTAAGCTATTTCCGTGGGAAAGGGAATAGAGCGTAAATGTAAAAGACTATGTTTTCACAGCAGTCTAGACTTCTCTCTAAGTGTCAGCAATGCTGGCCCACACATTCCTGCCATCCCATTCCTTGCCTTTTGCTAGCTCCAGTGCTTGTCAGATTGTTCCCTTAGTCATTTCTCTGTATTCAGTCAGCAGAAAACTAACCTGACAAAAAACCAAGCAATTTCTGCTGACTTACTGTGCTGAGTCCCCGGAGAACTAGAGGTGCCGCAAGGGAGACAGAGGCACTCAGGAGCGGGAGTTTTATGTTGCCATTTATTTCAGAGTGCTCAGGAACATACAGTCTTTGGTGAGCAATTTGCTTAACTATAAACTCAACTATAATAGACTAAGCGCTATTTCAAGTTTGCTAACAAGCAGCTCTGTTAATGGGAGTATTGATACTATCTCAATCAGTAACTTAGTTGCTACTGATGGCTGAAGTATTCATGCATATGGCCTTCAGCCAATCTAAGCTAATTTTTAAAATGCTGTCTTTAAGTTATTGCAGCTTTCTGGAAGTCATAAAAAAGCTATGGGTATGAATTATGAATATGTCTTTCAATACTCTTTTCCACACGTTCAAAATCAATTACTTTGTCAAAGATGTATGAATTTGCTAGCAGCTAGTTCTTTCAATCCAGTCATCCAACACAAATATTAAAAGACATAGAACGATGTAACATAATATATGTAACATTTCTGATAAATTTTTAATGTTGGTTCATATTTTTTGGAAAGGAGGTTTTTCATGTTTGATTTTTTCTTTATTTCATCATCCTGCTGTTAAAACAACGTTGAATATTCCTATTATTCTGCCTGGATAATATTTGACATTGAGGGGGTTACTTTAAAAAGAAATTAACAAGAACTGGTAATAGAGTAAAAAAACCTAAGCAGAAGGGAGCACTGATCATGTATTAGAAGTTATTGTCCAGAACTTATGTACACACCACTGTTCTTTACAGTTTATGGAATGTTGCATTTGGTAATATTTGCAGTTTCTACTCCTACTCATAAAATGCAAAATACTATTGTTGATGTTAAAGCAGTCAGGGAGTGTACCATGCATAGATGCACAGATAAACAGTTTCAGTTTGGAAGTATTTTGATCACAAACATTACATAAGACAGCAGTTTTATCTGACAGTGCAGTGAAAATTATGGTAATTCATTGTACCTGCAGCCCACAGAATGAGAAGAAATCGTTGTGCAAAATCCTTTATAGTGCTGTGATTAGAACCCTAAAAGCTTTAGTATAAATAGATAATCAGAGCATTTTTCTAGCCTGATCTGATTGCTATTTTTACTTTTTTATTTAAATGTTGTGAATTACAACCACCACCAGATGACAGTGTTGTTGGAGATTATAACTATGCCTTTGCAGAGTCACTGTCAGTATTACAAATGCAAAACTATACCAAAAATGGGATAAAAGTTTAAAAACATTCGGGTCAGGGAACTGACTAAACCCAAAGTTTCTATGTCTGCTGTATGATCCTTTTGTGTACAAAGTATAAGCTGCTCTAAGTAATTGCTGGGTATCAAATATTAAATTTCTTTACCATGTGCCTGACTTCATATCAAACAGTCTATGCTATTTATTTGTGCATTCATATATTCATCTGTAGTGCCCAGATCTCAGTTAAGGTAAAACGGAGGAAAAAGGTTCATTAACAGGCATTTGAATAAAGATGGTGAGTGACGTGAGGGAAAAGTCAGATATGTGAGTGTGTTCAAAATGCACAAGGCTATGAAAAGAGCAAGAGCACTGTCTGAAAAAACTGAAAGGTAACCTAAAAGCCACAATTGTTTACACTGGGAAGCCAAGAGGAATTAACTCGCTTCAGAGAGAAGAAAAGCTGACAGGCACTGCTCCTCTGCACCTTGGGAGGGAACACAATCTCTCTGCTCTAGTGGGAAAATTGTTCAGAGATCACATTTCATGCCATATACCTCTCTTTCCAAAAGTACAAAGTGCAAGCTTGGCCACTGAAGAAAGACTATTAAGAACCACTGCAGTAAACTGGCTCACTAGAGACATCTTTTTTTGAATGGGAATATTTAAAAGTGAGTGACGGGATTTGATCCTTCAAGAGTCTGACTTTCCTAAAACAAAGATTTTAATTTTATCAATACCTTGTTAAGTGGTGTTTCTCTTCTGCTTTGTCTAGAGTGTCAAAAACCTTTCTCCTAACTTCTATTTTACTTAAATGTACCTTAAAAACTCTGAATGCCAAGAAAACAGAGCCAACAGTGCTATAAAACGGCAATCGTTTTTATCAATAGTGATGCTAATCATGAGTTTGATTTTAAATTAGCCAGCAGCAGATGCTCACTTGAGTACTTTTATTCTTATTTCTGTAATCACAGTGTAAATAAAAAAAAAAAATCAAATCTATATGGGTAGGGACCTTGTATCTAAGAAGAGACAATAACTTGCTCCCGAAGACAGATTCCTCAGGAGAGAGGAATGGCTTTATTTTGAGGAGACTTGGGATCTATTCCCAGATCTCCCAGTGCCCTCGTCACCCACGGTGGGCAAGCTATTTTGCATCTCAGTGCTTCTATTGATATTTTAATGAATAGTGATCCTACCCAATTTCCTGCAAACACATCTTTAGTCTTTCTCTTATCTTGCCCAGCTGGTGATAGAAAGGTGAAAGAAATGACTGCATATTTAGGTGCTTTTTAAGAATACTGAGATACACATTCTTAAATCACAACTGGGACTGCTGGGATTTTTCTGAGTCTGTGATAATATTTGCCCCTTAAAAACTATCATTAAGAAACAGCAAATGATTTTACTTAATAATTTCTAGTCAGCAGGGCTAAAAATACATGCAAAGATATTGAGACAGTGAGTTGGGAAGACCTAAAAAACCGCCTAATATGTGTGATTCCTTTAGCTAAAATGCAGAACATCTAAAACCACATCACTGGAGATGCTGTACCCAGCAGAATTCACAGCTGAGAGAAGTCACTAAGTCATAGCATAACAGATTCTTAAAGAAATGTACTTAATAACATTTGCAAGAGTCAAGGTAAGGAGCTATTTCAAGGAGAATCAGGAAGTATTTTTTCCCAATTACAATACTGTCTAATTTGGTAGGTCATTAAGGAAAATATTCACTTTCCTTCTGAGGCCATCAGATTTATGAAACTGATAGATGCAGAATACAGAAAACAGCAATTTAGGAATAATTAAACTAATTCCCAGCATCACAGTTCCTAGAATATACAAAATAAAGCAAATACATATTTTTCTTCTGTGATTGCACACAGCCATTATGTATAAAAGCACAAAGACAACAGTTTTATGTAGCTAGATTTATCAATTAGTGCTTGAATTCAAGACACATCTATAAGAACACTCAAGCAGTTTCAGATTAGGAACTTGTCAGCATTTAAGATAATATCCTAATACTGCTATATTGTTGTTTGAGTATTAGCATACTCAATTCCCTACTACTCATACTTTTCAATTAAATGTTTTGGAGGGCAATGTTTCTCATCCTTCTTAACTCCCCTTTCTAGCTCCTAGGATTTACTACAAGCTTTGCCACCCACTGAGTAGGGTGGAGTATCTGGTTGAAGAGACCAAGGGCTTTAGGCTTGAAATTTCTTTCATGCCTAACTTCTCAATAACAGGCATAAGGCACTTCTACATAAAAAGTCACTTGCCTTTCAGTTGAAAGTAGTGAATACTTCATCACCTCTGCTGAACTACTACAAAAGCACAGTTACTATTCAGTATTGGTTTGCATACATTATCTGACTTTCTTGAGGAGCTTTAGAAACAAATGTGTGGTAAATCTGATGGCATGACCATAAAATACAGATAATTTCACAGGTGAACAAAGTGAGTTCTGGAAGACTCAAGAGACTGCACAGCAACTTAGTGATAGATATGGGATTGAAACATGGACCATTTGATACTGTTCTCAGATTTATAATTTAAAATATTTTTAAACCTTTGGTCTAGCAGACACCGTTATGTAACTGCATACATACATAATGAAAAGAGATGCTTCCCTTGCTGCATTCTTATGCCATTTCATCATTTCTAGGAGCTCACCTGTACATAAAGATGACATGCTGACATGCCTCCTTTTTATTATCCCCCTTGTCTGCAAAGCAACACTGCAAATGCAGAATCTTGAGATGTGAGAATCTTTGATTTGAAAAAGGTATTATTTAAAAGGGAAGCAATTAGCAAACTGCTCAGAATGCTCCAACTATGATTTTGCATCTTCATCTCTTAACAAGCACTATTTCAAATTAAACTCAGATTCTAATAATCTGTTCTCTGTCAGACTTTCTCACCTTATTTTGTCATTTTGATTCCACACTCCTCTCTCACATGTGAAGTCTTTCCCTGCTTATATGGAAAAGGCCAGAGACATTGGGTTAAGAAATATAAGGTACAGCTCACAGAATAGTTATGTTTCATTATTAATATAAAATATACCACCTTGATTTGCTAATATAAAATATTCCTTATTGATGAGTGCATCTATTAAAATGGATCACATACTTTCTAAATAGCAAGGTTTTCCAACTATCCAAAATAAACTCTGATGCCTGTAATTGAAGTAGTACAATGCTATGCTTACAGAAGGGAAGAAAAAAACCTTTAAAAAAAAAGGCTTATCACCACAAAACAGTGACAAGTCTTCAAGTGAGTATTTCCTCTGATAGTTTCCTTCAAACCACCTGGACTTTTCCATGGCTCTGAAAGGGGAAGGGAGTTTAACCTACGGGTTGCAATTATACAGCTAAATTTATAATAAATGCAATATGAACTCAAACTATTCTATCATGAAAAACTAGGCTGACCTCAACTTGTCCTGCAGCACCTGAAACTTCATTTGGAATAAGACCTTTGGGAGATAAGAGAGATGCTGCATTGACGGGGACAGCCACAGTATTAAATTGCATTCAGTATGTTTGGTCAGACAGAGGCCATAATCAAAAAGTTAGCTCAAGAAAGATACTAGAAATTCTACACATTTGTACGTAGAGCAAACTAGCCTGGCATAAAAAGAACAAGACAACTGTATCATTTATTACTCTGTCTGGCTAAATTAAAGGATTTCAAGCAATTTTTTTTAATATTTCCATCACTGCCAGGTCCTTCTTATGAAACCAGGAACTGTATCGTGAGCTTCCCATTCTGATTTAGCAGTGCTTTGCGTGCAGCCAAAGAAACTCAGAGTTATAATGTTTACTAAAGAATTTACAGAATGATTTTTACTCTGTGACTCTTTTTTTATTAAACACATGTAATAATATTTCTTCACAGAAGTGCTACTCTGAATTATTTACCAGAGATGAAGACCAGACCTGCTCAGGCAGGGAGGCCTGCTATGGCTACTTGAGTCAGAATACACAGAACTCCTGGAAACACCAAGATATAATTCTATCTCCTACTGGTAGTGACTAGAATAGTGTTATTTAGTCTTTGATTTCCAAGAGTAAAGTGTCATGTATTGTTCTTCTATTATCCTACCTTATTCTGTTCATCCCTATAACCACTAAAAATAGCTAGAAATGTTATTTCTACATCATGTAACTCTCTAGACCTCTATTCACTTCTTTCTTCAATATAAACTGCCATGATCCAAAGCACCAAGATAATTTTGCAGTTGGTACACCAAAACAAGAGAAAAAAATGGTTATGGTGAGAAAAAGTGTTACTAACAGTTAAAATTTCATAATTATACTACAAAATGCACACAAATACTTAGAAGGAAGGCATAACTTCCTTTTGGCTCTGTTCAGCTACTGGAAGAAAGATAATTCTTCACATGCTGTCATAATGCATTAACCAGCATCACATTATTATATAATTCTTGTTCAAAATGAATCATGCAGTGTTTTCTTCTCTTCCTCCATGTACTAAAAATTGTTTTAAGTTAATCTAATTAGGCACAATATGAAGACTCATACATTCGTTAATTTTATTATTTCAAAGTACTTTAGGGACAAATACTAAGCAAGTAACATGCAGCTTTTCTTCTTTCTCTGTTACAACCTTTTAATTTCTTATAGCTATAAACAATGTCAGAAAGTTGCATTGGGTAATATGGTACCCACAAGCCACAGGGGGTTTGGAGTCTTCTGGTGTAGTCTATTTAACATGTACTCAAGCGAGAGCTTGATTATGAAGGTATGAAGGTTATGTATAGGGAGGTAACATTATGAAATAACACTATGAATGAGGCTACTTTAGCTTCTGTGGTGTTGGTAATCTAGAGTACACAGTGTATACTTTTAAAACATTCTCTTGCTGCCATCACCTTACAGCCTGCAAACCTGCCATGAAACTAGTGAGCAGTTTTAGAAGTGACTTCTCTTACCTAAGCAGCATGAAATACTTCAGAATCAAGTATTCAGAATTAAGGTGCTATTCTCCGGAGTTCAAAAGAGAAATTGCTGCTTCCAGACAATACCTAGTTTCCAAAAAGCAAACTGGAAAAGCAGACATCACACAGGTAAACACAATGGTTGCTCAACATAAGCCTCAGAGCAAAGAAAACAGAGGTGATAGGTCGCAAACACAACTCAGAGCAGATACATGAACAGTCTTGAAATACTCTTTGTCCAAAAGCAAGTAAAATTTCTTAATTTTAAGTTCAAAGATTTGCACTTTTTTGAATGCACTTTTGTGGGGTTTTAGCACTGATTTTCATATACATAAATCCAGTTGCATCATTCACGCAGAGATGCCCCAAGAAGATAAAAGCAGAAAAGATCAAGTGAAAAGCTTTGTTATATGGTGCAAAGAAAATAATAAATGGATAGAGAGCTACCACTGCGGACAAGAAATTTAACTATTATGAAATAAAATCCATTAATGAAAACTGGAATTTTACTTCTAGATAATGAAACTAATTTAATTTCTGCTGTAGTGGAAGACTTTTGTTCTTTTGTTCATTTAGTCTAACAATAAGACTGCTCAAAGGTGAAGGCTGCTCAAAGATAGAAATACTGAAGGCACAGAAAACTGAGGTTTGCCTCCAGTGTTTCCAGAGCATATGGATTTTAGGAAGGGAGGGAGAAGAATGTAAATACTGAATACACTTAAGAGGTTTGATGGAAATTAAATGCTTCAAGAATGAGAAACTTGTCAAGTACATGAGTTAACACAGTATTTATAGTTTTTAAATAAAAACTATTAATTGTTTGCTTTTTAACATGATCTTCTGGCTGTTTTATTTTAAACACTTAAATATTTTTTTGTTTGGTGACATATTTGGAAATAGGGAAAAGTATAAATACTGAAAATATAAACTTCTAAGAGAATTCAAACATGGAACTCAAAATCAGACCTCACAGTGCAAATACAGAAGAGAAAAAGGATCAGAAAATGGCATCACTGTAGAGATGACAGCACAGTATTGAGAAGTGAGAGCAGTGGTACTGCTAAGGATAGCAAGTATCAGGTCTTCAGTACACCAGTATAAAAACCTTCACATCTTTGTGATCCTGACCTACCAAGTGCTTTTACTACAACAATCTGCAGCAAGAACTTGCTAGCAAGAGGCTGTGAACACCAGCAGCTTTCATCAGCTGATCAAACAGCTTATACTTTTGCACCTACTTCTCTCTCTTCTTACCTCTACTATACCCCTGCAAACTCCATTCCTTTGTCTTCTCTGTGCTAAACCAGGGAGTTCTCAGTCCTGGGTTTCAGTCAGCTGCCTGGCTTAGGGTGGAGAGCAGTTGCTTCCCAGGTGGGCATCCAGGAACACCTGCACTGCACCCTCACGGCTGGGGCACCCGACAGCCCATAGTGCCTCCCACCAGCCGCTGACCTTGCACAGACTTAGCACCATGCCAGTCGTGCGCTGGTGTCAGAGCTGCTAGGTGAGCCACTGGCGTTACTTTCCAGGCTGGATGTTGGACTCTGAACCCTTATTTGACATTATCAAAGGAATAATTTCAAATTAAAACCCTCTGGATTTGTCACAAAATTTCCAGGCAAAACCCTCACATTTCTCATATTAACCTAGCATGGACAAAGGAAGAAGTAAAATAGTTTAGTTCAGTTTTGCACTTCCATCCTATATTAAATTGCCCAAAAACAGTCAGTAAGTAAAACAATTATAACTCAGATGAGTTTCAATTCTATGTCTCCCTTACAACTTTTTTCTTGGTCTCAATAATATCTGGGATAACTTTTTACAGAACATCTAGTAGCCCTTCTGGATCCTACTCATTTAAAACTGACAAATATGAACAAGTACAACCTTCAAATAGCTAATTTGAAATATTTTACTGTTTTTCTGCTTCCAGCATGAAAGCAATTTATTTTTTTTTTGCCCTGAGGCCTTTTTTTTTTTAAGAAAAGGTGTGCATGTTTTATCAGTAACAACATGTAGATGGGAAGCCACTTTTTTTCCTGTTCTAGGTTATACTGGAGACATTACTTCTACACTTACTGATGACAAATTACAAGGAACACAACAACTACTATGTAGTTTCAATCAACCTGATTATGTTTAGAAAGCAGTTATCATCCTACAGGTTATATTTGGTACCATCTTTTACAAGCAACTCGGCCAACATAAAAAAGTAGATAAACGCAGATGCAGAACTGGCTGTTCTAAAAATATGCATGGCTGTCTTGCTTACCAGGAATTGACTGAATTGAATTTATGTCCCTCAGGAAACAGGCAAAGCTTGAAAAGTCAGCACACATCTTACTTACACTGGTCTGGTGACTATTTAATTTTTTTTCTCAAAGGTTTTGAAGCAAAGCAGACATGGAGAGTTAGAAGTGTACCATGACATCTTTAGTGAAGCATGAAATGGTTATTTAAGTAATTGCTTGTCATTAGACACTGGGACCTGTCTGAGATTCCATTTAGCCTCCATTAGTTTTAATATTTAATTTATTAGTTTATGATGTTCTAATCTATTATATATATAAAACCAAAAGTTACAATTTCTGTTGGTGATTTGAAGGATACTTAAATTGGTGGATTAACCCATTCTGTTGTTATTAACAGATTCTAAAAGTATTTGTTTTCAGTCTTAAGTGATTAAATCAGCTGATGTAGATAATAAAGTAGCAAAGCTAAGTTGTTGCATAAAAGCTTAAGGCATGGTTCAAAGTATAGCTTTATTCTGAAAAATTCCTATAAAAACAGTATGAAAAAAATCCGTATTTGTTGTGCCTTGCTTCTGACACCAGATATGCTTTCTGCAGTCATGCAGAGAGATAGGGTAGGGTGGGTGTTTCGGGGGTTTTGGGTCTTCTACAAGAAAATTGCCAGGCATAGAAAACAAACCTTGGCTCCTTTAATCACCCGGCATTATTTTTTGCTTTCATCTCACTTCCTGTAACAATGGTTTTCCCTGCCAAACAGTGTTCTCATTACAGTTGTGTAATCCCATTTTTTAAAGGTATGCCCTTGGTGACATCTGTGCAAGCTGAGCTCAGGTTGCATAAGTAACCAACTGTCTCTCTTAAGTGGATGCTAATAAACAAGTCTGCACAAGTAACTATAATCCAGTTTGTGTATGCTCCCCCTCACTTATTTAGCTGAGCTGGTCAAATAGTAAGTGTGCAAAATATTCACGCATGAATCATCACAAAAGTTAACTGGCTTTCCTTTCAAATCCTACAGAAATGTTGAACAAGACTGTCCTGTCACTTTTCAGAATTAAATCATGCCTGGAAGTAGAATTGTCCAGTATATACTGAGAGTGACATTGCTTGCTTTTATAGTGCTTTTACATTTGCTCAGCCTAGAAACAGTTGAAGACACATTCTTTCACTTGCATCATCTAAAGCTTTGTTTACTCTGTTTCAATTGGTTTGACCTTTGCTAATACAATTCGAGAAGTCTCACAGAGTTGCATAGGTGTAATTTAGGATGTCCGTTAGCAATCATGATTATTTGCAAGATCATCTTAATAACTCCTGAAAAGTCAAAACCTCAGAAATTGCAAATAATCTTTTCTTGTTCATGAATCAAATACAGAATTCTACAACAATAAAGTTTATTTTAGATCAAAACACGTTACATACAGAAACATGAATATTTGCTTTTTACTGCTAGCTCACAAAGGTTGAGCTGCCATAATCCCCAGAAGATTCAACATGAAGTACACAAAGAGAAATTTGTTACAAAAATCTAAGTAATCAAGTATGTTCAAGCTCTAAAATGCATTGTACATTTAAAAGAATACTATCAATTTAATTTAGTTTAATTAATTTGTTTTAAGTATTTTCATATTATATATTCACTTTTTACTTTGGCCAGTTTGAATGTTACAACCAGACATCTGGAGTCTCCTGGTAGCTTCATTCTCTAGTTGAAGAGAAGATCTGCATATTGCCATAAGAAAGACTAAAGAGGGATATGCTGTATTAAAATTCTATATAAAGTAAATTATTAAATTAAAAACAAAATTCATCAGGTTAAGCTTTACGGGCAAGTAGAACATGGTTTAAACTGTATTTATTTTAAATTAATCATTATGAACATTTCTGTGAACTTTTCACATTTTTCTTCTCCCTTATTGATACCTAGTGTTTGAATTCTGTTAACACTGCATTTCTCTAAAATGTTCAGAATAGAGACTCACCTTTAAAAAAAAAACACACAAAAAAACCCCAACAAACACTTGTACAGCATGATAGACCTAAAATTTCAAGCATTTGAGGTATTATCTGCTCTAACATGACCTGGTAAAGCCGGTTTTGCCCTAGATCTTAGGTGCATGTACCTTACAGAAAAATATTACTTAATTCCCAGCTTTCTGATTTTCAATTCAGAAAATAGTATTATTAAACCCAATCTGCTTAAGTGGAATGGGCTGTTTCTCTCAGGAGTGCTGAGCATCCATAGCTGCCATTGCCAGTGACTGCTCAGGCGCTGTAAAATAACTGGACCAGAAGTGATGGTGATTAAGCCTACAAAGAAGGTAGTAGTAAAATCAACTAACATTTACAAAATCCTTCTTGGGGATATATAGCACATAAAGAATAGATCATGGCTTCACACTGAGTTTTCCAGAAGGACCTTAGCATAGGAATTTATCAATATTTCTATATTTATAGAACAGAACATAAGGACATTTAGCATTACATGTGTCAGGTCTGGAAGGATGATGATACTTGGATCTCTAGTTGTTATTACAATGGAATAATAAAGTTCTATAAGAAAATTAAATATATTGCTATGTCTTACATAAACACTTTCAAAGTAAAACTTTAATTTTTAAATTATTTTTTTCCAGAATATAGTTTCACTTTTTCTTTACAAATAAGAAGGTTTCTCACAAACTCCTAGTCCAAAAACCTTGTTAAGATATTTCATAATTTATCTACATCTACCTGGGATTGATTGAAATAACACATCTTCCCCTTAATTCTTACTAACAAGCTGATATTGGGACACTGTTCAGAGCACTCCAGTGCTTAAAATTTTGCTATATTAACAATAATACTAATCCATAGCAATTAAGAAAAAGAATCTTCCTATAAACACACTCTAAACATAAACCAAATTATTCTAGTGCTTATTTCTGAAAGACTTTAAAAAAAGGCAAATGCAAAACCAAACCAACCAACCAACCAGAAAATTACTAAAACAGTGAAAATAAAAATCTAGAAAGTGGGGAGCATTCTGTTTTCAAGTGTTTGGTCAATTACCTAACCTGTGTTAAAACAGAAGTTTTCTACAAAAGATTGCATTTACCTGGATGTCTAGATTTTGGGGAAAACATTGGAATACAAATTTTTCAGTTAGCTCTTCCCAAAGCTATTCAACAGTCAGTCTAACCTTTTCCCTGCTGAGGATGCAATGGATCTGAACCAAAACAACTCATGCAATTCTGCTGCTGGATAGCACCAATCCCCATCAAAATGCATATGTATAGACATAATTCCTACTGTGCCCTACAGATTTTTGCAGTGCTAAAATAAATCAGGTAAAGGGAAAAACTAAATCTCACTGATTCTGCGGCTACCTAGCAATATCAGAAATTTTCTAGTCTACATTAACCCCTACAAGAACAGCTGAGAAATGTGCATATCCCCACACCAAGCAGACAAAGATTTTGAATGCTTGTTTTATCTCCACTACATGGTAAACATTATCTATATGCAAAAACCTTACATAGAAAGCCTGATAATAGTACCCCAATGAATTCTACGAAAGATTTAAATAAAGAATTTCCTGATTATGTTCAGCATACAGTCTGCATGCATTCTGCTTTATAACTATTTCAAATATTTTCTTTAAAGTCTTAAATTGTTTCCCTTCATTTAAAGTTAAGTCATGCAACCGTTTACTTATTGCTTTGAATGTGACTGAAAAGCAACATTACTTTGAATAATGCCAAGTACTTCAACAGAACTGGTACTGCGTACTTTTAGAGATCTTTTGACTGTGCCACAGAATTACTGCTTCTTTTGCTCTATTTACTTTTCCTGTAACTAAAAATATATTCTACTAGTCTAGTAATTTAATTTTAAACTGCCCAGTCTCTGTTTATCTAACTTTTATACTTAACTTAGGATGTAAACTATCTGATTGTTATAGTTCCCCAGACCTTATATTTTGTAGATACATTCTGAGTTCTTATAATTTCAGAGTTAAAAAACTGGTGCAGAGAAGATCACATACAAAAGATCATCCAAGGAAGGCAATGCATCTTTTTTGCTTCTTTTCCTCTTGAAATTTTAAAACACATATAAATGCTGGAATTGAAAACATTAATATGTGTCTGTGTATCTGATGACATAAATGTACCTTTAGCAGAAATTAAACTCTTAAGAAAAGGTCGGGGAGGACAGGACTAAAAGGGCCTGCAGAAGCTCCTATAAGCACATCCAATAACTGTTTTGAAAAGCAAAACAAAAAATCAAGGAAAACTTGTTCCCTACATTACAAAAGCAGTTTGCACTTATTTTACCATATAGGCACACAAAGCTGATTTTCCACTTGTCACAAGTGAGTACTGTAACACTCCTTTTTGTGGGGAGGGGGTAACAAGCAATTACTAACAACACTGAGAATCTCCAAAAGAGAGAGAGCTGGGGAAAAAAATTATGTTCAATTGTGCCAAATGAATTGCTGAGTGATGGTATCTGACCTGAGGAGAGATAAACAACTGGAAAGTAAGAGCACAAAATGTAGAGAGAAATAAGTCAATGGATGTGGTTAGAACTTCTTAAAATGCTCCTAAACCAATCAGTCTCCATTAGTAAACCAATCTAGCATTTAAACTAATAGATGGAAGTTATTCTTTCCAAAAAGGGAGGGTGGCAGGGGTGAGAGGGAGAGAGAGAATAGGGAGGCTACATTACAGAAAATATATGGAATGACGTTAGGGATTAAGTTACACTATAATCTTACATGTGTGCCATCAGTTTTACATTCTTAACCAGAAGGTGCAATACTCACTAAACAAAAGATTCATGGGAAGATTAGAAATGTAAAAAGTGGGATAAAACAACCCAAAGATATTCAGAACGGCCCAAATAGCAAACATTGCAGAAAAAACACATTTTTTCTCTCATAGAAGCTGTTACAGTGACAAAATCTCTTTACAACTGTATACAATTTATTGCAGGAAGTTGACATTGTTGAAAGTATTCCATATAACTGACATACAGATTCATCCTAGATATACTTTCTTAAGTGACAATCACTCCAGAAAAAACTAAGATTTCACCCATGGATTGCCTCAACTGAGCAAAACAGTTTTAGAGAGAGATTTTCAGAGAAAAGGGAAAGGAGAGAGTAAAGCAGCAAGTTCAATTACATATGGCAAGGGATCTATACTAACCTACTGTATAAGAAGACAAGAGTGAAGAGAAAAAATATTCAAAGGCACATCCAGTGATACCTCCTTTATTCATTTACTTATTTTAAGCAGAAATTGATTATTATTAGAGCAAGTTTTATAGTAGCTTCACTAATAATTTGATCAAGGAGTATTCATAAATTATTGTATATTTTGTAACTGCAGTCATTTCATAGCAAAAGTTCAAACATAACTTTCATTTTCTGGCTTCTAAATGAAGGTTTATAATGAAACTACATATAACCTGACCATTTAGTTACTCATTAATGTGTCTGAACTCAGAATTGCTACTGTGACATCCTGTACCACTGCCTGTTCTAACTGTGCACTGCTTTTCAGCCAAGTAAACAACTGTTCTTTCAAGTGACAAAAATGCATGTCTGCTCTAAAGGAGACATTTCGCTGTATCATTACAGAAAAATGTTAAATCTGTGATATTAAAAGACTAATGGTATAAAAATATCAACACTTCATCATAGAAAAATGTACATATGATTGAAAAAAAAAAATTGCTCTTTATATACATTAACAGAGAATCATCCCCTGCAGACCTGAGACATCCCACATTTCAGAAGATTCTATGCAAACCCTCTACTCAAGAGTGAACAAAAGACTACTCCCACTAGCTGGGCCAAATGAAAATGACCCAAGCTGTTTTTAATGAAGATTCTCCAAAAAGCCCAGACAATCAGTAAGTGAGCCCTTCTGCAAGAATAAACATCAAATAAAAATGAAGATTTTAAACTGGTAATTTTTGTTGGTGTTTTCTACAGATGGTCCATGAGAAACTTTCTACTTCATCTCCCTCCAGTGAGATCATCTTTAACTACAGAAATCAATGTGATGTTAAAAATAAGCATCGCGAGGCTATGCTGTATGATGAGCTGAGGAAAAAGATAGAGACAGTGTAGGGTTTCTCACATGGAAAATTATAAAGTACTGATGAAACACAATAAAGTTGTTTTACATTTACTTTAATAGATTTAATTCACTTGCATGTCCCTTTTTCTTTACTTTATGTACATCCACTTGGGCTTATTTTAGTAAGACATTTGAACTCTGTCAAGGACTCTGGTGCATGGGTTTGAGTCTTATCTTGTCATTTTAACAGTGCTTCTTCATTCCCGTGCGATTTCTAACATACAAAATGCCATCTCCTCTAATCATCTCTACACTCTTAGAGGCACTCTGCACTTAATGACAGAGGTGTTGAAAAGCAAACTACTACAGATCTGATCCCAAGTGTATCTCATAGCAGAATCTCAGCAAGTTTCACGACTGTTAGTTGGGGGTTTTTTGTATAAATTGGAATATATGTAACGGTATAGTTATTTCTTTCTTTTCTGTATATTATCCTTAGGGACTGTGACGGTTGCATATATTCCAGTTTTGACAGTACAGAAGTCGTGTTTGGGCCAGTAGAAGATAAGCCGCAAATGTTTGCATTGGATTTTTACCCATGACCCCTGCCGGGCACCCACCCACGTAAGCCTTGCGAAGCGCCGGTGTGCCGTGTGTGCCCTGCGGGCAATGGGCACGCAGCGGCACGGCCCGCGGTGA
>NW_021940535.1:952368-1179711 GCF_001715985.3 Manacus vitellinus
GAGGGAAGGAAGGAGCCTGAGCCGATTCCGGGACCCACGAGCCCCTCGCACCCGTGGAAGCGGTGGAGGGCAGAGTGAAAAATTCCCCCTCCGTACTGAGGCGTCCCGGTGCTGCGGCAGGCTGGCCCGCAGGTAAGGCTTTCTGGGGCCCAGGCAGGGAGCGGGCGAGGGCTAGGGGCAGGAAGGGTGTCCCAGACACAGAAACCCGAGCGGCGAAGCGGTGTGGGAACCCAGTTCTTCGGGTTTAGAGGAGCGGCTCAGCCGGAACTGCCTGGTCAGACCGGTGAGCTGAAAGGGAAGCGATGGCTTGGGGCGGCGGTGTGCGCCCCTTCCGTGTGGCCGCGATCAGACCTGTTGCGGGCGGGCCGGAGGAAGCCGGGCCCGGTCCGAGCCCTTCCGGGGGGAGCGATCCTTCCTCCTGGCCCGCGGGGAGATCCCTTGCGATCCTCGGGGCTGAGTGGAAACGGCAGAATGAGGCAGAGAGGGAGAAAGAAAGATGTGCTGAAATCCCTGCTGTGTTTATTTCGGTGCCTTTCTCTCTCGCAGTTCCTCGGGGCACGTTACCACCGCTTCGCTGTTCCCAGAGCAAAGTAGGGCGTGCCCCCGCTGCGGCGGGCTGCGGTAGAAGTCAGTCAGGCTTGCTAATGCTTAGGCATTTGGGATTTATTTGTTTCCGAGCACGTTTCTTTATTCTTAGTATACCTTGTTGCTATGATTGTAAAGAGGCTGTTGATGATGATAAGAGAGATGGGCACATTCGTGTCTTTGGAAGGAGCCCGAAAACAGCTCTGAACTGTGTTCTGCTCCATGTGTTTTAAGTGATTACCAACTTGAATCCTAGCGTGACGCTTTGAAGGACAGTGTTATGTATTTCACTGATAATAAAAACATTTTGTAGATGAAGCGGTACTGCGTTGAATTTGTATGATCTACTCGGTCACTCACTCATTTTAGAGAGACGTACATTTTTGGCTTGAAATGAGGAAGATCTAGGATCGTTTTTATCCCTTTAAACTATCGATGTTAGCATATAATATCTATGGAGATGTGGGGGGGGAGCTTATTACAAATTTCCTGTAAGATTAAATCAGTGCTTGTTCGTTCTTTAAACATTCATTGTGTCTTGATTGTAAAGCGAGGTAATTAAATATACTGGGGCCCAGAAACAGTTATCTTCTTAATATACATCTGCTTCCTTGGTTAATATAATTGCTTAGTGATAATGTAAGAATAGATGAAAGGTGCTTTAGCAATACGAAATTGTTTGACGTACATGACATGCTTTACTGTTGTTTCCTGTTACTTGGGTTTGGAGATGTTTACCTTGCTGTGAAGTCAGTTTTACCTGAACTGAATTCTTGGCTGTGACTGAGAACTTGTGAATAGAAGACAGTTGTGTGCAATGTCTCAGGTGTAAGTTTGTTGCCCTAAACATCGGTACTTCTTGTGAACTGACACCAAAGGATTTGGGGTTTGTCGTGTTGTTTTTTTTTTTTCCCCAGGGTCTCATTGTCTCAGAAGATGGCATAGTACTTTAACACATGTGAACTTTTAGAAAGTGCTGTTTATATTTGACTCCGTGTAGTGGGGATCTGTAGAGCATATTAAGGCCTAGACTTTCACACAGTGCACAAGCTGTCAGTGCATATATCCAAAAAACCTAGATCGGTATCATATATAATTGAATGCCTCTGGTATATAACGTCAGCAGAGGATTAGAAACAAATAACGGATTTGATACTATGTTGCTGTTTGTGTTTATAAGATCCTAATGTGAAGGTGTGTGGTGGTAGTCATGAGTACAGTCCAGTAGCGTTACAGAAAATTATTAGAACTACTTTCTGAGAAAGTAATCCAATTTTATTATTGTAGTATCTGGAAACTAGGTAACATGTCAATGTAGGTAATGGACATTCTGTGATTATTACACATCCTTCAAAAATTTTATGTAAATAAATAGAGTTTATGTAAATAGTGCTTGTCTGCTTGTGAAGATGATAAAGTTCACATTTTCTTGAGTTAGGCTAGCAGAGTTAGACCTGCTTCTACAGAAGAGGTGAAGGGGTGCCTATCAAAGGGCCAAGTGAGAACAAGTGTTTCTAAGCCTACCAGTCTGCCACCAGAGCAGAAATGATGTCAACTGATAAGAGTTTTCTCCAACTGCTGTTTCATCTAAGGGGTACTCAGGACAATCTCTTCCTCTTGCTTCGGTAGCTTTTCTTTGTTGTACTGTAACTGTATCACTAGTAGAAAAGAGTGTAGGAGTGTATTAAATTGGTAATGGAAAAATATTTTAAATAGTTGCAACTTGTTACAGAATTTGGGTTGTTACCATGGAGCTTTCTATTTGTTTCATTAAAAAATATGGAGCCTCAATATAGTAGCAGTGTTTTGTTTTGGTTTTTAATGAGCAACAATTCATTCTTTTGCAAAATGACAGAAAGGATACTTATTTTGAAAAAGTTGACAGTGTAAAAATGATGGTGGTTTCATTTTAGAATAAACACTTCTGGAAGAATCTTGTGGTTTATTTTTTATTATGCATTTTCATAATTTTTTGTGGTGCTGATTATAGTATTGTCATTTCCTTATGTTTTAGAATTGCATTTGAATTCTTAGTTTGTTCTTGTATCTTCAGCATGTATGGTAGCACTGATTCTAGAAAAGTCCAGCTGTGTTACACTGCTTCTCTGAAGCCTACATATGATTTACATTGTTCCCTGAGAGATCCTTTGGTGAATGACTATTATGAGAGCTTTGCAGATTCTTCATGTCACTGATAATAATATCCTCTATGTAATGTTTTATTTTGTGCAGCTGTTGGCAACTGACTGGTGGAGAACTCATACTTCATAAAATAAGTGCCACCACTTGAAGCTGCATCACTGCATGATGTTGTCTAGGAATTATGGTAATTGGCAAAGACTGAGGAAGGTCAGCAAAGATAGCTTGGTGGATCTGTAGGTGTTTCATAGTTCTACAGGGCTGTAGGATACCTTGGTACATTTACTGTCTTGCTTTGCTTTAAGTTTGCCAGCACTAACCAGGCACCCATTACATTTTATGGATTCATCAGGCACTTGCAGACTCTTGCAAACTGCATAATGGCTTTTTGATTGTCTTAACTGGTCACTTCCTGTTCCTCTGTAGCTTCATAACACCAACAAACTGAGAGATTTCAACTCCCTCTAAGGAATTGTAATTCTATTACTAAAAAAAACACCATGAACTTATAAGAAATTGTATTTCTCAGATTTTAAAATGGCAAATATACTGCATTGAAGGTATATTTTTTCCTGAAAAAGCTGGCATGAGCTTGTCCACTCAGCGCAGAAACTTTGTGCCAAGGGTTTCTGAAGTGGGCCATGATTAGAGACAAGCAGTTTCTTTAAAATGGAAACACTCTTCATCAACTGGAATAACTTTGCCTTCAACATAATGGTAAGCACTGTAATCTTTTGGCACATTGTAATTATATGCTTTTCTTAGTCTTTGCTTTTTCCCTTTCATATTAGACTCTTTTACTCGTAGTAGCAGCTTTTTTGCAATAGTTTGGTTTCAGTTAATATTATTCTGAATGAAAATTCTTAATGAGTCCTTAAAACTATTGCATTAAACCCCAGTCTATTTCTCTCTCACTCCCTACACACCCCTTTGTTGGGTCATGGTCACCCTGTGATCATACAACCCTTTTTCTTTCTCAGGTGCTTTTGGACCCATGAGCAGGCATACTAATTGCAAAGAGAGTATCCTTGTGTAGGGTCTTTCTTCTGAGAAAGACTTGTGTCCATCTTACATAATTTTAACTCATGTAAAGTAATGTATTTTTATTCTATGTCTATTTGCTTTGTCTCCTTTAGAGCTTGCTTTGACAAAGCACTGAAAAATCAATCAAACAAGATTGTGATTTCCAGTATGATTCTTTATGTCCCTTCTGAAATACAAATGCAGCTTCTGCTGTTTTGTAGTACTAATACTTTTGGCTTTTTTGTAGCTTTGTGTTGCTAGAGCTGCAGTTTTATGAGACAGTTGTTTAAAATTACTGGATTGAGTTTTCTACTGTTCTTCTGAGCACATTAACTTTTAGAACTTAGCTTTAATTGTGAGTATGGTAGCTTCCATACCTTCACTTATCAGCAGTATTCATTTCTTGAAGTAAAGAGCAAGTGTTCAGTTAACTTAAGAAGTATATGTAGATCTTTAATTTCATCATTATTGCACAGTACTACTGCTTCTTAGTGCTTTCTTTTTAGTTAGGTGTTTGACAAAGCTTTTGTTCTGTGTATGTATTGCACAAGTATTTTTTTCAGTATGTTTAATATTTGTGGAACTGACAAAAATCAAAATGAGTTACTACTGTTTGTGATTTATCAGTAACCTGTGATTGGTTTTTCAGGTGAGGAATGGGGTTTTTTTTCCTCTTGCTTCTTACATTTATCCTTCATATGTATTAATGTTTCTAACCTTACTTGTCCAAATAACCTTGATTCAGATTCTAGTTCTAACAGCCAGTGGTTGTAGAGAAGGGTTGTTCTTTTCTATTCTTGAATATACAGAGATTGTGTCTACACAGGTGAATTTTAATTATCTTGTACTCTTGGTTGAAAGAGAAAGGGAGAATTTTGGTCTGTTATTTATAGCTTGTTCACACTACAGTATCTGGATGCCTTGTATGTATGCAATGCCAAGTATGCTGGCAAACACCCAGGCATTTTGAACAGGTGGTGCCATTGAAGGTGGTGAGTGATAGGCCTTTAAATTATAGTGTAGCTTTTTTTTTAGTGTAAGATGGGTCACACTTTTTTTCTAGGAAGCAAGAAAGAAACAAAGAGAACTCAAAAGGTAATAAGAAGACAAGTAGACAGCGAAGACTTTGGGAAGAGTTAAGATTTATATATGCCTGAAGTGAAGACAAACTAGAGAGAATTTGAGAGATTTCCTCACAGGTATTTTGGTTTGTTTGGAGACTTCAGACACTTCAGTGTTCTGGAATGAAATACAACAGGATGTCATTTCATCCAGTGTGTAATACAGTGTGTAACCCTGCCTACAGTAAGAATTAAGCAAGTAATAGATGTGACTCGAGAATTCTGAACTGTAAATGCAGCAGATATTATAATGTTCTTTCCTTTTATATTGATTTACCTGAATGATAAAAGATAATAGCAAGCTGTTCTTTGTCTGGTTGTGGTTTTGGGTTCTCTTTAGCTATTTTTTTGTGAAAATTCTAATGTTACAGAACGTACTAAATTCTTTATCACATGCAGCAAAATAATTTTTCCTGTAATTAGAAAGTTATGGAAGTGAAGCATCTCAGAAATATTTCTACGAGCATATGAAGTATTGGTATCTTGTATTTTCCCAAGAAGTAACATCATGATATGTACAGTATTAGACTAATTAGTGTATTAGCATTAGGTTTAGATTTCTGTAGTAGTGAACTGTATAACAAGAAATTAAATACTCTGACATATATCAGCCTAATTAAAAGTTACATGTAATGGAAGAAATGGTGTCAAGACCCATAAAGAAATATTAAGCATCTTATTAAAGAAGGTTTATACTGAGGTTAAATTTCAAAGTTGACAGCAATAATAACTATAGAATCATATATTTTCTTTTGGAAGAAATCTCTGGAGGTCACCCTTTGCCCAAAGTGTGGTCAATTAGAACCATTTTTTCAGAGCCTTGTCTAGTTAAGTTTTTGCTGTCTTCAGGTATGGACACTTTTCACAGCCTCTATAGGCCAGTGTTTAGCTGTTCTCTGTTCTTCAACTCCAGAGTCCTCTATTTGTACATGATTGCAATTGGATATATCAACACTCTAGATTTGCATGTTCCTTTGCTATTCTCTAGTGTATGCTGTGCTATGCCCTAATGCCTGTGCCAGTGAGAGCATACCTTACAAGCTCACATTCATGCACTTAAGGTGTGTACTGACCCTCCCTGTACTGACCATCTGCTAGCTGGAGAGCAGGAACTTGGATCCTCCAGGAGGGATGCTGTACTGTCTGGCCTGAACAGATAGTATGATAGTCAGAGGGGTGACTTCTGGCAGCATCAAAACAGTTTTTGACTGATGCTGTTACATTTCCAAGGTTTCTCACACTGGTACAGGCTTTCAATTTTATTTTGATTTTATATATATTTTCAAGAGGAATCCTTTATTTCAAATACTTCTTTCTAATTTCCTACTTATTGTTTAGTATAACTGGTGATCCTCTTGTTCTTCAGTGTGACCAGTTTTGGGCCAATACCTTGTCAGACAATTTTGCTTATTTGATTTACAGACACAAAAATTCCCATCTTCACATTTGTTATTATCCAGACCATTTTGCCAAGGATGGGCCTTACAAACCACCAAGCAGTGGCCCTACAGGTTGCTTAGTCCTTCATAGGTTCCCAGTGTTCTTAGAGTAGCCTTTCTCTTTGTCCTTATCAGCCTTTGCCTGTTTTGACTTCAGCTGAGCTTTGGCTTTCCAAATTCCTTTCCTAACTCCTCCTTGTAGGCAAAGGCAAAATCTCTCTATACCTTCTGGGTAATCTGTCCCTGCTCCCTCTTGTTTTTGGGCTCAGTCAGAGTTGTGTGCTCATTCTAAGTGAGAAGCATGGCAGATGGCTGACAAGGATGCCACACTTTCCTTCCTCCACAGTGACTGTCACACTTAATCCACTGCGAGACTGGGATGAAGTGTGTTTTGCTTATTTAAAGCATCAGCATCTAATTTTTATGAATTTACTACTCTATGTCTATAAATTAGTACTGACTGTTAATCTGAACATAACTATACTAAAAATAGCTATACTCATTACATTCCCCAAGTCTGCCAGGTAAGAGCATTTCACTGAATTAATAAACCAAAGTTAGGTGCCTGTTAGAAATGGTATGTTGTTTAAAGGATGTGAACAAATGCAGTTCAAGTCTATGATATGTGCATTTATTCTGCAGTTTTTGCTTATGTGGTAAATACTTAAGAAATATGACCCTTAATGTACAAATTAAAATAATTTCATTTCATGCTTAGTGACTTTCAGTAGATAGGTTGGAGTTCTGTTCTTACATGAACTGATCTGTTGTAATACCAATTTTATTATTTTTCTCATGGCTAATGTGTAACCTTGTCAAAGCCTTCTGTAGTAGGGAGAGTATTATATTGTGTTGGTGTGACTTCTAGTTTGGACCCTATCTGCTTTTAATATCGGAAGTCAGCCAGTAAGAGTTTGTGAAAAAAGATGCAGATTTTTTTGAGATGTTTTCTCTGAATGTGGACAGCAATCTGTAGCCCTGAGCTTAAACCTTTACCACAGAGATCTACAAACTGCTTCTGCATGTATTTATCTAAATTAACCTGAGTACAAAACATGTTTGCTTGCTTGTTTTTAAGACTAAAAATACAAACTCTTATCAAATGGATTAACAGTGGCAATAATCGTGCCGGGCCTTATCCCAGAGTTTCCCTTTACCCTGATTTGGAGCTCTGCTGTCCTACTTCTAAGACCCTTCTTAATCTCTGATAAGTGTGCTGGTACCTAATACCAGAATTAAAGCCAAAACAAACAATAACAAAGTCATGTTGTGGAAGAGTAACAAATAAATTGAACCATGAGTCACGGACAGGTGTTAAAAACACTCCCTAGCAGGTGAGTCCTGTATATTGGTCTGAATGTCTGTATTTTATCCAAACAATTTGCACTGCTAAATGAATGAGCAGCCTAGGAAAGAATGGATGGAATCCAGGGGTGTACTTATGTCCACTCTGCCCCATCAGGAGTGTGTTCCTTACTGGACAATAGAACTATATCTTCTGTGACCCATTAAGGTACTGTAGTTTTATTCCTCTGTTATTTATCTGCAAACACTGCAAACTCTCCTTTAAGATCTTAACAGAAAGGAGTTCTTTTGCACTTGCAGTATTGATCTCAGAATAGCATCTGGAAATTAATTGTTGTATATATAATTGTTGTATCTGGTCTGTGCAGATACTGGCTTTTAAGAAGGGGAACATGTAGTTTCACAGTATCACAGAATGGATAAAGTTGGAAGGGAACATGGAGGGTCGTCTGGTGCAACGTCCCTGCTCAAGCAGGGCTGTCCTAAAGCACATTGCACAGTGTTGTGTCCAGACAGCACTCTGGACACAGTTCTTGAGTACCTCCAAAAGAGAAACTCCACAACCTCTCTGGGCAGTCTGTTCTAGTTCATGGTCACCTGCAGAGTAAGGGGTTCCACCTTCCACATGTTCAGGTGGCACTTCCTGTGTGTCAGTTTCTATCTTTTTCCTCTTTTGCTGTTGCTCAACACTACTGAGAAGAGCATGGATCCTTTCTCTTGACACTCTTCCTGATACTTATATATATTGTTGAGGTCCCCTCTGAGTCGTCTCTTCTCAAGGCTGAACAGGCCCAGTTCCTTCAACCTTTCATCATGAGAGATGCTCCACTCCCCTAATCATCTTTGTTGTCCTCCATTGGACCCTCTCCAGGAGCTCCATGTCTCTCTTGTCCTGAGGAGCCCAGAATTGGACACAGCACTCCAGATGCAGCCTCCTCAGGGCAGAGTAGAGGGTCAGGATCACCTGCCATGACTGCTGGCAATGCTTTTCCTAGTGCACCTCATGATACCATTGGTGTTCTTGGCCAGCAGGACAAACTGCGGGCTCATAGACAGCTTGTTGTCCACCAGGACCACGAGGCCCTTTTCCACAGAGCTGCTTTCCAGCAGGTTGGCCCCCAGGCCATACTGGTGCATGGGGTAATTCTTCCCCAGGTGCAGGACCCTGTACTTCATTGAATTTCAAAAGGTTCCATGCTGCCCATCTCTCCAATTTGTCAATGTCCTTCTGAAGGACAGCCCAGCCCTTTAGGGTATTAGCCACTCCTCCCAGCTTTGTGTCAACAAACTTGCTGAGGAGGCATCTGTCCCTTCATCACTGATGAACAGTTAAACAATACTGGGCCCAGTATAGAACCCTGGGGGACACCACTAGTGACAGGCCTCCAACTAGACGCTATGCTGCTGATTATGACCCTCTAGAATCTGCTGTTCTGTCAGTTCTCAGTCTACCTTGCTGTCTACTCATCCAGTCCACACTGCTTGAGTTTGCCTGTGAGGATACTGTGAAAGACAGTGTCAAAAGCCTTGTTAAAATTCAAGGTAGACAATGTCTGCTGCTCTCCACTCATCCATCCTGGTAGTCTCATGGTAGGAGACAGTCGGTTTCAACTCTTTGCTGTCTTTTTTCTCAGCAGCATATATTCTATTTGCCTCATCTGAGCACATGAAGAATAGTAAAATACCTGTAAAATTTGAAGCAGAATAAAAATCTTCTTGCCTGCAAGGAAAAGAGAGGACTAGCAACATAAAGTTAAAGGGGGACAAAAAAGGCGTAGAAGCTAAAATATATCATAAAAAAAAAAAAGTGCTGTGATGCTACTTGGTATCTTTGAGTGCCAGAAAGTACTCCAATGTATTTTGGCTTTGTGATTGCTTCATAAAAATAATAAAGTAAAAACTCTGCTTGTACAAAAACACCTGTCATATTTTCCCTCCTTCTCCTTTGAATCAGCTGTAATCAATTACTGAATCTTTGCTGGTTAGACCCAGTATGAAAGGTGGTTCTTGTACCAGTTCTGTTTCAAAAGGCTAGCCAATAGTAGTTCCCTTCTAGACCTGTTCTATTTGCAGGAAGAAAGGTGTTTTTGCATGCCCTGTGTGGGATACTTGTCCTTGTTGATATGAAATAACTGGACTACCACCAAATTCTAGTCTGACATTGGGAAGGACCTGGATGTCTGGAAGTAGGATTTCTTTAGGATATTTGAAAAAAACTAATAGAGATATTTTTTGTGTGTGTAACATTTTTCTGTTTGTGGCTGTATGGGCTGTTTTGTTTTGTTGATGACTTTTATATGCTTGCAATTGATAAGCGGTTTCTGGAAGAAAACTAAGAGGGTACTTTTTGTATTCTGGGTACATGATGCTAGCATGTTTCTCTCTCCATTTCCCAAACTGTGAAAGTTGGTATGCAAGAGAATGAGGTTTTAGCATAAAAATGTCTTTATTTCTACCGTGGTAAAACTTCTACTTTAGAAGACAGCAGTTCTCCTTCAATTTCAACTGAATGAGAACAGTTGTATTAAAATGTAAATAAGGCCCATCTAACCTGCTTGGATGCTTAAAAAAGTTGGTCAGCTGAATCTGTCTTTGCTGTTTTGGAGAGAACTCTAATGATCATGTAAATTTAATTCTTGAACCCTTTGTTGCTTATAGTTTTTTTCACATCCATAAATTGAAAGGTTACTTCTTTTTAGGAGTTATGCAAAGTGATAGACTACAGAGGTCTCCTTATTGAACTAGGGGAGTTGACAGCTGTGCCTGACCTTGAAGCTGTAGTTAAACTGATGGGTTCTTTTGAGTAGAAAAACGCTATGTGTGCATCTTGTAGGGTGCAGTGGTGTTCTATAAAGCTGCCACAAGTTACTGTGATAAAGTTTTACCAATATGTGCCAATGGCATGTAGGTTTCTTCAGTGTTATGTAGCTAAAGAATTGGAAAACTTATGACATTTTGGACTGTAGATTGTTTGTTTGGTTTTAATTCCAGATCTGAATGAAAACTGAGCTTTGTCCTGTTTATGTTTTCAAATACAGATCCAGATAATAAAAATGGGAACTCCTGGATCAGGACGGAAGAGAACTCCAGTGAAGGACAGGTTTTCTGCAGAAGATGAAGCTCTGAGTAACATTGCCAGAGAGGTTTGCTAATTTCAAAGTGTCTTAAATTCAGAAATAGGGATGAAAGCAATCTCATTATCCAGAAAGTTAAGTTTTTTTAAGCTGTGCATTAAAAAGTGTAATTAGACAAAAGTATGACAATTAATACATCCTAAGAGTATTTTCAATCAAAAAATCACATTTACTGAAATGTCATCACGGTGAGGTAGTAATTGTATGATTAGTGTAACTTTACAGAATCAAACTTAGCAGATATTTCTATATGCTTAAAGATAAAAAAAAAATGCAGTTGCTATCTCAAGTGTAAAACTAAAAAAAATTACACATTTATCCTATTACAGTGCGTAGTATTCCTAAGACAGTAAATACAGTGTGTTAGTGTTGAATGAGTAATAGTCATTATTAAAATATATTTGTAATAGATTCTATTTCAAATGTGACAAGTCAAGTTGCTTTCGAAATAAGCCTAATATTACACTATACCAAGAATTTCACCACCTGAAAAACAGATGGCTGCAGATAACCAGTGAAAAGTTCAATTAACAAGAAGTTGATACCAAGTGGAATTTTTTCCCTCCGGATATAGGAAAAAGGGAGCCAGAATTTAGTCTTATAGAGATCTGTTTGGACTAGAGCTTTTTTGGGAGGAAGTGCTGTATCTTGGGAACAAAAGCCTTAGTACTGTTTGTATGCAAGTGGATACTGAACCTTTGAGCTACATTATCTACAAGGCTGCTACAAGGCTGCTCACCCTAGTTGACATAAATGAGTGCAAAATGCAGATTCAAGTTGCCTTTGTAATGTAAACTGTCTATATATGTGCATGTAAGGCAAAACAGGTAGGTGATAAGTCTTTGAAAACAAGGTTTCTTTAGGCATTTTCAAATTTATCCATCATAGACTGTAGGCAAAAGGTAGGCTTTGCCAATAAAAAAATAATTTACCTGGTAACTTTTTTCAGAAAGTGATGTTTCTGACACATCACTTAGATGATCACTTAGCGATCACTTCTAATGGAAGTCTTGCTCTAAACGAGCTAAGTTCTGGGGAGGACTCTGAATCAGTCATGGTCTCACTCACTCATCAAATTCTGTCTCTCAGTTTTTGGGGAAAACAGTTAATGAAAAAGAAGGAATAATTCTTAGAGTATTTGCATGGTTCCAGTACTGTAACATCAACTTGACATTTAGCCTAGAAAATGAGGTCTCCATAGCAAGATGTAATAAATAATATCTTACTTAAAATTACTGTTGGGCTTTGTTCTCTTACATCACTAAACCCATCAATTTAAATCTGAGCATGAATATAAATTAAACAAAAATCAAGGGGGGTTCCCCCTTAGTCCTAAATTAAATGAATCCTGAGACTCACAGCTGTAAGTGTTATCTCACTAAAATAATGTGAGTTGCACATCTGTTCCAGAAATTAAAGGTATATTGTCTTCTCTTCTGTCAAAAATGAACAGGAAAAGGAAATTGCTGAAAATCTCATAAAGCTTATTCAGTATTTTGAGGTTAATCTAAATCTGCTGAAGATAACCAAAATTTTTATGCTGATCATGTCTTTTAAAGAGTAGGTATTTCATATAATCTTTATCTGTTTTATGTCTAGTAATAATTCTTAAAACCTAGTTGAATTAAATTGGTCTAAATGTTCCTTCTGATTTCTCATTAGAATTATTTTTTCTCTGGTATTTTTCTGTATTTCAAGCATCACCTTTCATGGCTTGTTAGGTAGAAGAAAATTCAACATATTTCAGAATAAAATAGTTTGTTATCTTTACATAGACATTTTCAAAGCTGTGTATAGCACCATTTCTTTTTTATTGCCATATCCAGGTTTCACTTTAACAGTCTTAATTCAAAATTATCCAGTTTAAAAGTAGTGTGAAAAGTTCTAGGACATCATGAATATTGTGTTAACACAGCATATACTAGTGTCAGGTTGCTAATCCCTGGATCAGTATAGGAGAAGCTGACCATCACATCCCTTGTCAAACAGCAGCTGTTGTCATTGAACTGGTAGCTGTAATTAATAGCATTAACCACCTTATTCTGAAGAAAACATACTCTAAGGGTACAGGGTGCATTTCTTAATTGATTAACAGGCTTTTCTGCTGTTACATCCTAATTTCTGTCTTTAAATAATACCTGATTTTACTGTGCCATACATATACCTTATCATTTGAGGCTTGAGTAAGTTTTCAGTTAGTATGCTGACATATGGCATGCCAGTTCTCAGTGCATGAATATGTAGAGTAGATATACTTTGTTCTGAGGCCATTATCTCAGCAGCATAACTTGCTTATCTTTTTATTGTCAAAGGGTGTTTTGTTCCTCAACTTCCTCTTCTGAAATTACCTTTTTAGTAGATGTTACTTACTACAGTAGGACTGAGTCCTGTAATCCACATGTTTTCTGTGGAAAGTGTTCTAGGTACCAAGAGAGAGCAAATAGAATATGTGGAAACAAAAGGTAGCACTCAGAATGATCTGCATGGCGCAACTGCATAGAAATGCTCTGGGATTAAAAGCAGTTACAAAATGGTACTAGGAATTATCAGAATTTGTAATAGTAGCAAAGAACTGTAATGTTGTGTATGACATTTCAGAGTGGTTTTTCTCCAGAAGTTCAGATTTCAGAGTGTACTAATTTTGTTCTTTGTCACCACTTCTAATTTGACAAAATTGCAATTTCCATGTTCTATGGCATATGTCAAAAAAACCCTAATATGGTATCTTCCATTTGGTATCAGTAAACATTGCTTTCTAGGAAATATTGTTTAAAGGATTCTTTGGTATTGATCTACTAAATTAATTTCCATATAGTCTCTTTTCTGCACTGGTTGAATCTGATGTGTCATTTTATATGAAAAATATTTAATGGAAGATGAGCACTATCATAGGATCTGAGGGCCTTGGTCAAACTACTTCCTCTTTGATATTTCTTTCATTTTTTCTGTCTTTCCTCTGCATTAGAAAACTTTTTTCTTCTGTTGGCTGTCCCTTCCCCTCTACTTGTACTTACTTCTGTTATGTAGCGAGCTCTTTCACAACTTTTCCTTGCTGTGGAAGTTTGTATTGAGACAAGCCCTTTTGCAGTGTCTTTGTGCTAGACACAGATATGCTAGAACATCAATTGGAGTGAATTGATGTCTTAGTCCAAGAACTTTTGCATTACTAAGCCTCTTTCTTTGAGACCTACTTTTTATATTGTAGTGTGTGATTCTTTCTGGCATTGAATCCACTGCTCACTGGAACTGAGGAAGAGTAAAGGCAATGTACATATACAGGGACAGGGATCTATCTATGCATCTTCTTCTGCACTCTCCCTATTACTCTTGTGTCTGAAGTGAGATTAGTTGCAGTTGATCAGTTTGGCAGTCTTACCTTGCTACAATAGACTTTATCATGTTTGTTTCAAAAGCTGTGTGAACAGGTGTAGGTATATTGTCCATGTGTTCCCTGCAAGGACGAGAAAAGGAACTCTGAGTGTAAATACGTACAGTTACATTAAAGTGGAGTAATGGCACATGTATTCTAATTATAGCAAGATTAATTTGAAAGCAACTGATCTCTTGTAAAAAAAGGGGGGCCTATCTCCTGAAAATATAGGGAGTTCTTTATACTATCTTCTGATTCTTTCTCTAGCTGATGTAATGGATTCTGAAACTGTTAGCATTCTCAGATTGACAAAGAATAAAACCACCTGGCATAGAAGACAGTTTCTTATGTCATGTGGAAAATTCTAGCCTTCCGAAGTACAGATAAGGATTGTCTAGTGTAACTTCAGGCTCCTGGCAACATTATGTTCTTATTTGTCAATGAAAAAGGATTCCTGCATAACTAGATAAATGAAAGCTGAGGTTTGTGTTCTCAAGGTTGTGTTCACAATCTACATTGGATACAACTGATATGATCTCAAGATCTGTTTTTCCTTTGGATTTGTTGTGGGGACTTTCTGCTCTTTAAGTTGTTTTGTGTACAGAATATCTTCAGCTCAGTTGTGCATCACTACTTCACTTGTCTTTGTAATTTACAGACAAGCTGTGTTCATTTGAAATATTTAGCAGTAACCTGTCATCACCAGGCATCTCTTATGATTACCTGAAACTTCTTTCTCCAAGAGTAGCCTTATATGCCAGAACAATGGTTTCAGTCACTTCTGTGTTCTTACACTGACCGTGGTTCAAGCTCAGATACAATGAAGATAGGGAGAAGAGTCTGACTCTTGTCAGCTCACCGTTCTCAACCTGATAAGCAACAGTTTGAAGGCACAATCAGGATTTACCATTTATAGCCTTTTTTTCCCCCCATGCTTCCATCAGTAACCCTTCCATTCTTCAGGGCTGAGTAACAAGATGACAGAGGACTAGAGCTTGTGGATGACAACTGCAACACCATTCACTTGATTTCCATCTTATAGAACCTTGTCTCTGATTTTAGTGTTTTGGGGTTTTTTTTTCAGAAACTGTTCTCATGACTATTTTCACTGTGTAGCAGGAGCCTGGAAGCTCCTAGGAGGTGTTTTCTCATGGGAGAGAAAGATTCATTTGGATTTAAAATTCACTCTGTAGTTGCTCAGACTTGGAGTAGAGTGCAGTTGTTCTTACTTTGGTAAAGATGTCATGTTACTGAATTACCATGGTAGAAAAAGCTAAGAGTTCAATATTTTTAGATGTTGAAGGCTAGATCATGAATTTAAAAAGAGAGTTAACAACATAGTCTTTTTCTTATTGAATCTCAGTATACTTTTTTCTCTGCATATAGCTTCAACTTCTCTTAAGAAAACAAGCAAAGCCTCGAAGAATCCCACCCTCATAGATATTGCCTTTTTAGATGCTAGATGATTTTTTAATTTGTTTTAATAAGGGATCTTTAGTATTAATTCAACGTTTAGTTTGCTTTTGTTTTTAATAGTGGTTAAGGATATTTTATATGACAGACGATATTCTAGACATTTTCTAATCTATATATGAATGTGTAAAATAAATGGCAAAAGAATAAGAGACATCAGAAATAAAGAATCTTAAACCTTTAAGTCATGTTAAAGCTTAAGATTTTGTTGTTTATATTCTTTGCTTTATAGGCAGCTGAAGTAGGGACATCAGAAATAAGCGGAAAAGAGATATTTCTGAGGAGGCATAAGAAATACTTTGGGCACATAATTGGTGGTGTTGCCTCAGGTCCTTGAGACAGTAAGGAGATGAGGGTAAAAAGCATGGAAGTGAAAATACAGAAGAAATGAGCAGCAGAAGAGAGGAATGATAAAATGGTTTGGATTGGAAGGGACCTTAAAGATCTTCTAGTTCCAGCCTCCCTGACATGGGCACGGACTCTTTCATGTTTGCTTAATAAGCATTGATGAAATAAACTTCAACTTGCCGTGTGCAGCAATGTATAAGAAATACGGTGAACGTTTGTAAAACGCTCACCCCGCTGTTTGGCCCAAGCTGGCAGGGTGTCCTGGTGCCGTGCCGTGCCATGCACCCCGTGGCAGACAGGGAACCCCGCGCCAGGGACAGTCGGCGCCCTCACCGCCGCCATCTGGTGGAAGAAGGAAAATACTCCTCAATTAGACCTCCTGTGTTGGAAACTGCAGGACTGTGAACGCTGCATAACACTTGGCAGAGAGAGAAACGAGTTATACGTATTGTAGTCCATGATGACAGAATAATTCTAATTTTTTCCGAGGTGAATAACATTTTATTATAGCCTATATTTTATCCTTATGAAGCTTTTGTGCTGAATCTGAACTAATTATTAAATCATCTTCTCCAGAGTATGAAAATTAAAAATAAAATACTGTTGCTTTAGAGTGAATTTCTTCTTGCAGGCAAGGGAAAGGAAAAAGATTCTTGTCTATACTATGGAGACAGATGTTATGCTTCTCCTTGCTGGGCATGGAGGGAAACATCATGTCAATTCCATGTACTACCATGCTGCTTACCTGGGTAAGAACTTGGTCACTGCTGTGAAGAGACTAAGGAAAAACACATCAGAAAGGAGAAACTCCAGACTCAATCTTTATGAAGACATTAAAATTAAAGTCTGATCATCTTCCCTTTCTCCTTTCTTTCCTGCCATAAATATCTTTGATTTAACTGAAGACCTACATGTTATCCTTGAAAGTTGAGAGAAATAGTTTTCAAAAGATTGTGGTAGAGTATGTGTTTAAAAACAAAGATGAAAAAAATTGAAGAAGCAATGATGGGTTTCTAAATTACTCTAAGTAGTTGTTAATAATTGGGGTTTAGGTGATGTCACATGAAAGGTTTGAGTTCAGATTTTTGCTCCTCAGCCCCCCAGGAAAGATGAGACCCTGGTGTCCAACAGTCTGTCAGCATCTTGTAAGGAGACCAACAGATTCACAAGATTGGAGGGTACCTTGACCTCCCCTGTTAGGGGAAACTCAACAGAGCCAGGACCCCTCAGTGGGTCCTGCTAAGGTGTTATCCGCCACTGCAAGGACTCACTTCAACAGTTTATGGAATAACACTTTTTATTAATACAAATTGTGATAGATTAATAAGGTTCGAAGGTTGTCAGTGATAGTGTCTACTGCAAAAACATGTTTTAAAGCAATCTACTGATACATATATTAAGAAAGCACAAGCTCTGATACAAAGCAATCTAATTAATATGCTATGGAGTAAGCACAAGCAAAAGCAATAGTCCTAAAAGCAGCATTTAATGCACATAGAGCATATTTCTCACCCAAGGTGTCCCTCGGGGCAGGGGGAGAAGATAGACTCAACCCATCAACTGATCCCAGTAGTTTTGGTAGAGGTCTACTCCTGCTTTCCCCCTATCCCCAACTCCCTTCCATACTATTTTCTTTGTGTTTAGGTGGAGTTTGAGTGGCTCTAGTCATAAATACCTTTTATTTTTGATTGGTTTACCTAATAGGAGGGTGGTGGTGGTTGTGGTTTGGCACCTGCGTAGGGGTTTTGACATGGTTATTGGCTTTAGCAGCAGAACATCTTGATGCTCCCTTGTCAGACAGGTACTGTATGGTCTCAGTACCACAATGTTCTCCCATTCTGCTGGGATTAGAATGGAGGGGGGACTACATAGTCTCCACTTCGTTCCACACTCCATTCTGTTTCTCTGAGCAGATGTTTATTGTTGTACTGGGGAGTACAACTTCAGTCCATCCAGGGAACTGCAGCTACTTTTCACCTTAAAATTCTGAATCCCCTCTAGGTTTAACTGGATCCACTATCCCACAGGTGAAAATCAGGAAACTGACCATGTCACCTTCTGGAAGGAGAACATTGTCTTGCTACTTCTATGTTTACTAAGCAAATGCAATAAAATAACCTAAACAAAGCAAATACTGCTTTAAAGTATTGCTTAGCTGATTGAAAACAGGTAGAGTGATCATATTCTTCTGGAATGAAATGCTGTTTCTGCAGGTGCAGGGAAAGGCCACCTTTTTTTTTATGTAATACTTTTTAGTGCCTATTTTGAAATTAAGAATTCCAGGTGAACAGATTGCTTTGTTTTCTTACGTAGAGCAGAGTTAATACTCAAAGAAATACAGATATGGCACTTGGTTTAAAAATAGATGTTTGTCCTTAAGGTAGAAGGTGAAAGATAAGTAGTATGAGTGTGTTCGTATACAAAAGAAAATTTGCAGGTTTAGTTATCAATTAATCCTTTATGAATTAGTCCTTTTTTCTTGTCCAAGCAAAGTCTTGAGGGCCTCTTCTTTGCGTTTCTACCCAATTTCTTTTGTTACAAAAATATGCTCTATAGTCTTCTGTGTCCTTTCTTGATCAATTCTCTGAATAAATTCTATGTTATATTGTTGTATGTATACCTTGTGGCTCCTGTTTGCCCTCCAGGGTTTATAACAAGTGATTTCCTTCCATTTTAGCCACCAGCATAAGTGTGTACTGGTATGATTATAACAGGTTTGGATACCTCATAGTAACATTTTCCCTTACTCTATTTGCAGTTAAAGTGTTCAAGAAAATTCAACTGTCCCATTTCTTTTTATCAGTTGGAAGTCCCCTTTAGAAGCTTCTAAAATATAGTGAATTTTTACTTCAGAAAAATAGAAACCTGGTGTGTATAACACTTTTTAATAAGCTGTACTCGAATTAGATGGTATATCTTTATAATAATATATTTTATTAATATGTGCCTCCTGGCTGTCAGGGCACTGCTGACTCATATTCAACTTGCCATTGACCAGGATCCCCAGATCCCTTTCCATGGCACTGCTTTCCAGCATCTCATTCCCCAGTCTGTACAAACATCAAGGGTTACTCCATCCCAGGTGCAGAATGCAGGACTTTCCCTTGTCGAACTTCATATAGTTGGTGATTGCCGAGGTCTCTCTGCATCCAGCAACTCCTCCCAGTGTTATGTCATCTGCAAACTTGCTTAGTATCCCTTCCAGTCCTGCACCCAAGTCATTTATGAAGCTGTTGAAGAGAACTGGGCCTAACATGGAGCCCTGTGGAACCCCACTAGTGACAGGTCACCAGTTTGATGTTACCCCATTCACTATCACCCTCTGTGCTTGACCCGTGAGCCAATTGCTCACCCATCACATGGTGTGCTTATCCAGCTGCAGGCTGGACATTTTGTCCAGAAGGATACTGTGAGAGACAGTATCGAAAGCTTTACTGGAATCCAAAAAGATTATATCAGCTGGCTTCCCTTGATCATCTAGGTGGGTTACCTTGTCATAGAAGGAAATCAGGTTTGGTAAGCAGGACTTTCCTTTCATGAAGCTGTGCTGGCTGTAACCAATGGCTGTGTTGTCTTTCAGGTGTTTTTCAATACTTCCCAGAATAATCTTCTCCATAACTTTACCAGGAACTGAAGTGAGACTTCTCTTTGTTATTTCGCTTCTGCCAGTTTGAACAACCAATAGTAGACAGTAATCAGAGGGCCTTATTAATCTAGAGAGTCTAATAAGACTTCGCCTTAGAAGGAAGTGTCCTATTACAACTCCTCTTCCTCTTGACAGAGGAGGTCTTGATGTGGGGTACATGTGGTGTTGTTTTAGGAGGCCCCACTACCCCACAATGACCTTTGCCCACCTCACCAGTTGTCTGGCCTTCTAGTTCCAGAGCCTCATACCTGTTGTAGAAGGTACCAACCCTTCCTGTCAAATTCTGTGAAGAAGGAGGAACCTTCCTCCTGGTATGTGCAGTGACCTGCTTCCAGCCTTCATCTAAACCAGACCCCTGACTAACAGTCCTAACAGTCACTGTATTTTCCTTAGCAGATATTTAAGACTTTATTTCAATGTAGCTGACAAAATTAAATTGTGAAGGGTTTGTTGGGGGTAATTTGTTTCACAACTTTTACGGGCTTTCTTCAGTAAGGCAACAGAGTGAATGGCAGCACCCAGAAAGAAAACTTGTCCTTTTGGAATTATAGTTGTTTCTTTTTGATTGTTAATTTAGAATTTCAATTAGTTATGAAGATTTGTATGACTGCTGTATTGGTAACATGAGGCCTGTGCTTTAACAGGTCTGCTGAGAATAAAGAATTACTTGGTGTGATGGCCCCTTTCACATGGCACTATGATTTGTTTCTTCCTTTAGAGTTTGGCGAAGGAAATCCGAGAACTGTGCTTTCAGTTAACTTGCCAAATTTTTTGTCTTTTTTGGAATTGTGTGATTTTTAGAAGAATCTAGTTGCTCAGATTAATAATTGATGTAATATCAAACCATTTCTTGCTAAAAAATTTCTCTAAAAAAGATTTTTTTTCTTCAATTTCAAGCATCTATTTTATGACAAATGTTTGTAGAATTCTGTTATGTTTTATCAAGGGTTTAGTAAATTAGAAGAAATGGAATTTCCCCTCTACTGTAGGAATCTGAAAGTTCCATCTCTGTAGGACTAGGAGAGTGGTGAAATGTGAATTGATTTTCAGCATGAATCAGTAAGCAAATTAACTTTGTATCTTTAATAGTAAAGCTTTACCAGAGCCTAAAGGCTAGATGCAAATGTCTTCCTTTCTATAGACAGAACTAAACCCAGATATATCAGCTCTTTGAGTCCTTTCTCTTTCTGCGCTGCATCCCTGTCTATGTGACAGTTTATATACGACAGAGCGATGATTACGGAGTAGGGCTGCAAATGGGAGTACTTCCTTTTCCATGGGAATTTCCTTGCTTTACTTGTTTGTTGTCATCAGGTAGGAGGAAAAAGATTATATTGGGACAGTCAGGAGTGTTGATACAGCCTTGGAATTGTTTTATCTGAGTATACAATATACAGAAAAACAGTCTTCATGAGAATCATTTGAAATTAAGACAAACTATTTTGAGTAATAAAGCTATGATGTGTTTACCTTCTTTCTTTTCATTATTCAATAGATACTTTTGTACCTGTAGTTTAATAATAATTTGAAGTTGAAGTCCAGGTTAAAAATCCCATTCATTTTTCTGAAGCTCAGTAAAACGTTTTGTAGGTTTCCAATGTTTTACATAAACCTATGCTATGCTAGTGGTAAAAGCAGGGGAAAAAAACCTATCCTTAATCAAAGACAAAATCCCATTGAATTTTACATTTTTAAGAAGTTCTACAAAATTAAATGTTTTGGTTGTTAGGAGTTCTGAATTTTTGGCTGCTGCTGTTTCTCATAAATTTTTAATTAACATTTGATAGGCAACTGGAATTTTGGTGGAAAACCTTCATTGGTTTAATATTTCAAGAATCTTAACACAAATTTTTTTGTCAACTCATTACTCAAACATGAAGAAATTGAGCTTGTGCTTTCCTCAAACATTAGCTTTATGGCAAATTTTATTTCCTCATGATTAAATTTGGGGTAGCATTTAGGGTCTGAAAGACAATGGTTTTTTTTTTTGTTGAGGCTGGATAGAAACTGGAGAAAATATGTAGTTGTATCTGCCAATAACCAGGTTTCACAAGCAGTGCAGAAGTAAGCTATTTGCCACTGAAAAGGGAAGGTCATGCTAATGTTTGTCCTGCTTGTACCTTTTGCTGGGTCTGGTGTTCTTAAGGTCTTTGTACAAGCCAATTCATTTCACTAACACACCAGAAAACTACTTTTTATTACTGCTGTTAACTTACTGCTATGGTAGTTAGTTAAAATGGCTTACAGCAGGTTCTGAGCACTGAAGCTGTGTCCAAGGAAGGCGTTGGCAGTATAAGGCCTTGAATGAAAAGGTAGGGAAGTCCCTTTTTGACGATAGTCATTGTTGAAGGTAGTTCTTAAGGAATGGCAATCTTAAATTTCTTTCCTGCATTTTGTCCATTAATCAATTTGATTTTGATTGCTATTCGAAGTATTCTAAGTGATGTTTGCTTTTCGAAACAATGCCAAATGGTAACAGAGCCTTTAAATATGGCATGAACAGTAGTGGTTTAGTATCCTTGTTTTGATTCTTTCTTCTTGGTTTTTATGTCTTTTTATGGCCAAAGATTCTTCAGTTGCATGCATGCCTGTGCAAATACTATGCATAGGCAAAGTCATTTTAAAGTCCATAGGACATCAGTTTTCAAGTTGTAGTGACAGTAATATTTCTGTACTCAGTTCAGACATGCATCCCAGGGTCCTGAGGGAGCTGGCTGATGATGTTGCCAAGCCACTCTCCATTATATTTGAAAAGTCATGTTGGTCAAACAAAGTCACCGGTGACTGGAAAACATTGCTCCTATTTTTAAAGAGCATAGAAAAGAAGACCCAGGGAACTACAGACTGGTAAGCCTCACCTCTGTGCCTGGGAAGATTGTGGAGCAGATCCTCATGGAAGCAGTGTCAAGTACCTAGACTTCTGTAAGGCCTTTCACAAGATTGCTCATCACATCCTTGTCTCCAAATTGGAGAGACATGGCTTTGATGGATGAACTATTCAGTAGGTAAGGAACTGGATAGATGGACCCAGGCAGAGAGTTGTGTTCAATGAGTCTGTGTCCTGATGGAAGCCATTGATGAGTGGTGTCCCTCAGGGGTCTGTCTATCTTGGTACTAGGGGTCTTTAATGTCTTTATCAATGACACAGGCAGTGAAATCCAGTGCATTCTCAGCAAGTTTCCAGATGACATGAAGCTGAGTAGTGCATTTGGCACAACACATGGAAGGATGCCATCCAGGGGAACCTGGGCAAACTAGAGAAGTGGGCCCATAGGAACCTCATGAAGTTCAACAAGTCCAAGTGCAAGGTCCTGCAGTTGGGTCAGGGCAATCCCAGACATGAGTAAAGACTGGGAGAAGAACTCAGTGATGGCCACAAAGATGCTCAGAGGACTGGAACACCTCTCCTATGAAGATGGGCAGAGAGAGCCGTGTTTGTTCAGCGTGAAGGAGAGATGGCTTTGGGGAAGCCTCACTGTGGCCTTCCTGAAGGGGGTTTATAAAAAAGAGGGAGAGTGACTTTTTACACAGGCAGATAGTGATAGGACATAGGAGAATGTATGTTTTTAAACTACAAGAGGGTAAATTTAGATCAGATGTTAGGAAGAAATTCTTACTGTGAGGGTGGTGAGGCACTGGAACAGGTTGCCCAGAGAAGTTGTGTATGTCCCATCCCTGGAAGTGTTCAAGGTCAGGTTGGATGGGGCTCTGAGCAACCTGGTCTAGTTAGTGGCACCTGGTCTGGGGGTTGGAATTAGGTGATCTTTAAGGTCCCTTCCAACCCAAGCCATTCTATGATTCTTTTATCAACATGTAATTCTTTTGACTAGCAATGATATCCGTAAAGTAGGGTACATATTCTTTCTGAAATTTCATTCTGAGAACTCTGAATTCTTTACTGCCTCTGTATTGTGATGTTAGAATCTTAATGTGCAATTGTGAAGAGATTATTAATTTGAGTACTTAAACCATTATTCAAAAAACATGTTTTTAACTTTCATTATTTTTAATCTGCTTGTAGGCAGAAGCCAGACTTGCAGCCAAACGAGCAGCTCGAGCAGAAGCAAGAGATATACGTATGAGAGAGCTGGAGCGACAGCAAAAAGAGGTAGTGTAACTTGTCAGGAATTCTTACAAATCTTTACTAAAATTATTAACATATTTTATTTCTGTATTTGCATAAGATTTTTTCTTCTAGTGTAATTCAGCTGCATGCTAGTATTTCAGCATTAGGATTGGATTATACCTAAAGTATTCACAATAAATAATCTTGTTGTCAGGATCTTTATTTTTTAAAAAATGAATAAAATTGGGGTAATATTTACATGTACAGTTGTGTGTTGCTCCACACATTTCTCCTAAAGAAAAAGTTTGCATTTCATGAGAAAAAACCTCTAGAGAAACTAGGTTTTCAGCAGTCTGGTTATTTCACGGTTATTGTATTTAATTCAGGTTTTGACATTGCATGCAGAAGATTGAGAACTTATTCTTTTTCGTTATTACATTCAAATCAATGGATTGCTGATATTTGGTTGTTGTGGGGGTTTTTTTCTGTGGTAATTACAAACGCAATTTGCAAAACAGTTTTTGCCTTAATTTTATATGGTTCTTGTTAGGCCGTAGATTCAGGTTTTGAACTGCTATAGGTATCTGGTATTATACTGGAGATTACGTAGCAATTTAACTAGATTTTTCTGAATTTTCAATTTAGGAATCCAGTCTTGTGTGGTGACTAATTTATATTGTAAATGGTTTGTTTGTTTTCCTTTTTACATTCTGTAGTTTTCTCAGCATTCATGTGATAGAAAATGGGCTCATATTCAGAAATGGATGGTAGGCTAAAATCACCTGTTGTGCATGTTTTCACCATTCAGAGAACTAACGTAGGATTTGAAGGAAGTAATTAACTAATGGTTTGCTGTGTGTCATTTTGAAGTGTCTTATTACTGAAAGCAATTACTTATAAACTATATATTGATGTGGATATCCAGGGTACTTTATGGCAGCAAAAGAGAAACTATGGAATGACATGTTTCTTCTTAAAATGAAATGTTTTGTGTTTCCACCATGTGCTGGCTTAAAGTCGTTAATCTATTTTAAATGAAATGAGATTAGTTTCAGTTAGGTAAGTGGCTTAACAATAAGTGTTTTAATTTCAGTTAACTTTTTGAGCTTGAGTTTTTACCTTTCTTTTTCCTTAGTGGTCTTGCATTTGTATTTTTCCTCTTTTGAGTAACTTGGCAAATGCTAGTGTCTTTACAGATGATTAAGTTGATTAAGTCAACTTTTAGGATTTAAAAATCAACTATAGGAGATTAGAAAAACCCTTGTTTTCAGTTAATAACGATGAAACATTTGGCTGCTTATTCAGATTAAAACTAATAGGGAAGGCATAAAGATAGAGTTACAATCTGAGAAAGCTGCTGCTCAATTTATTCTGATTTATCATAGAATCGTTGAATATGCTGAGTTGGAAGGGACTCATAGGATCGTCAAGTCCAGCTCCTGTGCGGGACACCCTAAGAGTCACACCATGTGCCTGAGAGCATTGTCAAATGCTTCTTGAACTCAAACAGGCTTGGTGCTGTGACCACTCCCCTGGGAAACATTTTCCAGTGCTCAACCACGCTCTGGGTGAAAAAACATTTTTTGATACCTAACCTGAACTTCCCCTGACTCAACCATTCCCTTGGGTTCTGTCAGTGGTCACCCCAGAGAAGAGGTCCATGCCTGTCCCTCCTCTTCCCCTCTTGAGGATGATGAAGACTGTGATGAAGTCTCCCCTCAATCTCCTCCAGGCTGAACAGACCAAGTGACCTCAGCCACTCCTCATACAGCTTCCCCTTCAGACCCTTCGCCATCCTTGTGGCCCTCCTTTGGACACTCTCTTATAGCTTAGTGTCTTTTTTATATCGTGGCACCTAAAACTGCTCACAGTATAAGGTGAGGCTGCACCAGTGTAGAGCAGAGCAGGACAATCCCCTCCCTCGACCAGCTGGCAATGCAGGTGCAGGATCCTGCACTTTCCCTTGTTAAATCTCTCTTAATTTGTTAAGGTCTCTCTGCAGGACCTCTGTGCCCTTGAGGAAATCAACAGCTGCTCCCAATTTAGTGTCGTCATCAAACTTACTTAGTGTACCTTTGAGTTCTGTGTCCAGGTTGTTAATGAAGATGTTGAAGAGAACTGGGCTTAGGATGGAGCAGAACCCCACTAGTGACTGTTTACCAGTCTGATGTTACCCCATTCACTATTACTCTTTGTGCCTGACCTGTGAACCAGTTGCTCACCCGTCACATAACACAGTTATCCAGCTGTATGCTGAACATTTTGTTGAGAAGGATACTGTGTGAGACAATATCAGAAGTGAAGACCAAAAAGATTACATTTATCGTCTTTCCTAGATCAGCTTGGTGGGTTCCCCTGTCACAGAAGGAAATCAGATTTGACAAGTAGGATTTTCCCCTCATGAAGCTGTGTTGGCTATGAGTGATAACTGAGTTGTCCTCCAGGTGTTTTTCAATACCTCTCAGAATAACCTTTTCCATGATTTTACCAGGCACTGAAGTGAGACTGACATTATTGCAATGTTTCTTTAGAGAGTTCCTTTCACAAACTTCAGGTGCCTTTTAAAAAGGTATATGGGAGATGTGAGGGTTTTTCTGGTTTTTAGGAAAATGTTCGCTGTGTGATCACCAAGATTTAAGCAATATATGCTGATATTACCCATAATTTCAAATAGTTAAAACTACAATGAGAGTTAATTGGCACCCCTGTTGAGAAATCCTAAAACTGTCATTAGAATTTTATTTGCAAAAGTTGTACTGACTTTTTATTGTCTCTTTGCCAAACTGACATTTGTGTATATATTAGTTCTCATGTTACTTATAAAGAACAACATAGATTTCTCTTATTTCTTGGCGGAATGCACATTTGAAGGTTTTTTTGCTTGAGAACAAGGGTTTCCAAAACGTGGAATACAGATTGCATTTGTGAGCAATCTCATGTCAAAATTAATGCCACTCAACTGAATGTCACCTTCTTTTTGCACTCCTAAGAGGCACATCTGCTATAGGAGATTTCTGAACAGATGTGCACTCCTTTCGTGGACGGGGCGACCTAATTTCTGTATTAGTTAACGTGCATAATTCAAACTTAAATTGTTAGAAATCAAGCTTGATAGATACGAGCAGCAGCTATCTGTTTACAATGTGTACTGTAATACTTTATTCTTTGACCTGAATATGCTGAACACTTAACACTGGCTTTCTATTTTCTGATTGAATGTCAGGAAGAGACTTGTTACCCAGGAACTAAGAGGAATCTTATGTAAATAGCAAACTCTCTGCTTGCCAGGTGCAGATATTGCTAACAGGTATTTGTCCATTTAGACCAGGGACACAAAGTACATTTACAGTTGGCAATGATCTGACTATATTGTGTTGAAAAGTTAAATAGCATAAATACTCCTTTTAAACTTCAAAACAGACAAAGAACACTAAAATATCATTATGAAATTAACCTACCCTCTCCCCTGGGAAATTTTCTTACAGAATTTTAACTAGGCCTATTGAATGGTCATAAAAAATATTAAACAAGTTAATGTATCCAGTGGTAATGTAGAAGATAACCATGTGACCATAAGCAGTATGAAAGCCAGCTTTAGTCTTTAGATACCCATCTATGATCTGGAGGCGAAGCTTTTAACTCTAAAAATAACTGGCTTACAATCTTTAGAATAGTGTGACATGTTGAAAACTGTAGGAAGTGAGTAACTGAAGGAAGGATTTCTGGTTTTAGAACCCTGTTATAGCCTTCATATTGGACAGTTTTAAAATTAAAGTTATTCTTAACATACTATAACAATTTGAGATGCTAATGGCATGTGAAACATTTCAATGTTTTAATTTTAAACTAGTTGTGGTTTTGTCCTGCTGCTTCTCACATATTCCTTTGTGTGAGCCAAAATGAGCGTTCTCTCGTCTTTCAACAGAATAAAAGATACTAAGGTGCCCTAGCTAGTTATCCTCCCTCAGATTTTATAACTTGGGTTTATTATTTTCCCTGTCACTGCAGAGCAGAGCTAGTTGTAGAACTTATAACTGATCGGTTTGCTTAAGAAGCTTTGTTCCTATAATAGAGAAGAAAATATAAAATAGGTATGAGGAAACTGAGAATAATCATCTCTATTAGGGCTAAAATAACTTTATAAAATATTCACAAACTGAATGTAGTAGTTATGTAGTACATTTCTTACTAATGTAAATTTGTAAAGCTCTTTTTTTATTTTTTATTTAATTTTTTAAGTTAAAAAATCTTGTGCTTTTTTCTGCGTTAATATACTAATCATAAGAAAGACTGACTACTGAACACTAATTATTAATTGTATTAACCTGCCTTATTTACATCTCCTAATGTAGTTTATTGGCATTCTTACCCAAAGCAGGTGAAATCAGTTCTTTGGACTTGAATGAGTTCCACCTTGCCACGGATTATTCAAAATAACACATAGCGTTAAAAGTGCTAACAGCATGTTGCTCATATTTGCTTCCTAGTGCTGTGTCAGGCTCTTTTTTTCTTCCCTATGATATAACTCTGCATTTTTTCTTTCTCAGGAAGACTCAGAGAGGGCCAGGTATTCTCACCAGTCCAGTCAACATTCATATTTGGTTTGTGTTCAAACTATACTTTTTCTTTTTGATCATGGCCAACAAAAACCAAACAAAAGAAATTTGAGTTTGGGTTTCCTTTTCTTATGGAGAGGATGGAGCTTTAAGTCTCCCGAGTATTAGCAGTTTTAATCATTATTTTAAGTCACATACAATGTTGAAGTTCATCTGGTATTTCATTTCCTTCAATGTTAACAAAATAGTTTATTTTTATATGTTTCAATCTCTGTCTTTTTTGCATATTGAGTAATACTGTGTTTCTGTAATATTTGTGGAAGAAAAGGTAGTAGTACCTTAAGATACAATTTGAAGAAGAGTTTGGTATGATGCAAGATTTTATTTCTTTAGAAGGTGGGATTATTCGTTAGTGGCAAAAAGTTACCTGAATGATGCAAGGTATCCCAAAGACTGCTAACAGAAATATTTACTGTATTGTATAGCCTTTTCTGTATCATCTTGAGGTCATATATGGTGCTAAAGAATGGTTTTATTGAGGTTATGTAAACATTTTCCTGGTCTTAGTAGATTTGTCTAGAAATCAGCTTGTTATTGATCTAGATATATAGGCCAGGAAAGAGACAAATTACTAAAATAAAAGGATTGGTTTTGTTTATTTTGGAAGGTGAAATGAGCTGTTTCTCTGTGTGACTTTAAAAAATAATGATTGTTACTTAATAAGATGTCTCAGCAATTAAATGTAGTCTTTGATTAATTGAATTCTGTGTAATATCTCGCAAGTCCTGGTGTTAAGTGTTTCTGCAATTTGTCACACAGGTGTTTTTACCAAATAAATAATTTAAATCATGTAATATTGACTACTTTTCAAACAGTAAATGGTTAACAGAAAAAACATGTAAAATATGCTATGCGCTACACTTAGAAATTTGTGAGCTAGTACAAGTTTGCTCAGATCTGCACTTGTCTTGTTTGACATACTAACTATGCTAAGATGGAGATTAAGTAATTGACCATTGTCCAAACAAGAGAGTTTGAACTGAGCAGATAACTGAGCTCATTTTAGGGGGGTTTACCTAGAATTTCTTTGCCTGCCTTGGTTATTATGTCTCATTCAGTAAAGATTAAGTTAGAATTAAATTTTTAAGTTTATTTCATATATTGATATATTCTTATAATTTCATTCTCAAGAGTTCTTTGAATGTCAGTGCATCTCACAGGAGCAGAGCAAGTACCTCCAAAAGGAGAAATCTCGTGGTGTGCAACCTGGAATGAGCATGCTTTTTATTTATAATGTGTTGTGTTCACATTATGATGTTTTCTGTGTCTACTTACCAAAGCAGTAGTTTGGTGAAAACATACATATAGAAAATGGTATTAATGGGACTGCTGCAACTATTGTTGTAATCAAGCACTTTGTGATAGCAAATTTGAGGGCTCAAAGAAAGTATTAAGTGAAGTTATCTTCAAGACAGAACACTTACAAGTATGAAGAGAATTTATCTCTTCAGTCTCTCTCTCCTAATATCCCCAAAAGAGAAGTAAAATGAAGTGACAAAGGTTGTTCATCAACCTTGATAGGTTGCTGAAAGTTATTACAGGAAACATTTTTCTCTCTTATATTGTGATTTTAATACTACAGTCAAGGCTGGAATACAGAAATTTTACTTTTTCAGTCATGGGTATTTCTGTATGTTTTATGGTATTCCTAGTTTAGGCAACTGAACCATTTGTTAGTAGACTGTTAAACTGTTAATGGTTATAAAAGGTAAGTGTTGGGATGATAATGATTATCTGAGTAATCTGTCTTCATTTACCAATAGCAAGGCTGCTTATTGGCAAGTAATAATTAAAGACAAAAACTGTTTTAAAAAAAATAAACAGTTAAGTTGGTTAAAACTGGTACAGTGTCCTATGAGTCCTGTATGGTAATACTTCTAGCAACACAAAAAGGTACCATAGTCTCTAAATTACATCTATAACATTAAAATTTTATTTAATATATTGTTAATATTGGGTATATTGTAACTATTGAGATAATATGAAAACAGTATGAAATAATGGTAACTAAATCTGGCCTAAAATAACTTATAAACAGATATAAAATATAAACCCATGGAATTTTTTGTGTTAATTTGATATCTAGAAGAAATTTTCAGATAGCTGTCCAAAATTATCTCACTTTTCGTAAATTGGGATACTGTTGGGGAAAAAATTAGTTTTTATTAAGTGTTCCAGCCTCAGAATGCACTTCAGATTGGCTAAATGGCATTCCTTCATGTATACATTTTCATATTTTTTTAGCATCATGATTTTGATTTTAGTTTCATTTTCTTTTACTTTAGTATGACAGTGCTAAGGATAGATCTGCAAGATACTTGGTCCCTGTATGTTAACACTTTGCATGTCTTTGAGTGAAGACTGCTTTTGTGCTTTGTTTTTAAGGTGTAATGACACTAACTAGCAACTTTGAATCACTGATTTTAAAAAGTATGTAAACTTTTACTGTCACACTTTCAGACCTAGAACAGTTTCATGATTCTAACACTTTCTGTAGAATGCATGTATAAACTTTTTCAGGTTAAAAAGGCAGCTGTCTTACAGTAGGCATTTTTTAGTATTTATTTGTTATTTCTACACTTAGTAGTGAAGTGACACACAGGTTAGACTTGGAGAACATTCTTTAAAAGAAAAAAAGTGTCTGTATGGATCTATTTGCATTCTCCATTTCCATTTAGAAACTTTACTTAATCAAATAGAAAAACAGTCCTGAGAAAAAGCAGTTGGTTTGTATACCTTTACTTTAAAAAATTCTTTCAGATTTTTATGAAGAGATAGTAGAGTGCATCATGTTCTTAGTGGTATTATGCCACATAAGATTTGTGCATCTTCTTAAGAAAAGACAGCTATCAAGTACCACTAAAAGCGATATGTAAGGAACTTAAAAAGCTGTTATTTCTTTAAACACCCTGCTATCTGAATTAGCTACAGCTAGGCAAGCACAATATAGTGCTTAAAATAGTCTGTATTACTAAGCTTTTTTAGTTTGTATATTGGTTTTAATTCTTTTTGTGAAATGTGAGCACTAGCTTAAGTCAAGTCTGTGTTAATCAGAATAAGATTGGTTATAGTTCGACTTATCAGATCTTTTTAACACAGTGATAAAAGCATTGGCTGTTTTTCTAGTCATGTAGTTAGAATTTCTGTGGTGTTTCTGATGTTAGGTGAAAAAGCCTTAAATCCTTATGTTCGGCTTCTTTATATTTTAAGACTGAAGATACTGGTATATAGCAGTATTAATTTTGTAATTTTTATTCTTAGAGTCATGTTTACAGTGAATCTCATAATTCAAAGAAGAAAGCTTATTCCCATAAAGATTTTTTGGTTACTTTTCTATATAGTATTCATTACAAATATACAAAGTATGTAGAGTTATATACTGATACAGTTATGGATAAATTAATTAGCTTACTGACATTTGCATACATTTTTTTAGGAAAAAAGAAATCTCTAGTATTTATCAGATTCTGACCTCCAGTGTGTTTGGATCAGTGCAATAGCATCAATGAAATCATCTAAATAGAAATCTCAATCTGCTGGAGGTCTGGGGAAGTCTCTTGGAACTGTTTAAAAGTGCCACTTCTCGAGATCAAAGTGTATTCAGTCAGGATAGATATATATTTTCTATTATTACACTTTGTCCCCTATCAGATAGTTAGAAATATTTTAAATATAAATGTAAAGCAGATTGAATTTGCCGTAGACCTTGACATTAACCCAGTGACTTATTGAGAAAGGCATGTGGATTACTGGGATCTTGCAGAAACTATTCTGGACAGTTTAGTGTACAACATGTGAATATAGTGTCAATAAATTAAATATTTTGCATGTCTTTTTTCAGAGGGTTTTTGGTGCTGATGAATTAGTGGTTGCATCAGGGGTTTGGGAAGTCAGAGCAGCAGTGGACACTTGAGTTAAGACAAGACTGAAGTAATTTTTGTATTTACTTGCCTTTATTGTATTACAGCATTTTTCCTGCACTTTTGAGGTGCTATTTTCCTCTTCCCTCAGTTCCTAAATAAATACTATGAATATTTCTGCTTCCTGTTGCCTATTGAGATATGAAGTACTGCATTCTGCAGGCACTACTTTTTGCCATCTCTTCATCTGTCTGGTTTTTCTTTTTTGTATGTGTATATAAATTTTTTGCCTGACATTTGCATAAATACGCAATTTGAGTAGAAAGTATCAAAACCCAACAGAAATGAGCCAGACTTTCAGTATTCACACTTCAATATGTGTGTAAAGAACAGTGGTAGGTTACAAGCTAACACTGCTCATGTAAACATTCAGCCCCTATTAAATTATTAGGGATTTCTGTCCTCTCTCCCCAAAATGCTTTGATTTATGATGGTATCTAATGGAAAAAAGATCAAGTAAATAATTGTACTAATTATTAGCAAGTTTTGTCAGTTATGTATTTCATGCTGCACTTGTCAAACTTTTGGAGTTTTCTTATTTATTAAGGAGGAAAAAGTCGCAAAATTATTTATTATTTTGGTTAAGCATGGCATTAAAATATAAATAATGCTGATATAGAGAGTACGTAGTAGTTTTGGGGATTTTATGCTTATATAAGTTTTGAGTCACCAATAGGCAAAACTCTACAGCATTCTGTATAAGTTCTAAGCTTGGGAACACTTAGGCAATGTTAAGATAGAACTTTTATTTACAAGATCTGCAGATGCAACCTTTGTTTTCTCTCTTCTTTCCCTCCTCACCCTCAGAGTGGAATTTACTATGATCAAAGAAATTATAGCAGCCTTGGATATAGTAAACCAGTTCCTTCCTACCATGTTCGGGTCTGTCTCCTTATATTAATTTCATTATTTATATAAAATATGTGTATTTGGGTTTACTTACTTATGCTATATGATGCAAACTTTTCTTTTTCCCTCTATGACATTTCAAATTATTACATTCAATAGTAGTTACTGTTGTGTTTTGCATATGTGGCATTTTAAATTTCAAATAACTGCTGTTTCATGATTGCTGTATGATATATGAAAAACAACCAGCAGCTGTGACAGGTGCTGTTTCCAATTTCTATCTTTTAAAAACAACAAAAAAGAGTCTTTAATGTTAAGCAGCATTGTACTACTTTTTTTTCACGGTAATATAAATGATAAAGCAATGCTCTGTCATGAGACGAGTAGTATCTTCCAGTACCTGCAGCTACTGTCATGGTCAGGTTTAAATAAGTAGTTAGAAGAAATTGACATGTCATTTGAAAACTACTTAATTTCTTATCATTCTCTTCCACAAATCTTCTAAGTATACTAGTTTGCTTTAATTAATATTTTAGTTTGATTTCAAAGATAACTAGTTTTCTTGGAGGTTTTTTCCACACTTTTCTTAAAATTCCTGTCTATTATAGATATAAAATTTAGTATTTAAATCTTTAGAACTTTTAGGGAATATAGAGTAATAGATAAAAAAAAATTATGTACACAGGAAAAGTGTTTCTGACTTTTTCTATTCTTCACGCTATAGTCGTCTGCTCTGTACAGTTATCCAGTGGCACCAACTAGGAGTTACAGGGTTAGTACAATGTAAAAATCATATTTCACTTTTCTTTATATGTTTTAATGGCCCACAGAAATATAAAATCACACTTTTCTTCATAGGTATCTCCTTCTTTAAGCATTGGTTTGTTAAGAAGTATCAGTTTTTAAAGTATTTTAGTAGTTGCTGTGTTACTGTTCTTTTTACAGAGAAGCATAATGTTTCTGAATGCAGCAATGATGTTGAAGAACACTAGGGTTAGTAATAGTTAATCCAAGCATACTAAATAACAACCGCATGTATAATATTAAAAAAGTATTTGAAGAAGTTAAACATTTGAATAGGAAAAGCCATTGTCAGGAGATTATTGAAATTTGTGATAAATACACTTTGAATACCTTTAAATAGGATGCCTTATTTAAATTTAATAAACCTACAAAAATGCAATAGCGTGAAAACCCAATCTGCATCTCTACAAAATAAAAAGTAGCTAGAAGTACCATAAGAATAGCTAAGATAGCTCTACAAAAGGTTATCTTTCAGACATGCATGCCTGAAACTTTGTCTTTTGCTGCCACAGTAGTTCAAATCCAAATTATACTGCCATTTAGAGACATGCTAAACCTATGTAAAATATTGTCAAGTATTCTTATGAAATATTTTTAAGTAGTTAGTGAGGTCTTGTTCTGCATTTTGATTGCAAATAGATAATTTACTTTTTTTGGCTTTGTGCATATTCTCAAGGAAACATTAGAAGATTCAGTGAGAGAACAAGACCATAGTGACTGCTATTACATATAGTTTTGATTATACGTGTAATTCTATTTGCTGCTAGAGATCTCTTCATAGGGAGGAGCAAAGCAGCATGAAACTGTAAATTTTTTTCTTTTTAAATTGTGTTACGCAGAACTGTTTTTATTATCCACTGCATTAATTGATTTCAGCCTTGCACCTTTAAACACTCTCCTTCAGGAAAACCTGCATGGGTGAGCATAAAATAAAACTTATAAGTGTACAGCATAGTTTCAGTTCCCAGGGTGTGTTAAAACTTCCGAAGGCTTCAGAACCGTTAAAACCAATTTGCAATTTAAGTATTTTATTTTCCTTTGTTTTATTATGCAGATAGTTAAGATCTGACTTTTTAAAACTATTTGACTAGTTTTCAAGGGAGTTCTTAGATCTATATTTCAAAATAGATATCCCTAGTAGCAATACTAAATGCTGCTGAAAATCTTTAAAATTTGTTTATCCTTTCAAAAAGTATGATAATAACTGAATTAGATAAGATGAATTATGTGACAGTGCATAAGAATTACAGTGTATGAGTATGGCATGATAATTTCTGAGACTGGATATAAATGGTATTTCATTCCCTCTTTCTCAGGCCACATTGTGTGATGATGGAACTCATATAGTTCTTACACTCTTAAGTGTAATAGGCTTTTGGTTGTTTCTTTCATTATCTTTGTTTTCTGTAGACAAAAATCTATGAAAATTGTGAAAATGTCCTTCATAACTTTTCTTTAGCCATCTGAATACAGTTATTCCTCAAGAGCAAGCTCAGTCCGAAGTAGTCCTGTGGTGAGCGTTCCTCTTGCATGATTGGCTGAATGCTTTGATACTAACCAACAGTTATGAGTCTGTACACTGGGATTGTTTTACTGACCAACGCACAGACTTGATTTTTCAATTCCACATCAAAGAAATTAAATTTGTCAGACAGAGGTGTGATTTTTAGCAAGATGTAAAGTTTTAGCAGTAGGACTGTAAGCTGTAAAAGGAAGAAGGAATTTGGTATTTTAAACATCTTTTAAATGTTTGTAATCTATATAATTGGAAGCAACTGGTAACTGAAGTATAGTACATTGTCGGGGTGCCACCCTATGTCATAGTTGGGGCAAGCACATGAAACTTACTTCAATACATGTGGAAAAGTCTCTTGGGGAAGAGGACTAATGCAAACTTTGTTATATTATGCAGTAAGAAGTAGCTTGCTCATTTTTATGGTGACCGGGATTCAAAATTGAGAGAAATAAATTTCCGGATCTTTATTGTATTACAAGTGTCCTTCCAAAGTTGGGGCATTGTGCTGCAAAGTGATTTTAAATAGTTTTACTTTGCTTCTGCCACAGAACAACTGTCTTAGTTTCATTGGTGCAGCTGCTCATTTGTCATGCTATCCAGAATAAAAAGTAGAATCAGCGTTCTGGTCTGGGCTAAATTGAAATGTTCAGTCCTTTTTTAATCTTTCACATATTAACAGTGTTACAGATACTAAAAAAATAAAACCAGACTTTTCAGAAATGAATGTTTTTAGCTGCGACAGATGTCAGAGTGAATTTTTGAGGGTAAAGGAAAAAGGTATTTTTTGCTGTTGCTTTATGAAGTTCCAAAACCTAAGAGGTATTAACATCCATTTGTAGTCTCTTGAACTGAGAAAATACTACTAGTCTCCTTAGTTTTTCTTAACACTGAGATTCATTTTTTAAAGTACATACTTTATAGATATATAGGAATATATATAATCAGATCTCAGTATGCATGTGTTATACCAATAATGCCAAGGTACCATTCACTCATACAAGTGAATGCTTAATAGAGTTCACAGTATTTGTTTAATGAAATAATCTTGCAAAGCAGATGAGGTAAAAATCTTAGGAATAATTACACATTCACTTTCTGCTATTTCTGTGGTTTGTATTTTGGTTGCACTCTGGATAATGCGTTTGGAGTCAGCTTAGTGCTCTTTGGGAATCAAAAGAGCAAGCAGCAGAGAGATAGAAACAGAAAGCACTGGTGAGAAACTCCATCTTAGAATGTATCGATTTTGATAAACCGATTGAGAAGAATATTAGAAGTACAAAAGGTGTAGAAGGAGGAACAGCAAGGTTTGTCAGATATACAAACTTTTTAACAGGACAGATAAGTGAATTTTGAATGAAATAGCACAGTGTTGTTATATATTGTAGCCCGAATTGTTGTTCTTTTGCTGTAATTATAATACATATATGAAGAATTCTGTTCAGCACATTTATACTTTGTGAAATGCAAGTGAAATAAGAAAGTTTAGCCAAATTTCCAACTATGAAAATTTATCTACTTTGTTACATTTTAAAAAATAAAGATATTATTTTAAGTGTAGATGTAGTTACAGCTGAAAGTTCATTGCCAGAGAAATAGAACATAACAGCAGTGGCAACAAATACAAATTCTGTAGCCCTAAACTTACATAAGGAGCCAGGGGTTCATCAGCAAACTGTTTTATGTATACCTGTTATACGTGTAATATCTATATACATTTGCATAGAAGACACCTCACTGTCTTTTAATTGGAATGAGGCTACATGTACATCAAGTACAAAGAAATAATTTTTTTCTACAGTGAGAATTGGATAAGGACAGTATATTTTCAAACTGTTCATATAAAGATTTTTCTCTCTTATAATCACTTTTAAAACTAAGTATAATGTTCACTGTAACTTTCTGTCTTTTGAAGAAGAATATTATCAATACACTTATGATAAACCTACTCTTGTCATTAAATACTGTGTTTAATGTGCGTAATGTTTCTCAGTTGAATAATTCACTTGAATTCCCATGGCAGTTGTAATTATCGTAATGTGATTAGATATATTTTGCCCTTTTTAGCAAGTGATGTGTAGCATTGGCATTTTTTCCTCACCTTTTTAGGTACCTGTCTGACATTCATCTTTGGGGAATAAGCTTGTCTTCTAATGTAATATGTCTTAAAATTATGAATGAGAGGAAGCCCAGATCATATTCATATTCAACTAGCACTGTTGGGTTTGTGTTGATTTGAAAAAAAGACAGTATCTGTAGAGAAAAATAAGAATTTTTATTTATAAACTTCTGATTGTATTATCTTGTCTTTATGATCTGCAAGCTTTTTTAAAAGGTAATTTTTGTATTTGTGTTTGGCCCTAAATTAGTACTAAACCCTTTTGTACCTGATTGTATTTTTTTTTATTACTCTAATTGAGAAAAATAATGCAATAATAAGTGGTCATTGTTTCTAGTTTTAGATTCGGTGAACTATTAAGAATAACAAACGTGAAGAGTGCTTAAAAACAATGCCTATGCTAAATATATCAATATGGCACAAATAAAATATATCAACGTGGCACACTTTTTATTCATTTAAAATAGCAAAAATCTTGAAGAATAATTAAAATTCTACAGATGTTAAACTGTTAGAAAAGCAAGAATAAATTGCAATAACAAAGATTTAAGTTAGGACTTCCTATTTGGGTTTTTTTTGGTTCATTCTATGGTGTCGTCTTCAGTTGTCTTCACCCTTCTGCTTATCTTTTAAAGTCCTCTGATTTTTCTGATCAAAGTGAAACTACTGCTGACTATTTTAGTCGTTCCAACCGCAGGGGAAGCATTGTTTCTGATACAGATGATGGCCAAGGCCTGAATAATGTGAGTGTAATGCTTGTTGTTACACTGTGGGGAATGCAGCAAACTTACTGACTATGGATTTTTTTTTTCATACTCTGAAAGAGTAGATACTGTAAAAGCATTCAGAGTTACTTCATTGAAAATAGGTTTATTGAGGGGTTGGGCCTGTTTTTTGTATGAAAATGTCTTGAGTGAATTTTTTAAAAGCATGCTACTTTAAAGGAGATGTTGCTTGTTGCTAGAAGCATGCGACAAATGTAACACTTCACATTTTCTTCTGTGTGTGATAAGCTCAAGAATTTCTTAAAATATAAAGTGTTCGGGTTTTTTCTTACGAAAATTAACAGTGCTGGGGGGGGGGAGTTGTTTACTTTTGGAATATTATTACTTGTTTGAGTGACAAAAGTACTTAAAACTGTTCCCACAGTGTTCATTCATCCAATATGAGATCTTGTCAGGATCCATTACTGAAGCACTCCTTGTTGGCTATGCACTTGTACTCCATCCCAAGTCAATAGATCATGTTACAGGAAAATTATCGTGATGGTTTTCCTGTGCATGCCTTAGCCTGAACATTGTTTGTACCAAACCTAGCTGCCTTCTCTTTCTTGCTGCTGTAAGTTCTAAAAGTTCTTGTTACTTGCAGTCAAAACTTTTCTCTTAAATAGTGTGGGGAAAAAAGGAAATTTCTGTTCTTTTGTCTTTTGAAATAATGGTCAGAGTTAGCCCATGCACTAGGCAGAGAGGTTGCGAATACTGTGCTTATTTAGTTGAGCAGATGGAATGCTGTGTGGTGATCAGCAGCATGCAAGTGCTTGCTTAGGTGAGAGCCAAAGTCTTCATACCCTTGCCAAGCAGTGAAACAAGGGCCAGCAGCCTTACACTGCAGTTTGTCGGTTTGGACTAGACACTGCAAGAAGCTCCACAATTAGGTTAGTGTTGCACTCTGGTGGGTTACAACAAGACTGGTGAGACTTAGCTAGATTAAAGCCAAAGCTGACTTGGATTCTGCTTTGAATGGGAGGCTGACAGCTGGAGTACTCCTGCAACAACTCTTTCTGTGACTTTGCATTTAGATGATATTTTAATACTGTTACAGTGCTATCTAACTTGTATTGTAATAATGCACATTATTTGTCATCTGTACGTCCTCAAAGATGGATCGTTTCTCTAGCTTAAACTTTAGGGTTTTTTTCCGTAATAAAGTTGATTTTATGAAATTAGTGCTCTGCTGAAAGAAAATGTGGAGGCTGAGACAGGTATTTATGCTACCTTCTCAGTTGCTTTTATCATCATCATTATGTGTCATTGGATTCCAGATTTAGATATTTATTTAGATTAGTCTAAACGTATACTTCAGATCAATTGGATTCTTCACATCATTTTATCATCTCAGTGGTGACAAATTTTGCAATTTACAATTTCAGTACATCATTGGAGATGGTGAATTTGTCCTCAAAAAGCAATGTTGCTTCTATAGAAACCACAACAGAAGGAAAAAGAAAGGTCTTATAAAGTAGCATTTGTTTCTGCTGGGATTGCAATGGACTTCAAAATCTCTTGTCCCTGGCCTAAGTGTTCTCAGAGAAGCAAGATGTTTCAGATACCATACTAAATACTTGTTTTGAAAATATGGAAACATGTCTAATTCCACCTATTTTGATTCATAGAAATGTAGAAAATGTGGAAATCTACAATATAATTTTGCGATAGCAGAGTTTCCTGAATAAGAAGGGGGTGTTGTAGTTCTTTTGCTTAGGCTTCAATACATAAAATATTAATTGAAATTATTTTGTAGGTTGCTGTTAATTAGTACACTTTAGTTATGGGCTTTTACCTGATTCAGTTTTGTCCTGATGCAATTGCAGGTTTTACCAAAGAGATGGAAAGAACAAATTTGTTTTCTGTTAACTAGGACATTCACACTGCTGTCACTGACTGCCTGAAGTGTACTTGCATGAAGCTTTGTGTTTGTTCTGTCACCAAGTGTCATAGTCACTACTCGGTTGAAATTTAAACATGTTTTTTGGTCAGTACCAGTAATGACTTTTTAAAAACTTTTAAAAAGGAGCTTCTGTTTTTTTCTTTACAAGCATTAATTTATTTTGCAGTTAATATTGTTTTTCCTGTCTTGATCTATGCTAACATCTGGAATTGTTTAGTTTTTTGGTTTTAAATATTTCTCTGTGTCTTTGAACAAAAGATGCTGATTCAGTAGTCCCTCATAGCAAAAGGTAATCACAGTCTCTATTCTCTTTCAGCTGGAAGAAAAGAGTGAAAAATCACATTCAGAAATATTTTCAAGGGTAAGAGATCTTAATTTAAAAATTATTTAAAGTCATTGTTCACCCACAAGTTTATAATTTTTAAAATAGTTCAAAAAGTATAAATGCTGTGTATTTTTTAGCAGAGATATTTTTAGACAGATTTTTTTTTATCTCTCAAAATTAATACTTTGTGTCTTTTATTTCCTGAGGAAAAAATTTTGTTGTTTAGTTTACTTACAGCCAGTAATAATTTTCTATACAATTTATTTTTGTGTTAGAGATATTTATTAGGAAAGGCAAAGTTTTAAGAGGCTGAGGCTATAAAAATCCATATGCTAGATTCTCACTGGAGACTTCCTTTTGAATCCTTGATGACAGAAATTATAATGTTTACTAATATTATAAACTTCCACAGTAACTAACAGCCACCTTATGAGTGTCTTCTGGACAGATGACTCAAAATTCTAATGTTCTGATAAACTAGTAAGTCATCAAAGAGAAATCAGCATTTCACCAAGAAGAAACACAAGTGTTGGAAAATAATTATGGAAAACAGTGTCTATAAACTAATGTTTAGAAAAACAAGAGAGAAAACTGTTCCATGAGTGTGAAGAAATTTATAAAGAGTAATGGCAATAGTACCAGCTACAACCATATGATTACTGATGCAATGTTTTTTTCCTTTTTAAGCCCTCATCTCGCAATTCAATAAGTGCAACTCCTCTGAGTGGCAACTCGTCTAGAAGAGGAAGTGGAGATGCAAGCATTTTGGTGGATCCTGATGCCTCCCTCAGTGAATTACGGGTAAATTGCATTTTCAGATAATTTGGAGGTAGTTTTAAATAGCAGGATTTTTTTTTTTTAATACAGAACTTCTGTAATAATAAAAAGTTATGAAGATATAATTTTCAATCATGAGGGATTTCTTTATCTTGGTAATTTTATTTGTTGTGTTCATAAGTCTTTATGGTGCTAACAGTTTAGCTTATATTAAGATAAAACTATGTTTATGTCAAATTTCAAACAGTTCTGTCCTATTCGAGATGTCTTGGATTCGGGGATATAAACAAAATCTTAATTTCCATGAAGTTGTTGTGAATTAATTATAATTTCTGGGAATTATTGCAGGCTTTGTTATTGACAGAAGTGCATGTTAAACCTTTTAATGCTTTTTTGACTATTAATTATTTCCCCATACTTCTTATGCAATGGTTCGTTCCTATGTCCTGCAGGATATCTATGATCTTAAGGACCAGATACACGATGTAGAAGGGAGATACATGCAGGGACTTAAAGAACTAAAGGTATCAGGGCTCCTCCCAGGCATGCATTCTGTATGGGTGTTTTTGGGTAGTGGAGTTATCACTGGTTTTGCTAACATATAGTGGCTTTACTAACAAATTTTTAAATTTCCTTAAAGCATGTGTCTAACTTTTAATGCATATATAGCATCAGTTTAAAATGTACATGAGGTGGTATATGTTCATTATTTGATTAATGTTAAAAGAGTATTAAACTTTAATGTTTATTCGTATATGGGTATTTCCTGGTAAGATTGAGAGGTTCAATTTGTATTTTTTAGAGTTTTCTTAGCAAATAAATAGTTGTTCTAAATAATGACTGGGTATTGAATGGAGAACAAAAAAATGGGAGATAGTTATGGCAAAGAACATAAGAATTAGTATTCCAAGTTTCAGAAAATACTATGTCTTATAAAGCAAAGCCAAAGTAATAATTTTGACATATGTGCTGAAATCAATTTGGGCAGGCGTATTGCTTGCAGGAGAAGATTAATTTTGTTTTAATCTTTTGCCGTTAAGAAATATTTTTTTTTTATATTCATGGTTTTGTGTTGCCATTATGCTTGTCTAAATAGTAGGTTGATTTTTTCAACATTAGGTTAACGAATGTTAAGGAAAGTTTCCTGTCTGACCATCCAGGTGCCACTCTGGCAATCACACTCCCATCACCTGAGACTTTCCCTGGTGGGACCGAAGCCCCTTCACAGCGGGTGGCTCCACTGACTCCCCTCACACACCACTGGCACTGTCAGACAGGGTTTCCTTACCAGCTCAGCCCCGGGTTTCCAATAGCAGAGTCCCAGATGTCTAGTTCCTTTAAGTAGTTTTATCATGGTGCAGCAACACAAAACCAGCTCTAGCTGGGTGCCTCCGAGGAGGGACCCTGAACCAAGCAATCCCTGGGCAGCTGTCGCAGTCTATGCCTGTGCCCTTTGTTGTGCTCGTTGCTGGGAGGTCCAGCTCTTTCCCTCATGCAGGACACAACCTCCAGCTTGCACTGCAGCCACACACCAAGCTACCTGCACTAAGTGTAGTCCCCCACATGAGATTTATCTGTATTTTGACTCGTTCATACTAGTGTGTATGCTTTTCTTTTTTGAGTTTTCACACAGTTAACAGTGTAGCTAAATTAAAGTATGATTATTTTCACCTGCTCTGTGTTGAAGGAAACTGAATACAGCAAATGATGTGGCTTAAAAATCTCCTTCAGGATATTTGTTCTGTTCTCTTTCCCGTTATCTAATTGTGAATGGTTTCACATAAAAGTAAAGAGATCTTTCCATATTTGTTTTATATCCGCATATAGACTAAATTTAATGGATGCTTCTTGTACTAGAGCATATAACAGTATTTAGCAGCTTCCTTGAATTTCTTTGATTAAACAGTGTATTAGATGGTGTTGTAAAGAGAAAATATGTAATTTGAGCTGTTCAGTGTAGCAAAAATTATTACCTCTCTAGAGGATAAGTAACTTTGAATCTGATAACCATATGCTCAGATGAAGTATGTTTTATTTTAATTATATTACCATATAAATGTTAAAAATACTTCAAAGCACAATAGATTACAAGATTATTAGACATAACTATGATTGAATGTAATGTGAGATTGCTTCATATTTTCGGAGTGGATCTAACTCTCGTGCTTTTGCATGTTTGCTAGCATCTCATGACTACTGTTCTGAAGCATTGCTAATGCGTTGTTATTTATTGTAATCCATTACAGTTACCAAAGAGCACAATGTGCAATAAACAGTAAGATCTTCATCTAAGCTTGGCTTTCAGAATTGAATTGCGTTTTATGCTGTTGCTAATACTAAATAATGTGTTCCTAAGTTAATTTGCATTCTATAGAGATTCTTTCAGGAACCCTTCTTTTTAATTAGGAAGGTATTGCCTTTTCCTCAACTTGTGCTTCAGCAGTTTTGTCTTGTGTATTTTAGAAGAGGTACTACCATACCTCCATTTACACTGCTTTTAAGGGGATTGTTTTCAGTGGTTGAGTAACAGGTATTTTTAATCACACTACCTTCTGATCTCTCTGGTTGCCCATCCGTCATGCTACTAAAAGTGTGAGCTTTACCTACAAATATGCTGGATGTCAACAGAATAAACTCTATTGTGGGTAGTTCTGATTTAGTTAGGTCTTCAAATCTTTTCATGTCTCAGTTTCATTCAGTTTTGTTGGTCTTTTCTATATTTCTTTGCATCAACTAGAAAGGAATCCTTTTTCCTTCCTCAAAATTTTTCTTTTATGCTGTTAACAGTGCACTCTCTTGATGTCTGTTGCATTGAATGATCTTGTTCTAGCCAAGCAGGCTAATTTTTATAGTCTTTTGACTTTACTGATAGAATTGTGGGTGGTATTTCTTCATAGCCTTAGGTTATATGCAGAGCCTTATCCATTTTCATTCTGGCCTGTTCCCACTGCTTCATCCTTAGAAGTCCCACTGCCTCCTTAAAGTGTTTCAGAAATTATTTAAAATCCATATTATTTTTCATCAAACTGGAAGACTTCTGAAATTATGTGGAATTCTTGAACCACGGGGAGCATGTCTAATACTTAACTTGAAAAGAAGAAACAATTCCAAAGAAGTCTTTGCAATGTTCCACTTTTTTTTAACCCATCAGAGACTCTTAGACATAGCTTAGTTTCTCTCTCAGAAGCAGTTTTCACTTATTAGTCTCCAAATCAATTTATTCCTCTTCCATAACTGCAGATTCCATACCCTCTCCTCCCCCAAATTTATTTATTGATTACTGACATTTTAGTCCCATGTTTTAAGCCCCAACCTAATCTTCTCTTTAAGGCTGGAGTCCTGGAGCATGTGGCATACAGTAAGAGGCTGAGACAATGGCCTTTGACCTTTGGAGGGTTGGTTGGCAGTATACAGATGCATGCCAGTCATTTTCAGTGTATCTTATAGGAGGCTGTAGAGAATACAGGGCAGACACCTTTTTAAGGGAAATATGCAACAGACAAAAGTTGCATTGTTAAGAGCAGAAATTCCAATTAGAGCTCAAGAAAAAGACTTTACACGAGGAAGGCAAACCCTGGCACAGGTCACCCAACAAGATTCTGTGGTCTAGATCCCTGAAGATACTTAAAATGAACTGGAGATGAGGTGTGAGCAGCGTGATCTTGGTTGGCCCTGTTTAGTTAGGAGATTGGACCAGATGGCATTCAGAGATCTTTGCCAACCTAAAATACTACGTGACCCCAATTACCACATTCACAGAAACAATCAAATCAGATTTTTTTTCCTAGTTGTATTTTTTTGTTAAATTTCATGTCTCCCCATAAAATTACTATAGCATTCATTATAATCCTAGTATTTTTCTCTTTTTCCTCTAAAGTGGATTATTCTTTAAAGTCTTTGGAAGGTTTGCTGTCTCTAGCAATTTTTTTGCCAGTCTTTACATAACTGGTCACACTTACAGCACCACAAAAAATGGGTTTAATCTTAAGAATTACTTGAAATGCATTTACGTATATTATTTTCTTTTTTTCCTTTTATCCTGACTCATCTTTGCTGTTTGCTATTTATTGCTTCCCAGATGATAATGGTACCTTACTTGTATTTTTCACAACTTAAACTGTTTTGTCTCTTCTGATCTGTGGTCTGTCTAGATATATCTTAAGTTACTGTTTCTGGAGTTTCTGAAAAACTGTATTTCTCCAGCAGAAAATTCTGGAATTCAGTGAATGAAATAGAAAGGAATAAAATACCTGTGATTATGATAAAATTATAAAAGGTAAAATACATACCTACAGGACAGCTTTGTCAAAATGGAGATTTACAACATGGAATAGGGTTTGGGGATAGGGGTTTTTTTGCATTTCTTAAGCAGAATATTGAACCGTGACTTGGTATTTCTAAAAGAAGACATGAATATAATTCTGCAACAGAAATGTTTGGATAACTTTACTGTATAAGAGATAGCACTCTTCAGTGTTTACTTAAGAAACTTAGGTTGTTACTACCTTCTCCCTTAATATCTTAGTCCTAGTGCTCTGTTTTCTGGAAAACCCAAGCTTCATGCCCTTCCTGTGCTAGTATTTCTACTGTCATAATACAAATAATTAAAAATGGAGATTGTGCTACTTATACCTTCAAGGAACAGATTATATGAAATAATAGGAGATTTGTAGTAGGTCACAGATGTACTTCGTAAAGTGATTGGCTCGGTGGTTCTTTTTCAATTCTAAAATTAGGACTCTGTGAAAATCAATTTTATATTTTTAAAGTCATACAATCATAAACCATGAAGGGGTTGGAATAGACCTAGAAGATCATCTAGTCTCAACCCCCATATAATGCTTATTGAAATAATTGCATGTTTAAAAGTGCCTGGAGTGATATTTGTTCTAAGTAGTTAAATGGTTGACATTTGTTACAGTACTGAAAAAAAAACCAGTAGGATAATTAAAAATAGGATAAAATGTTAAATGGGAGAGAATTGTGTAAGAGGGTATACAGCAAGACATATGTGCACCTTCAGGTAGAGAATCAAGAATGTGAATCTTTACATTTTTTTAATCTTAGTAAGAAATATAAAGACAAAATATCTGCTTAAACAGAGAATCCTTATTACTGAAATAATGTGACTATCTTAAAACTTTGAGTCTAAGGTAATAGAGCACTACTTAAATAATGAGCATTAAGTTAAAGCTACTCTTGGAAATATTTTTGTGATCTCTTGTAGTGATTTAATTGTCTGAGTTCTCTCTGTCAGTTTTTTTGCCTCATTCTGAAGTGTTTTCTCCTGCATGCCTTGAAAATATTATAAGACTGTCATACTACTACTGTATCCCTGTGAGTTGTGAAGGTGGCAGAATAGAAAATGCCAGTGAATATTATCTTATATTTTTCATGCCTTTGTAATGATAACTTTTCATTGCTATGTATGACCTCACTTGAATAATGGAAATTGAACTGTGACTTGATATATCTAAAGGGAATATTTTAACATTAGAACTGTATCAAAAAGTTAGACTAATATAAACCTTTCTGCTATCTATAGGATTCGCTAGCTGAAGTAGAAGAGAAGTACAAGAAAGCTATGGTTTCCAATGCTCAACTAGATAATGAGAAAAACAACTTGGTTTACCAAGTGGATACTTTAAAGGACGTTATTGAGGAGAAAGAAGAACAGATAGCAGAGTTCTATAGGGAGAATGAAGAGAAGTCAAAGGTATTTTTTTTTCTAATTATAAATTATAGAATTCTGGACTACTTAGTAAGAACAGTTGAAAACTTTCAAATCAGCTTTTCTTGTTAATATCGTGCTTAAGCCTTTATAGCATCTTTTCTCTCTCCTCTACATTTAATGAAATAAAATCTTCCGTGTCATATCTGGAGAACTTATCTGAAACACTGATTCAGTGATATTTTTTTAACACCTAAGTAGGTAGAATTTCTCGAATTGTTGCATACTTCTTACTTAACTCAAAAGAAGTATAAATAATTTATTTATTTAATATAGGAATTGGAAAGACAGAAGCACACCTGCAATGTTCTGCAGCATAAGCTGGATGAACTAAAAGAGGGCCTTCGACAGAGAGATGAATTGATAGAGGTATGTTCATATGATAGAACTTATGCAAATAAATATGGTGTAAGCTTTGAATGGGAACAGCCGTCATATACAAAACAGGATTGAATATTATCTTGCATTTTTAAGAAAGAATTTATCTTGTTTTAGTGGTTAGAACTTAAGCTACTAATCTCCCTAAATTTATAAAGTTGAAGATGTCTCTGCAAGGTTTTCAAATATGTTACATCTTGTAACATGCTTAATTCTTGTGAGAGTTGTGGTTCTCTCATGAATGTTCCTGGTATCTTTCTTTGTTCTGAGGACAGACCTAGTGTTTGTATGGCCAAAATCTTTTTCCATATATTGAAGTTCTGATGCGTGGATAATACCAAATGTTATTCTTTGCCTTTCCCAAAAGTTTCCATTTCAGTTATTTCAGATTTTTGTGAACATCAGCCACTGCAGTTTGCAGTACTTACTGCTTGTTTGCTTACTAGGGAAGCATAAATATAGCAACACTGGTCAGCATGTTATTGGGTCATAACCATGTTGCTGGGTGTGCGGTATGTTCTTTTCCCCTCTCACCCTGTTCTTTTTCCCTTTTGCCCTTCTGGGAACAAATCCCTAAAATCCCAGACTTATTATCAGTCTTTCATTTTAAAATGGTCCACAAAAACATATATGTATAGTCATACGTGTATATATATATATATATATATATATATATGTATGTATAGTCAACAGTTTGTGGGTGTCCATTTCCCAATTATTTTAGTTAAAACATTGAAAGTTGTAGTTCAATTAGTACATCATTTTCCCACTGCCCTTTGATTTTAATAAAAATTGATGGGTTTTAAGTGTATGGGCCAAAGTTTCCACTATCTGATTTTCAAAAGCTATGTAATATTTCACTGATCCTTTATTTCCTCACTATGTTTTTGTGCTCTCTGGAGTACAGTAACTCCAAAAGACTTCTGAAACGTCCCAGTTCTGTTTTGAAAGTAATATGCATCATGAACTGAAGCTGATATGATTTACTAGCAGAAGAATAGGAATAAGATTAGCCTAAGTTATCAGCATTTTGAGTCACATAAATGCTGACAAGCTAAAAAACCATAGAAAATTCGGGTTGTAGCTTTGTTACCTGCTCTAGATTATCTTTGACTTCACTGAGAACTAAAAATTAACTTTGTATGATCTTGTTTGGGTTTTTGTTATGTTTTGGTGGGTTTTAAGTATACTAATCAAGAATATGCAGTAGGTTTTCCTGGAATGTGTGCTTTGGTAGAATGTAGCATGTGTTGAATATTCACAAATGCATTCAGTCTCTTCAAAGATTTGACCCATATTTACCACTTATTTGAGCAATTTCTCCATCTATCAACACTAACAGAAAATCTAGCTGAAGCCGTGTAGCTTTTTGCAGAAAGACATTGCCTTCCATTCCCAGATGTAAAATCAAGTTCACTCGTTAAGAGGGAAAACAATGGTCTCTAGCCCTAAAAATTCTTATGACATCACACCTAAGAATTCTAGTTACGTTTGCAGGACAAGCAGCAAAATACAGTGATAGTCAGCTAAAAAAAAATTGGACCACGCTCGATATGTATTCATATAGTATCAGAAAGCAGTATAAGCAGCTGTCTTTTGCTTCCTGGATGCTTGATTCAAACTCTCTATACTTTCAAGAAGATTTTTTTATTTTGTAAAACATTAATAAAACCACCTGTTAATATTAGTTTTCACTTCCGAAGGGGACTTGAAGATATCTAGCAATTACAACCAGGGTAATTGTATTTCTATAGAAAGGATGTTATCCCCAGACTGCAGTGGGAACAATTACTAAAGAAAAGTAGCTCTAGCTGCATTAGATTCTCCCATCAACATTGATTGAATGAAATTAATTACCATTCTCTTGCATGAATTCATAAGAAATATATTACGTTAAGCTGCATGCTGTTTCTGTAACTTCATGCCCACAAACTCTTTGGTTGACTTTTATTACTTAATTTCCTTTATCTATTTGAATGTTTGTTTTTTTCCCATTTCCTTACTTCTCTTTCCTCTTTTGTTCTTCCCTCATCCTATTCACTGCAGGAGAACCAACGTATGCAGGAGAATATAGACTCCATAACCAAAGAGGTGTTTGATCTCCAGGAGACAATTAATTGGAAAGATAAAAAAATAGGGGTATGAATCAAATATGGGAGGAAAGGTATTTTTTTTAATTTAGAAGTAGATGGATGCCCCCTGCACCCCAAGGAATGCTGTGCACTCCAAAGAAATGAAGGCCACTCCCAATTTAAATGTATAAAATGTTTTGCAGTCTTTCTCATATTTAGAAAATTGGCTATACTTCATCTTTACTTGAATGATGATGAATAATGGTAATTAAATCTATAAGATAAACTGTTGCACGTACAATTTTATAATTTTTTACAAAATATTTAATGACGTGCCTACTGCTAAAAAACATGATCTTGAATTGACTTCTGTAGCCAACTTGCGCATTCCTGTATTGCACTTCTGATCCTTCCAGAACTGTTAGGCTTGGATGCAACACTGAATCAAGCCAGTTTTGTGATACCATACACAAAATACCAGAGGTAGTAAGTATTGGAATTAAGAGTTGAAATCTAAACAATGGTTGTGCAGGAGCTTTTGAGGATCATCTGTAGGGTTTCTGTATAGGAAGGAAGGTGGTACAGGAAGAACTGTGCTGATACTCACTGTGCAGCTAATGTAGGTCAGGCAGGGTTTGTCAGCTTTGCTTCTGGGCAGCACAGAAGTCACAGAACTGTCTGAGTCAGTCTGATCCTTGCTGATAACTACATGGCTCTGAACTCATGGCTTCTCTGGGCAACAAGTAGATTGCCTGGAGGCGATAGGGAGTTAATTGGAAAGCCTCTAGAAAGGAATTGTCTGCATCTTAGCAACTCCAGGGTCATTTCTCTCTAACTGAATTTTACACCAGATTTCAATATATGCAGATTTTTTTGAAAATTGTTTTATTTGCTGGAGTTCAAGTCCTTTTGAAAAGTTATCTTTTAACTCACGGTGCCCAGTTCACAAGCACCCTGCTATACTGTCTTATATTTATTTCATATTTCAGTCTTTCAACCCATATTGCAATATTCTTTTCCATCATTAAAAAATTTCAACAATCTTAAGTTTTTCTGGACATTCTTCTGAAAGCTTTTTTATCTTAAATTTACCATGTTTTTCCCATACTTACTTTTCACGTTTGTATACCGGACTGTCTCAATTTATACAATATTTTCAAATACATTGCCAGAATTAGTAGAGAGCATATGTAATGTTCAAAATATAGTTACCAGCTACTTTTTTTTTTAACTATCTCAGGACTGAAATCTCTAAGTTATGCAAATGTAAAAACATTGCTCTTCTCTTTCCCACATCTGTAAATCTTGACATACTTTTCATAGCTCAGTTTTTGAGTCTTTCTCCCTGCTATGGAGCAGTTGTGCTAATTTTTACTCTATTCCAGCTTCAGAGATCTCTGAGAAACTTCACAATGTAGTTTATATCTAGAATTGTAATGTAGTTTTGCAATGTACGCAAAACTTTTGCTGTCTCAGAAAAAGAAAGGGAGGCAAACAGAACAAAGATAGCATGAGTTGCTTTTACACCCTCCTTCTTATGTTGTCCTGTTTCTACAGTGTTTGAAATTTGCAGTTGTATTTGATCTTAAATTAGATCAGTTTGAGGACACTGGACTATAGCTTCAGATTATTTTCCTGAAATATACAGCTATTTTACTGTTTGGTGGCTCCAAATTGTACAAGTATTTCCAGTTTGAAATTAGTAATGGCAACTTTTGAGTTTGGTATAGATTTCATGGAGATTTTTGGAAAATTCAGAAAATAAGACCCCAGACAAATCTGCTTTCTACCACATGATTTTACTCATACTGGTATGTTAAAACATGCCCATAGAGCTTAGTTGTTCTGATTTTTATCCCCTGCCCAATAGAGGAATGGCAGAAGTAGATTTCTTACAAAATCCGTGTCATATTACGTTAACCCTTGAGCATACAAACACTAGGATTTTTACTAAAGTTTTCCAACATTGAATAATGATTATTAAGTTCTCCATATGGTAGAGATGTATAGTGATGTCAGTTTCACTTCCTTCCCCATCAGAATTTTCCAATTTCCAACACCTGTGCATTAGGGGGTGAGGCTTGAAACATTTTTTGGGAAGGTCAGCATCATCACAGGACACTGTCAAGGACACAGGATCTGTGTCTGTAATGTGGTTCTGGGCCTCTGTGTCCATTCTCTCAAGCGGGTGAGCTTACTTTCCCCTGTGTCTATACCACTATTTTTTGAAAATGACAAAGATGTATGTATCTTTTAAGTGGAACTCAAAATGATGTCATGATTAAGGTTCTTCACACTATTTGTGATGTAGTTAGAGATCTAGAGTGTATTAGGAAATAACAGGACATCTTACGAATTCTTAAACTAAGATGTGACAGCTAATGTTTTCACACATGTTGAATTATCTGTATTTTAAATGTTAAATTTACATGATAATAAACCAAGTGCATCAGCACTTTTTTAAAACCTTCTGTTGAAATTGAGTAATGCATTGAAAAATTGCTCTAGTATACAGATTCTAGATGATTATTAGAATTCAGCATACTGCAGTTATGTATTACAGTACAAAAGTATACACCTTCATTTCTTTCTTGGTATCAGTCCATTCCTAAACATTCATGCATAACATAAGGTTTAGTGGGATAATTTTCTTGGCAAACTGTGTGTATGCTTTTGCAGTTGCTGTATGGTGAGGATTATTTGTAATGCAGGTAGTATTGAATTTGAATAGAACACTGCAATGTTGCCCAGTCAAGTGAAAGTGTCCGATTAACTGCCAGGTAACACAGCTGCAGCATAGGTAGGCAAACCTACCTACATCCATACTGCACTTTTAACTGCCATATTTTTTTGTGCTAAAATAGCGATACTAGAGTTTGCTGCCATTTTTTCTCTAAAACCAAGTGGTTTTAACCCTTAAGCAACTAGTAAATAGGCTAGTATTTGTACGTGGATACATCCAAAGTCTTTTATGATGTACGGTGTCTACTTCTGGACCCTATAAAAGGTAAAGAAATTAGTTCAATAGATGGAATGTTTTAGGATCTTTTTCACTTGAGTGTCAGAAATTTTTATTTCTGGCCACAGAGTGCCTGTACCAAGAAGAATTACTTACTTTTTTGGTATTCAATTTAGTTTATAAAAATTTACCAAAAGTAGATTTCACTAGATAAAAATCTCTTATAGAATCTATTAAGACTTGCCTGAAAAAAAAAAAAAGAAGACAAATGCAGCATGAAGCTAAATATGCTAAATAAGCAGTTTTCAGAGATATATGTTAATATATATTTTAAAAGCCGTTTTAATTTCTTTACTTTTATGGAGCTCTTTGTATTTACTTGTAGAAAATCTCTCTACTATCTGTCATATGCTTTTTCTCTGTGCCATTCTTTTTCTTGCTATCTGCCTGAGCCCAGGCCCTAGAAAGACAGAAAGATTACTTTGACTGCATTAAGAATGAGCGAGATGAGCTCAGAGAGGAGTTGGCTGACCTGAAGGAAACAATGAAGAGAGGAGAGGTATGTTGGTAGTAGTTACTTTTCAGTAACAAATCCAAGAATAGAGCGTGAAATCAAGGTCAGTGAAAAAGAGGAAGAATGGTTACTATTCTTGTGGAGTCTGAAAACCTGACCTTAGGGTAGAGTAAGTGGTTAATTTCATTGTAGCTGTTTCAATTAACTTTAAAAGCTCTTAAAAAACTTTTCTGTCGATTTATGTTTTATCATTTTTCTTGCATAAGTAGGTTTTTTTCTTTCTTTTGTATTTTTAGAAACATGGATTAGTTATAATTCCAGATGGCACACCAAATGGTGATGTAAACCACGAATCGGTGGTTGGTGCAATAACAGTTGTATCACAAGAAGCTGCTCAAGTCCTGGAATCTGCAGGAGAAGGACCACTAGGTAAAAATATCCTGACATTCTTTATGGAGTGTTAGAGGTCTTTGTTTCCCTTCTGTTCACTCTGTGTATGATTTACAGCTGCAGAAAGATACCTGTGATGCTTCTGTAATACATACTTACACAACTTTGAAGATTGATTTATTTTAGTTTTTTGCTTACACTGAATAAAAAGATAGATGTTATATTTTGAGAAAGAAAAAATAATAGGCGCTTGTATGTTTGAAATGGATTAGTTCTCTTGGTCCGGTCAGAGTGACCTGTCGGCAGATTTTCAAGTTTGGGAAGAATAGAGTTTTTGATCATGAAACCAACACCTGAGAGATGTTTTTCAGTTCTGGGCTTACCTGACCAAAAGAGTGTGTAACCAGCACCATGTTCTCTGAGGCTGCCTTCCTCGTGAAGGTGAACTTCACTGAGAGCAGCAATGTCGATGTTGAGACGAGCCAGTTCATGGGCAGTTAGGGCAGAACGATGCTCAGGACGTCCGCTATCCGCAGAATTGAGCGTGGTTCTGATGTTCCAACATGTTAGAGTTAATTTAGGTACACCTTTGGAGGCAGGTGCGTGCCTTTGTCTTTTGATCTTTGTGCGACCGTATTGGAAGAAGATGCCCTTTGGCCTGCGGTTAACCAACCGGGTGAAAGTGGAGATGAGCTTTGTTTAGGCCACCTTTTCTAGTCCCCTCTCCGAGTGGAGCAAGCAGTGCTGTCCTTGAAAAGGCTGCTTGGTGGTTCAGGGTGCTGCCCCAAGAGACTGTCATCTCCGGTCAGTCTCAAATGACCAATATCCTGAACCACCTGCATGCAGGGTTGGGTCTGCGGCTTCCAGTGCACCTTTCACCTGCCGTTTCGACCCTCGCCTGTCGCTACAGGACTGGTCTACTCTGGCCTCCAATCGGGAGACCTGGAGACACACCATCTATAACGCAGCTGTCTCCTTTGAGAACGTACGCAGGATCACTCTCGAAGAAAAAAGGCAGTGCAGAAAGAACCATGTCTTGCAGAATACACCATCTAAGGAGTCTTTCTGCTGTGCCTTTTGCCTGTCACGTATTGGCCTCATAAGCCACCAGCGTGCCTGTATCAAATGTGTTTAGAGCCTTCCCAAATCTTCATTCGCGAAGCCTAGCCATGAGTTCTCTTGGTCCAGTTTCTGGTTTATTACTCTCAGGAAACATCTTGCCTAAAAGTGTAGTCTTTTGTATTAGTATATTTTCCATTGTGTTTCATGAAAATAATTCTTCAGAACTGTGTATAATCAATGAAAGAACAGGAAGTGCAGTCTTCCATCACATTCATTAGAAAAAGAAGTTTTAAAAACATTCAAAAAATGACAGGGACAACAAATAGGTACATATTGGGGGGGGTAATTACTTTAACTTGCTTTTATCCTTAGGTTGAACAAGTTGTTGTATGTATAGTCAATCCACTGTAATACTCTGTTAACATGTGAAGGAACATCCCTATATACTTCGAATGTATTTGTGCATAATAGACAATAGTTACATATTTTTGTATTGACAGAAATTAGACTTGATACATATTTCTGCTCTGGCTCCTCATAGGGAAATATAAATGTCGTTATGCTTTGTTTCTGTCAAAGTTATAATTTCTAAGGGAGCTGCTCTAATCTTAGCATGATGTTGCTTGACAGACTGTTTTGTAGCCATTACTGATCTTCTAAATAGAGATATTCCCTCATTCCCATGGGTCCTTTCCCAAGTAATTTTTTCATGGTTTGAGAACACTTTTTACAAACTTTCTAAACATATGGGGAAGCTTAGTGGCTTCTCTGAAGAGACAGCAACCTCTGAATGAGACAGGAAAAAGAGTATAAAATCAGAAGAAACTGTTGTTGGAAATGGCTGTTCTAGATATCAGGACAATATATTTTAGTATTATTTTTAGTATTAAAAAATATCCTCAGTTTTTAATTTACTTCGAAGATTTACTAAACCCAGAGGTCTTGCTTTTAGAATTGTTATACTAATACACAGTGTGAATGAAATATTTTTCCGCTTTTACTAACTGAAGGTTAGTGTGTTATTAGTGAGATATCAAAGTTTTATGGTCCCAGGGCTATTAGCTTTGAAGAGCATTTTATTTGAAATAGAACAAAAAGTTATGAAAAACATGTTCTTATTCTCAGGTTTTTCTGATTTTTAATCGGGTTCTTTGGTTTTTAGATATCAGGCTACGAAAACTGGCTGGAGAAAAGGAGGAATTATTGTCCCAGGTAAAATAAGCTATTCATTTCAAAAATAGACTTTTGTGTGATACCTTTTGCAGACTAATAATGTATTAGTAATAAACACATATTAAGCACCAGAAGTGATTAATCAAATACGTAGGCACTAAAGCAAAATAAAATACTCAACTTCTTACCTCATTAGCTACCAGGAATTAGCAACTCCTCTCATTAATGTCCTTATCCATATGACTTTGATCTTGGTTGTTAAAGAAACCTCATTTCAGTAACTGTTAGCTGAAATCTAACTTGCTGCTGACTCTACTATTAGTGCATGTGCTTAAAGCTCTTTTGTCTTATGTGGAAATACTAAAGTCAGTAAAATTACATTGTCGTAAGCTCAAGTGGCACTTTCTTCAAAATTACTAAGTGATACTATTTCATTGATCATTTTAGTTACTCAAATAGAAAATTCATATTATCAAAGTAGTTGTACTTTAATACAGTACAGTATTGAGAAGAGAGGGCTCAAGAAAATATGTTGCCATTGAGCAATTGTTAAGAATACCATAGTGTTGGTGCTTCTAGTTGAAGACATTGCAAATTTAAACTGGTGTTGTGAACATTTGTTTTTGCAATTAATGTACCTTAATTATAGTATAGATGCTTAGTTTGGAATGTCAGTAAATTATAGTATTAAATATAAGTACATAAATGTATGTGTATATTTCTCACTATATAATAGTAAAAATCACTGATCATGTATTTGATTTGTATCATGTATGAGAGTTTTGCAAGTATAACTTCCATACTGCTAAATCTGTAGGGCAATATTTTTATGAGTGTCAAAAAGGTAGTTCCCACTTCTTTAATAAACTTGGTACAGAGTGGACATAGCTGAGAAATCTGTGTTCCCTGACTAGTGGAAAAATCACAAGACAGCTGCTGTGTAGCATGAAATGGAACTGTTTAAAACTAATGTGCGCTACAGACTTGCCTAGGACCATTGTTTCCAGGTGGAGTATGAGAGAGGATCTCCAAAAAAAGCGGTGGATTGTTGTCTTTGTAAACTCACCAAGATATTGTTCAAGATTTTCATGCATATTTAGAATGGAAAAGATATGCAGTAGAAGAAATCCATAAAAAGAGTTTAACGCCATCTACTCCTCTGAAAAGTGAGCCGTTAGTTACTGGGTGCTCCTGCACTGTGCAGACATCCTGGCAGCACTGATCAAACTGTTGGGTTTGGGTTGTGCATTGATATGCAGAGGGTAATTCCCCAGTGATGGGGATGGAGGGTTGCAGCCACAGGCCTCAGGGATTGGCTTCCCTTCCTCTTCTGCATGGCTCTACTACTTTTGCTTACAGTACCTTCTCAGCCAGTGGCATCTCAGGACTGCTTTGCCTTTTTACCATTGAACATTTAGATACACAACTACTGAACTTCAGGAAGTCTCCTTTTCACATAAGAACACTTCCTTTTCCAGGTTAGAAAACTGAAGATGCAGTTAGAAGAAGAACGACAGAAGTATTCTAAAAGTGATGGCATGAATCCAGATATCATAGGCTTAGAGAATGGTTCTGACTTGCAGCTAATTGAATTGCAAAGTAGGTATATGGTTACTATTCATAGTTATTTTTCCTGCAGAGAGGAAACAGACCTTTCCACTCCTTTTGTTGTGCAGTAGTAGTATTGTGAATTAATATATTGTTGAACAGATAGGTTTTTGTTGGTATATGTCCTTGCATGGAATTTCTCACTGCAGAATAGCTTAAAAATCTGCCTCTTTCAGTGTTGAATAACTACATTCTAGGAAGTTATTTTTCAGTTGATAACTTTGCCTAGAGTGGGTGCCACTACTTGAATAGTTTCAATTTTTAGACAGTAGAATTTCACCTGAGATTTTTAAAATGAATTCTACCTAATTTATTTGTTGAATCTTTGATACAGAAACTTAATCTAGAAGACTATTGTCTTGAAGCAAAACATGAAAATTTATTTAACACGATACTCAGTTTTGCTTCATAGAAGTACTAAGCTACTTTCCATTTCAAACAAACTATTTCTTCAGCTGAAAACTTTACTTGTTTGACAGATTGTCATTTAATATGTTTGTGTCAATGAACATGAACAAAGTACTGGCAATGTCAGGGCTCAGATGTAACACCAAAATAATTTGTAAAGAGCCATGGAGTTTGTCTCTAAGGTTCACACCTTGTACTCCTTATGATTCGAATATTATTACAGATGTCTAAGATAAATGCTGTTGGTATTATGTCTATTGTGGTCTGATCCATTTTGCAGTGTGTGTTGGTTATTGTGTTCTCTTTTTTAAGGAATGAGTTTGCTGTGTGTTCTAAAAGGTGTGTATCTCATCAATACATTTGAAATTTAGTGCACACTCTTACAGAAACAGTTGTGTTCTGTAACAGGAAAATTATTTCTTTTCCATACTCTCAAAGATTTCTGAAAGAACATTTACCTCTTTGCAATCCTGTATTCCAGGCTACTCAATGAAATGGTCTTATTAATGAATTTTAGTTAAAAGGGAATCTGCTAGTTTAGAGAGTTGCTTTGACTGTCATATTCATGTCAATTTTTGTCTAGGGGATGCCAACAGACAAATTAGCGAATACAAATTTAAGCTTTCAAAAGCTGAACAAGATATAACTACTTTGGAACAAAATGTAAGTGTGTCTTTCTTCATGTTTGTTATTGTTACACTTAATCTGCACACTTTGAAAATACTTTTTTCAACAAAAACTATGAAAACATATTTCATAATTTGATTTGTTGTTTGATCTTTAGTTTGCACAGAAGGGCACTACATTATTTTATAGTTCCTGCAATTCAATACTTGTGCAGTCTAACTGTAAGAGAAAATCTACAGAGATGCTGAACTGTAATATCATGTTATTGACTTAAAATTATGAAGTGTGAGAGACATTTATGAAAAGAACCTCTTGAATTTCAGAGAGTAAATTATATACCTTACACAGTATTTACAACTTTCTTTCAAGTAATTAAGTTACATAAATTGATTTTTTTGAACTGGTAGCTTCAGTTCCTCTGTATGTTCTGCCATACTTATGTATTTTACGAAATTGACTCCAGATTATTAAGAAAAATCACATAATTTGAATCACAGATGCATAGCTTTTTCCTTTTGCACAGATTCAGGCTACTACCCTGTCATGTGGATTTGGGGGTAGCAGGGAGCTGTAAATAGGACAATTCAATGAGTGGGTTTTAACACCTCCAGATTGCAATCACTATTTGTCTCGAGCTCCCTCCTTACTACTGAACTTTGTGCTTGGGCTCAAGACTTTTTTCATCATGTCCTGATAATAGTTTACAGTCTCCTTTCTACTTTGCACCTCCTTATATGGTTTCTGGCTTTCAACTTTTCAGCTTTTGTTTTTAATCCACGTGTTTCCCAATTCTTTATTTTTCTTGTTCCAACTCTGCTTAGTTTTTTTAACCTTCTGAGTCTTCTCAGCTGTGTCCTGACAGGAACAGTTGGTGGCAGGCGAGCTCCAGGTGAAACGCCTGAGTAGTCATTCCTGTCTTGTTTATGTTTGCAGATTGGACGACTTGAGGGGCAGGTTGCAAGGTATAAAAATGCAGCAGAAAATGCAGAAAAAGTAGAAGACGAACTCAAAGCTGAAAAGAGGAAGCTTCAGCGAGAGGTAACTGACTTGATTTCCTTTTCAGCTGTATGCTCCTTTCAGTCTTGAACTGCTCTGTCTTTTGCCTTCAAGCTTTGTTTTTTTGTAATCTTTGGTTGCAGCTTTTAAGTGTTTTTTGAGATGATCTTCAAGTCTCTGTGTTGCATTCAGAAGACAACAGTAGCACGTAAAAATAATACTAACTACAATTCAATGCTGTTCTTTCTTGAAAGGAGGGATCTAAGTTGTATTTTTTTCTAAATCTGATAACTTGTAATATTTTAAAGTAATCCTTCTACAGAAACTACTGGGGAGATGGATGGTTCCTATGTCAAGTGACAGCCTGTTAATTATCCAGCATGCACCTCACAGGATACTGGAAAGAAGCTGTATTTAACTGAGCTGTTGATCATGCTTGCTTAAGAGCTGCTGCATGACCAGTGTGATGCATGCTACCTATGGGAATACATACCTGTATACAAGTAATAATGGTAAAGAGGACTTTACCTTGTTCTAGGTAAATTACTTTCGCTTAATGGGAAGTTGCAGGCACCTAGTTCTTCTGGAATGAATACATGTTTTGTGTTTCAGTTGCTTCACAATTATTTTTAACAGTTTAATTCTGGTGCATCTGCCTGCAATAACAAAACCGTTATGTCTTAACTTCTGTGGCACTCTTATAAAGTGTATAATGCTCGTATTCCTGACTAATTTCCTCTTGCAAAGCTTGAGAACAGCAGAAAGTCCAAATAAACTAAAGTGATCATAATTTTTGTTTTCATTGTATAGTTAAGAACAGCACTGGATAAGATAGAAGAGATGGAGATGACCAATAGCCATTTAATGAAAAGGCTGGAGAAGATGAAGGCAAATAGGACTGCGCTTTTATCTCAACAGTGAAGTTGGAAATCGAAAATACAATGCACTGCGCCTTGAAAACTAGCCCCTAGGTTGTTTATAAATACAGACTTTCATTGCCACAAACTATTTAAACACTGAGCTGTTCACCGATGGTTTAGTTTCATAATTAAATTACATACTTTTTGTAACTTATGAGAGAAAGAAAGGTAGTTTGAATTCCTATGTGAATTACAGCAATTTTTCAGTAGCATTTGATTCTAGAGTCAAAGATGGAGCACAATGCTGTATGTTTGACTTAGCGATAGAAAATATTTTTACAACTGTGGAATCAAGTTTACTCACGATCTCCCTTGGCTGCTTTAATGATGCTTGATGCTCAGAGACAGCTGCATGAATTCAAGAAGACACTGTATTACTGTACTACAAAACTAACATATATTTGCTTAAGACATCACACAGCACAAGTGCCTTTTATCCGGTGCAATTTAGACTTCATTGTTGAAATAGCCTTTGAAAACAGATAGCATTTTATTTTAAGATACATTTGGGGTATTCACTAAACTTTATACATTTTGAAAATACATTTTTGTAAAATATTTAAATTTGTAAGAAAAAAATAGGGACTGTATATAAAAATCTGCTTTTTTTGCATGGGCACATCTGAGTTCTAGGTAATTTTGTCAAATAATAGCCCCTAATACTCTTAGTATTAAGAGCGCAGATTTAAAAGCTTATGTTGTACACCATCAAATTATATGTCATCTGCTTAAGTGTGAATTGAAATTTTATGGTGGGAGGAAGGGGGTGGGAAATGTGGCTAGGGAATTTATTAAATGGACACTTTACTGACAAAACCAGATGTTCTGTGTTTTCTTTTAAATACCCAGATACTAACAGGACAGAGCAAAATCTTTGTAGAATAGTAAAATCTGATATCCATTTTCTTAGGAAATATCTTTTTTACTTTGAAGTAGTGAGTTTGAATTTATTTTTTATTTCTTAACCTAGTCTGCTACTGCTTGACAGTACTGCCGTGGAAGAGAGGGACAGTACAAGGAAGGAGGTACTTTCTGGAATGATGTGGGTTTTGTCTGTAACCTACTCCCTATGGACAGCGAATACTATTTAGAACTTCCATGGTTCAAGCTGGCACATCACACGTAGGAAATCGGTAGCACCTGCAATGGCAATTCTGAAGTGTTTGGAGTGGCACTGTCCCTATGTTGAACTTTTCTTGAGGTTAGCAGTCCAGCATTTGGTCTGAGAGGAGTCATTCTTTCAGACTTGTATCAGGTGCTTTCTGTAGTAAATTGCTACCCTTTGGGAGTATTTCTCAAAGCAAGGTGGGTTTTGGGACCTTTGCAATCCAGAGGGTTAGTACCTCTGCTTGACCAGAGCTGCTTTTCAAAGAACATCATGACAGTGCAAAACTGAAGCTTTCTGGAAAATAACATTCCTTCCCTCTTGAGACACCTCCTTGTAAGTAGCAGATCTACTTAGCCCTGCTTATTAAATAGGAGACAGTTTGGTGATCACATAGATCATTGCTGTTAACTCTCTGCTTTTTTTTGTGTACTTACTGAGTAGAAACTCTCAGTGTCTGGATTAGTCGTTCTTAATGGTATATATTCTGAAGATAAATGGATACTTTGGGGGGTTTCAGTGTGTCGATACGTACAAAACTGCTAAAACCTTATATGTCATGTGGTAGGGGGCATATCTTCTTGTTCACTTCCTCTAAACCACCCCATTGAAGCTGAACATGGCACAAGGAAAACTGTGCCATAACTGTGGCACAGTGTCGCATAACTGTGACAGTCAGATAAGGAGTTGCTAACACAAAGTTACCAACCTACTTCAAAACTTTTTCTGGAGCACAGGTAAAACATCAGTACATTCTTTCTAAAAATCAAGATTTTTTGTTGGTTTTTTTAAATAAATTATTAGATTTGTTAGGGTTTGGTTGAGAAAAAAAGTGTAAGTTAGTTGGGTTTAATTATTATCTTGCCCAGATAATTTCAGATATGCTTGCAAGGGGACAGAGACAATTGTTAGTGCCTCTTCCATGGAGTGTTATACCAAGTTAGTGCCTACAAAAAGGCACAAGTTAGTAGAAAGTAGGTCTAAAGATAACTGTAACATGGCATAATTTGAGACTGAGTGTGGCACTTAGTGCCATGGTCTAGTAACCATGGCGGTAGTGGATCAAGGGTTGGACTTGATGATCTCGGAGATTCCTTCCAACCCAGCTGATTCTATGATTCTATGAATACCATTCTTTGTTTTACTGAGGGCATGATTTTTAACACCCAGCATGGTTTGTCCTTCCCTCGAGCTTGTGGGGTTTTGTTTGGTCTGTGGAGGGCTGTTAGGGCTGGGTGGAAAAATTTTGTGAGGAGGTTGTTAGGGGACAGACAGCAGCACCAAAAAGGTAAAGAGAAATGCAGCACATGCCTGGGTGGCAGTTGAGGGTCACTGAAGTGGTTGCTGCAGTTTGAGACAGGAGCTATTCCATTTTCTGGATTGCTTAACCCTTCCCAGCTCCAATAAATGCAGTGAGTAAGGACACAATAAGATTACCCTGGAGAAAGGGGATCAAAAGCTTGGAAAAGGATGCATGATTTTGACAGCAAATAAACACCCTATGCCCCCCCAAATTTGCAGGCCTGGTGATTCATAGGCTGTTTCAATGTGATGAGGTGCTGGCACCCTGGAGAGAAACCAGAAACTGATGGTCAGTTGAAGTCTTCTATCCACCCTGTCCCACCCGGGCCACACTGGGTGTGCTCAGAGCTGCACCCAAACCGCCCAATCGGTTCTCAGTTCTGGAGAGCAGGATGGTAGGACTTGTGCCACCTCCTCCAGCTAACCATGGGAGATCAACCTCCTCATTAGCTGCAAGAGGAGGGTGCTTGTGTGCCCACTGCCATCTTCCAAAACCTGTTATCCCACCCATGCTGTGAAGCCAGGGTAGCCACATTGCCAGAAGAGGAGCTACTACCTGATGATGTCCTCATCAGCCTTGAAGGGGCTGCGGACCATGGCCAGGGTAGCACTGGCAGTGGATCGACTCTGCAGACAGTCTCAGCACTTCCCAATCCAGTCTGGGCACCAGGTAGAATCGTCCTTTAAAAAACAAATAACAAGTGCATGAAAGTAAATTAAAAACAAAACCTGGAAAAAAGAAAAAATGTAAAATGTTGACACACTATCACAGCCCTGGGGAAGGCCCAACCTCCTCATGCAAGGAATAAACCTTCTCACGGGTGGGGAAAAACCCTGCCTTTCCCTCCCCCAGCCTCAGTCCTTCCTTGAGAGCCTTCAAAGCAAACTGGCTGGCACACAGAGTCAGAATTAACGCCTCTGCTACCCCCATGGGTGGATTTTTTTGTTGGGCTGTCTCCCCCTTCCCCAGCCCGTACCAGGGTGAGTAGCAGAAGCTGTCAGCAAGGCCAGAAGCCAGCTCCACTTTGTCAACATCCACATCCTCCCCTGCCAAGAAGCAACTTGGCAACTGGCTGAAAAATTAATCCTGCCCCACCACAGCAAAGCAGGGAACCTCCAGTGTCTGGCCTAGATGGGCCCTGCGATGCCTGTGACCAGGAACATGCCCCCCACACCATGAGTGGACTCATCTTGATTTCATTTGGGTATAGAGGGTGTCCTCAAGGAAGGTGCCACAACCAAAGTCAAGCAGCTTTGCCCTGCCAGTGGCCAGATTGAAGATGATGTCCCCAGCTTGATGCCATGCTGCAGGGTGCCACAGTTGTGCCCAAGATTGCAGGCAGACCTCAATACCTTGGCTGCTGGAGGGGATGTCTCCCCTTTTCCTGTTTGTGGGAAATTCACTGGACTGTCACGACTTCTTAAATACAATGAAAAGCACTTAGCCACTTTTTCCTCAACCTCCCCCAGGACCATCAGAAGCATCTCAGCAGCTGTGCTTTGGTCACAGGGAAACAGCCTGGTTTTCTTGGCTTCTTAATGCCATGAGATGTGTGAAGCCCTTACTGGCCAGGTTTCTGGATCCTACTGTGCAGGGGAATAGATCTCTGCCATCTCCTGGGGCAGGGGAACTTCCTACAGCCAAGAATAGTTGAAAAAATCTTCCAACAATGCCCTATCTGAGGGGTGCATGGATAAACAGCATCTGATGAGGTACTAGCACTCTGGAGAGAGAAACCAGAAAGCAGCAATCAGTGGTTCGTGTGCACCCTCTCCCAAGGTCTGCAGTGCTTAGGACACGCTGGGTATGCTCAGAGCTGCACCCAGACCTCCCAGCTGATTCTCTAGTTTGGAGGAGAGCAGGATGGCAGGACGTGTGCCATTTCCTCCAGTTAACCATGGGAGATCAACGTTCTCAGCTGCAAGAGTGGGATGCTTGTGTACCACCTGCAATCTCCCAACACTGTTATTCCTCCCATTTCGCAAAGCTGGGTACTCACCTCGAGACAACCACAGCAGGAAAAAGAACCAGCCCAGGATGATGTCCTCATCTGTGTTGAAGGGATGGAATCTGCAGACCTTGTTGTAAAGCAGGATGCCCAGGGACCGGATTGTTGCTTGATGGCCATGGCAGCAGTAGAAGAAGATCCACTCCAGTGGGCTGTACACCCCTTTTTCCTTTAGGACACAGGCAGAGCTCATCAGGCAGATGCTGCCCTTGCCTGGCCATCCCTGGGGATGTGGGGGCTGCACCAGTGGCACACAGTGTGACCTGCTGCCTTCTCTCAAGCACCTGACTCTTGTTTACAAACTTTGGGTGGTAAAAGAAAGCCCCTGCTGCTGGAAGAGTGCAGAGGGGGCCCTGGGAAGGCCTGACCACTAGGTGCAAGAAAAGCACCCATGCCCAAGTAGGGAAAACCCTGCTTTTATCCCCCCCTCAGCCCCACATTGGTCATGAAAAATACCATAGGCCAAGGTAGGAGAGGGGAATAGAGCCTCCCAAGCCCTCCCACGCCTGCAAACAAAAGGCCAGCACATGGGTTTTGCAACCCCCTCTCAGCTACATTCCACAGATTGGTTGTTTTTGTTGGACTGGCTCCGTCCCCACACTAGTCCCAGCCACCTCCTGTTGCGCAAAATCCATCCCCACCCACCCTCAACAAAAAAAACGCAAGTTGGCCACCAGCTGAAGAATTATTCCCCCACCACCACCACCAGCAAAAGGGAGAGCCTCTGGTGCCTGGCCAGGCCCTGGGTGTGAGCTCACCTGAAAAGCAGGAGTACAGCATGCCACAACCAAAGTCCATCAGCTTCGTCTCGACAGTGGATGATGTTTTCAGCCCCAATGTTGCAGTACAGAACCCTGTGGCTGGTGCAGTGCTGCACGACTTCCAGCACCTGGTGGAACAGCCCCTGCACCATCTTCTCTGTCAGAAATCCGTGCTCCTCCAGATGTCGTAGAAGTCCTGAGAGTGCTGTGGACACTCCATCACCAGCGTGAAGCTGTGGTGGAGCTTGAATCAGTCCAGGAGCTGGACGATGATGATGTGGAAACCATAAGAGGACACCCTGAGGAGCAGCATAAGTTCTAGGAGCACACGGGCACTGTTGGGCTGCGGGGGCGACCACAATGCCATCAGTGGGGCTGATGCTGCACCGGGAGTCCGGTGCCCCCCACCCAGGTTATGCTCTGATGCCCTCTTTCCTGGCCCCACAGGTGCTGGGCATTCCATGGCCCAGGATGCTCCACAGTCCCTGGTGACCCCACAACTACTCCCCCCTCAGTGTTCCAGCTTCCACCCTGCCAGTCCTCAGCTTATCCCCGCCCGTCATGCCCTGGGCTCTCCCACTGACACCAGTCACTCACGAGCTTGGATCACATCCAAGATGTGATCCCAGGATGCATTTTATGACCACCTGCAAGTCAAGGCAACAGTGAGCTGAGCTCACTGCCCCTGCCCCTCCTGCAAAGAGAAGACCCTTTGCTGTAAGAGGGATTTTTATTCTTTCCAGAACTTTGAATTGGAAAGCATGTTCAGAATGGAAGTGCTGTCTGACTGGTGCTTTGCCCTTAAGCTTGACTGAAGGAGTGTGTCAGAGCTCAGCACTGGTCTTTCCCAAAGCTTTCTGAAGGAAGTGGATTTTTTGCCTAAGAAGTAGAGGCCAGCAGAAGCAGGATAGTCAGCCCCAGGGCAGAAAGCAGTTGTAATTTTTCATGGCCTTTGTAAGCCCATGTGCACATTCTGTGTGTTTTTCCTTGCATTGAGGAGTTTGCTTCCATTTATTTTGCAAACTTATATGAAGATGAGCAGGTATGCTCTGTACCTACTAGGAACTGGAGCATATTCAAGATAGAATGTTAGAAGCTTTTTCAAGAGGAGTTAGAACTCAGTAAAACAGTAAGAAACCTTGCAGTGTCTTGGTGTAAGGGACTTACAGCTCCGTCCAGGGGTGATGAGGTATCAGGACAATGAAGAGTATAACGCTGCGCAGTACCAGCACACTGCAAATTAAGGTCTGTTTTTGACACAGGAAATAGAAGGGGGAAAACTTGGATTACAGTAATATAGATAGTGAATGAAATAACCTGCTTACCAGGCGGGCTGCTGGGACTCTGGGCACTATCAGTCTTTCCTGCATGGAGATTCTTGAAATCTTATGCAGTGGCATGATCCCTGGGAATATTGTGGACTGAAAACACACTAATGACTCGAAAGGAAAAAAATGTATTTTAGTTAAAAATAAGCAATGATACTGATTTGATAGCTGGTGTAATAAGGCTGGCTGGTGGAAACAGGGTGCTTTCACCAAAAAACCAAATTGAAACTGCAGAACATAAGCTGTTAACATTTTTAAGAGCAGGTCCAGCCTTTTGCTGTGGGTATAGAAGTCTAAGTTGAAGATTCAGAAGGTTTTGAAAACTGCATGCTCACTTTGGAAATGTTCTCCTTTTGTCCCTGCATCTGTGATTGTACTTGAAGGTAGAAATGGATGATATTTCTGATTCTCCCTCCTTCTATTCTTTCTTTTCCTCCCTGCCCACACACATGATTTGAACAAGCTAATGTGTTGTCCCTCACAGTTTAGCCAGGTTAATACTGTATGTGCATTCAGGTGTCATATTGCAAGTGGTGGCAAGGGGCCTGTGACCAGCATTGCTTAGATCTCGGCAAGCTGCTGCTTGAGCCTCAGTAACAGCTTGCGTACTTTCTTTCTGTTAGTCTGTCGCAGCTGTCAAGTAAATAGTGTTGGTTTATGCACCCTTTATGGGTACATTAAAGTATATGAAATTATTAGAGACTTCATATTAATTGTAAAGGGACTAGATATGAAGTGTTGGCTGCTGAACAATCATTCTGTTAGTAGCATGTTCAAAATCAGTCTGGAAAGTTTATTTCTCCTCTAATTTTATAGTAGAATTTGAGCCTCAAAATGGCTGGTAGTTATGCTATTCCAGGAAAGGAAAAGTCTCTCTGAAGTTACTAATCCATCAGGTCACCTTTCTGCAAAGAAGTGCCTCCTGAGGAGCTGTTTCTGGGCACAGCTCTGTGAGCACCTAAGCTTTGTTTGCAGGGCCTTTTGAGCACTTTGTCACAGCAGAAACCTGTATCTTTTTGTAGTGAGCTTTGGATGTATATGAGAGATAATTTCCTCATTTTGGGAATTGCTTCATTTATTTTCAGGATTATTTTGCCAAAAATGGCAAAGCTCCTACAGCAGTAGGAATGAAATCTTCTTTGGAAGCTGAAGCTCCTAATTTGAAATCTAGTGCTTGTTTGGAATAGAGGGTGACCTTTCCTTTTGACCCCTCCCATTTTCCCTATGTGTTATCTTGAATCTCATCTGCATTCATCCAGACTTCTGTAAAAGAAATCTCTGGGGGAAGTTTGGGATTTGCTAGGGGAGCTGCTAGGAAAGTTTATTAATTAGAAAACCAAGAGAATTACTCCCATACGCTGTAGTACGTCACAACGATTTACCTTCTTGACATACATGTATAAGGTCACCTCCCAGGTGGTATAAAAATATTTGTCCAAAATGTATTCAGTAGTTCCTGAGGTTAATCTTAGGAACTAGGTAATTACTGGAAAGTGTGTTCTTGTTTACCTTATCAGGAGACTGGTAACACAATGAAGTAAATGGTGAAACTATAACGATCATTTGGACTAATTAGATAAAACTTGTTAATTATTATTTGATCTATTTCCCTGTAACTATCTATAGGTGCAGATGAAAAATTACTCAAACTGTTCCTCTGAGATTTCTTATTTTGTCATCACTTTCTAAGATCTATGTTGGTACTCTGTTTCAGAATCTCAAACTGAATAGTCTACTATTTGAATTTCTCTTAAAATTTGTTAGTGTTAGTACCTACTATCAATATAAGTTAGTAGTTGCCAGATTATGATCATCCTTATGCATATCTTTCTCATTTACAACTACATGTGAGAGGAATCCAATGGAAGGTTTCCATATCACCTTTGTAGGTTGTTTTGATAGATTTTGATAGTCTCAAACATGTGTAAGTAGTTGTATAGGACACAAAATTTTTCTAGTAAGATAGAGAATATGTTGCAAATCCCTTTATGTGAGAAAAATTTCTCCCTTGAATTTAGAAAGACGGCAAAAGCTTATGAAACAAAAAGAAAAAATTTATTCAGCGCACTGGGTCTAGTCTCACACCGAGGTTTTGGGGAGAAAAGACCCCTTGGGCGTACAACTTATACATTTTATATTTTTACAAAAATCCCACCCTTTTTCAGATACGTTTAATATATTCATTTTTGCCTAAAAAGGTCTCTTTTCTCTGAAAAGGGGCTTTCCCTTTATCCCAGTTGGCTGCAAGCCATACCCCATCAAAGATGATGGATCTTCCTTTGTTCTTAGCTCAAAGAGAAAAGGAACCTCATGCACAACATGGCCCCAAAAGATTTTAATTTTTAAGAACTTTCACATTTCCCTTATCTGGCCGAAAAAAGACCCTGATACCCAAGTTCAGTCTGTGGAATTTGAATATCTTACAACTTCATGACACGCCTATATATATAAAAACTGCATTTTTATTTCTCATACTTTACACAACTCATTTGTGCTAATTACTTCTTTGTACTTTCATGGCAAAAGTTGATCCTGTTCTGTCTTCTTTTCATTAGAAGCACCACATTGCCTGTAACCATTTTTGTAGTATGTACATTAATTCTGCAACTCTGTAGCAGTAGAGCAGCTGTAGTAGTGCTCATGTTTGTAGAAGCTTCAAATCACTGAAAATCAGTTGTAGTAAGATTTATATTTGAGAAGACACGTCTTTCAATTTGAAAGTCCCGACAACAGAAGTTTACACTTAATAGAAAACATCTACCTCTGTTTTGCAGTCATGATAAGACTGAAAGTCCTGCAGACACCCCATAGCACCCGTGTTATTGTGGTATGAATAGTCCCTGTGTATCACAAGCATGCAGTTAGACCAACATGTGTAGCAAACAGTGAGTTTCACAGTGATATTTACACATAACTTAGGCATTTGTGGTTTTTGTAACTTTTAATTTGCATTGGAAGGAAATGGTTTAGAAGCATACTGTGGTAGAAGGCAGGACGGCTGTGGTCTAACTGTCCTCAGCGAATCAACCATTCTCATCGCAGCCCACCTCCTCAGAGCCAGTTGTGACTGGTTCAGTTTATGGGGTTTTTCCACTAAATAACCAAACCTTCCTGCAAACAAATGCCCCAGCACCCAGAAGCCTTAAAAATCTACTTGTCCTCTTATTTGGGCTAAATAAATGAGAATTAAAAACTTAGTATGAATAGTGTACATTTCTATAAATAATGTGAGCTGTTGCAAGATGTAAAACCTTGCAGCCAAGCATTTAGAAAAAAAACAGAAACTGTGAGGTGATAGCTATGCTCAACATGGTTTAGGGTTGCGTGTAGGCAAGGGTTTTATATGTGAAAAAAGCTAAAACAGTTTTCTCTCTGTTTTCTTATACTGCATGGATGACATCTTTCAGTTTTGTTTAGGAGACACAAAAAGTGGATTTGGGGGTCATTTCAGTGAGAGAGATCTTAGTCCATTTATTCAATCAAGCATTTCTCTAGCAGGGATAAAGGTAGGGGAGATCCATGTAATATCCAGGTAATATCCATGGTGCTACTGAAATCTGTAGTAACCACATCCCAAAAATGCCTTTGTAGCTGTTCTGTTTTGCTCTGACCAGAGCCAAACCTTAATAAATAATAGCATGGAATCCCAGCCATTTCTCAAACAGAGTTTGACTGAAGATTAGAAATCACGTCTTTCTTTGCACAGAAGAGTAACATGACATTTAAGGCAGTAATTCGGTGTTTTGGCTTCAATATACAGATTGTAAAATAACTTGTAAGATATGCCATTAACAAAATAGCTGTGGTTGTTAGAACTGAGCCTGACATACTTTTGTTCCCTTGTGATGGAGATGGCATGAGCCCTAGGAGACAGGCAGTCCTTTTGTATGTAACATTTCCCCCTGGCTTGGCTTAGCTCCGTTTTACAAAGCCTAGCTTTCTGTTTTGCAACAGAAAAAATGTAACAGATTAGCTTTTATTGTTATCTGTAAAAGTGTTCCTGTTTAACTGAAAAGCAGAAAACTAATGTTTTAAGGATCTTTGATTTCCTGAGAAATTTATATGAACAGAGAAATGAATCAGGTTTTCTAGGCATCTTTATACAGGCTGTGGAAATTCTGGAGAACAAACAGAGACCTCACAACTGCGGCTGGAGGAAAGCTTTTATTGCTCTCATCATTAAAGATGCAGTGAGTGTAAATGCTGCAAGCACTTATCGACAAACGTATGACACAAACTGAGCAAGTGCTTTATCCCAGTATGTCTAATTCCTATTTTTCTGCATAAACTTGAAAGGAACTGATTTGTGGAACTTGGAGATTAAGAGTTCAAAGTCCAACATCTGAGAATTTCTCTTCTTTTGGGAAAATACTTTCTCTATCAAAGCTTCAGATTTGAGGTTTTGCTCAATTTAAAAAGGTGTCTTTAAACAAGATGATGTATATGATAATTACGATTGGCTTCTCTCTTTAAAAACACAATGTGCAGATTTTCAGACTGTCACAGTGCTGGTGGATTTCTTCATTTTCTGTATGCACGCACCTTATAATTGCTTTTATTCTCATGTGACTTCTTCATTCAAAACTCTTATGTTCACTTCTAAAAATTATGTTTAATTGTCTCTTAAAGCACTCATCACTTCAGAATAATTAAGTCCTTATTTGTTGGATAAATGAGAGTGGCAACAAATCATTGAAAATAAAAATGAAAAATATCTGTGAATTTACTGCACGGGAATGCTCCTAATTAAACCTTAAGTGCAATGACAAAACCCATCTGTGCTTTATATATCAAAAGTACCATTGCATCCCTACTCTTCTGCATGCATAACTACTTCCAATCTGAGTACCTTCTTCATTTTGCAACATGGACTTTGGATTAAAATCCATTACTGCTATTGCCTATCCTTGTTTGATATTCAAAAAAATTAGGAAAACCAGACTGATATAAAAAAATCTAGCAATAAAGCGAAATGAGCCCTATGCAGTAATGCCAGAAAATTATTTTGGGATTTTTTTTTTTGCTGTTACATCTAATACAGAGCAGGGGAGTCTATATAGGTAAGCAAAGTAAATCCATGATCAATTTGTAACCTTTTCTTAAACAAGCATTTACACCTTCTTTCCTTGGTGCTTGGTTGGAGTTCGCATTCTGTAGATGAAGAAGAGTATGATAAGATAGTACATGTTGCTCTTCAGAAGAAGGATGATGTACACTAAATATGCTGTCCTGTGCATTAAGTGATCTGGAAGCGTAACATCTGGAAACGTAACATCTGTAATCATAACATAAGACAGAAAAGTATTGTTTAATGTCAATATTGTACAACCTCCTAAAAGATGGGTAGAACTGGGACTATGTAGTCAGTTTACTGCTGCAATTACGTTGACACCAGTGGCAAGTACAACATCTGACTGTCCTTCGAGTGGGTTTTCACTGCTAACAAGTTCAAGCCCAACTGAGCTTCTTAACACATGCTGCTGGGTTATTATTCCTTGCAAAGGCAAGAACATAATTGTAGTGCTTCCAGCACTTATTACCAGTAGCACCACATTTGTTTGAATCCTTTTGTGTTGGATTTTTTGAACATAGGTGCTCATAATTCTTCCTAAAACCCCATTCCAGCTAAAAAAACAATTCATTTGTCCAAAGTGCTGGGCAATTGCTAGGCTGATGAAGCATCAGCTGAAGTGTTTAACATTTCACTACTCCAGGTGTTTAATAAAGTGGCAATTAATGCGGGCTAATAGCCCAAACAGCATCTGTAGCATCCTAATAAAACTCCTGATAAAGCTACCTAATAAAGATAGGAGGTCCCCTTATAACCCAAAACAAAAGTTAGTTCAGAGTAGCAGTGAAGTGTTTTTAAGTGGCAGACTCCAGACTTAAAAGCACTATTTACATTATTTTGAAAGATAATTTTTGTGATGTTCTGAGCATATGTAGCAATAGCTATCTCTTGCACGACATGCACCACTTTCCCACATTTTAATACATTAAATTACCTCTATTAAAAATTGCGCTGCAGTCCCCTTCCTGAGGAGCATTCTTCGTAGAATTTACTGGAAAGAGAGTTTAAATGCCCTAGTTAGGCTTTTCTTTAATTGAGAAATAGGGGGGCAGTAGAGCAACAAGGAGATGGGAAGTTAGTGCTACATAACAAAAAAGGATGCTTAAGATCAGTTTGCAGAGCAGATATTCACAAGTAGGATTCATTTTCAGAGAGAATTTGAAGAGGAGAAATGCTGGAAGAGAAGTGACTGGGTATTTGTTGCCATAACTGGGAGATGTGTCTCTGCCCTTTCAGGAATGTGTCCATCAGGCTGTTCCTTAGCAGTCTCTTTTACTTGAAACTGGAGTCAGTTTGACCAGCTGATCTTGTTATTGAAGAAGCTGGAGTCTGATTGCCTTCACAATTTACTGTTATTAGAAATGCAGAATAATTTACTTTGGAAGGGACTTCAATTTGTATGTTAATGGTTGTTCAGCACTAAAGAATAATATTGAGGAGTATATGATCTAAGGTTTCCCTATTGGGAATTTGCTATTTTGGTGATGATTTTTCTCTAAAATACACCCTTTTAGTTCTTGAAGTAGCAAATTTGTGTTTATTCTTTTTTATGTTGTTTCTATGCATAGATATATGGGCTTAAAGACATCCATATTGCATCTCTAAGTACATCTTCCATCAAAATAAGCTTAAAGCCTATTTTTGTCAGAATATATTTTGAAGGTTGAAATGTAATGTTTATTTATGGCTATGCTCTCACTCATTGGAGTTATGTGAATTTATAGTAAGTTAAGCAGAGGTAGGTATGAAGAAAATATTTACTTAAACCAATTTAGATCACTTTTTTTGTCATTATTACCATGATTTAAACAATTTGCATTGAATATAAGTTACTTTTTCTTTGAAGTTGCATTGTCTTTCAGATTTTGCTTTGCATTATCAATCTTTCCACAATTAAACACAAAATCTTATTCTTATACATGGTTATTATCTCACTATTTCTGGACTATGAGTAAGTAATATATTTAAATTTTGTTCTACATCCTCAGCAACCTCATTTTTAACTCGTTAGTTTTTTATAGCTATGACTAATGTCAGGGGGTGTCAGAGGGACTTAAACCTGTAAGCCATGAGAGGTGTTACTGTTTTCACAGTAACTTCTGTAAACTGGAAAGTAACTGAGCTGCTTCAGTGCAGACCTTTTGTAGCTATGCTTGTTTACACCTGATAAGGTTCAATAACTGTTATTTTTCTGTTACAAAGGCATGCTCACTTGGGGAGCATAGCACAGGCTGAGTTGCTTTTCCTGGGAAAATTTTGGTAGTTTTTCCAGTTGCGTATTTTAGCTATTGCTGTGCCAAGGAGCACAGATGTCTTCTGAAGCAGTAGTGGAAAGCCTCATTTCTCTAATTTCATTGCAAAGAAAAAGGATGTCTCTAATGATTCGTAGAACTAAATTTTTAACATGTTGCATATACCTTGTGATGGCAGTGAATTCTTTTGGCTTTCATGCTCATATTTGCAGTAATATTTCTTGTCTTTGTTGTCTGCTGGTACAGTTAACCAGGTGGCAATTGAGTATTCATCCTCTTCTGTGGGTTGCCAAGCATCACCTTTTACTACGTTTTCTGTTATCTCCTTTTCTTCATCAGTCCATGTCACTCGAATAACTTCTGGGTAGAATTTCTCAATAAGACAAACATACATTATCTGATTTTCATGTTTTTTCTGCAGGATTTCCAAGTTTGCTGGTGGAGAGCTTCCTTTGTCTGGATTGGTTATGGAGGGAAGAAAATTAAAAAAACAGAGATTTGAAAGATCAATAGTGTACAGCAAATAAATACACAGCCACAAAATACAAATTCTGAAGAACAGCAAAATAAATGCCTTATTAACAAGTGTTAAAATGCCCATAACAAATGTGAATGCTCTTTTGAGAAATGTTGAAAAACTGAAATACTGTTGAAGATATTAATAGCTATTAATCTCTTGAAACTGAATTAGAAAATTCCAGGCAGCTACCTGACAGCCTGTATACCCACAACCTTCCAAGCAGTACTGCCATCAGTGCACCTGCATCTGCTCCACTCTTGACAATTATTAAGTAACAGTAATATTTTCTTAAAGATATTTATTCATTTATTCAGTAAAAGTAATTTAATATTGCTTTATAATATTTGTGCAAAAACAAGTACATGAAAATGTTGTCTACAGAATATTAAAGGTAGATAACTTGCCTTTCAAATCTTTGCAGTTTTATGTCCCCAGTATAAGTCCCCACTGCTAATTAATAAACATCTGCTATATCTAATTAAATTTTAGAAGCCAGTATTACTTTTGTGATTTTTTTCGGGGGGGGGGGAGGAATTTATTATTGCCTTTCTATTTTAAGGCATTCCATGTATTTGCCAGGTGAAAATCTTTATCAAGACAGGAAAAAGGAATCGCAAAATCCCCTGAACACCAAAGTTTGGCAATGCCATTCCTTTAATACTAGATCAGTTTAAATTATTTAATTAACACATCTGAAACAGAAAAACCAAAACTAAACTAAAGCAGTAGAATATGCTATATCTAGATAACATTTCTACATCTAAACAGCATATCTAAGCCATCCCAGGGTTGTTGTAGGTGATGTGCTTTGTATGCTCACTATGAAGATACATGAATATATTTTAAATTAAAAATGAGCTGTTTCCACAATTTAACTGTAGGTAATCTCTGTTTTGTTTGCCTCTCTGGATTAAGCCATATGTTATTAGGAAGAGTCAAAATCATCCAGATTTTGTCCACACAGAGATGACATTTTGATATTATTTAAGTGGATAGTAAATTTTAGAATCTGCTTTAGTTCAACATGAGCTTCTACAGTGACTGCATAGGCAGTGCTCACAGGCAATCATTTTTTTCTATGCTTAACTGCAAGTGAAGATTGGATACAGTTTTCAAAATTGACTTTCATTGTATAGAAAGAATTGGTTAAGATTATTTTTTTAAGGCAGCAGAGGCATCTTAGGTGTTCCTCTCCCTACACCGGTTTTTGTCTTTAGATTCCTATGTAAATCTCTGCTACTGAATTTGAGCAAGTGGATGCACAGGGTTTACATTGTGGTCTGACTGAGTGGTGCAGTGGTGCACTGGGAGAAAGCATATTAATATAAAAATGTATTTTTGTCAAAAAACTTCCACCTTTCTTTAAATGATCTGGTTATTCTAGAGCAATCTTCTACATTGTATCTCCCCTAAAACAACTCAGTGATTTTTTGAAGTATTTCAGACTTGGTGTTTAAAAACAAAGATGACATTTCTACCTTCAAAAGGATAACCCTTTTATTAAGAATTTCCTTAGTTTCAGAGATTTGTCAGTGAAATGACGATGTGGAGAGAGTTCTGTTGTACCAGAAGTAAAATTGTGAACAATATTATGGTTCTCTAACATTAACTTAGGAATTAATTTCATATTCTTTATGCATCAGTTCTCCCACGGATGGAAATTAAAGTAATTTCTAAAATTATTATTTGTTCCAGAGTTATATATGTTCAGAAGACCATGAAGTAGCTCTTGTCCTAATGACATTGCACTCCGCAAAGCCTCGAAGCTTAGTAAGTTGTCCTGATTAATTCCATCAGGCTAAAATATAATTGGCTAGTTTGACATTATTCTCCTGGATTGTCAAGTCTAAATAGAGAAGTGAGAGAGATGCTTCCAGCTGCTTAGAGACTTCTGTTAAGACAGAATAATTTCCACCTCTGGAATTGCCAATATCTTTCCATTTGCCATAAAAAGACCCTAGATGCTTAGCTTAAATAAAACACATAAATCATACCACTGTACTGAGGAAATGTGCTGAGTACATTGCTTGAATAACTCCAGTTGTGTATGTGCATGTACATACACAGGTAAATGGATGACAGTGGAGAACTGAACGAATTAAGTTTTGCATATATACACGTTTACATGTGAGAAAAATATCTTTGTAGGTACATTTCTGGAAAAAAAAGGATGAAAACTTGTAGAATTGGCTGTAGGTTTTGATGTAATTTCAGGCTGATCTGTAAAGTCATTGAAGTCAATAAGACAGTTTACACTGGCTTTTCTGGGCAAATTATCTGATTCTTTCTGAAGAATTTTACAGTAATGAACTTTAAACTTCACTGTCATTTTAGGTTTAGTTAAACATTCAAAAATGTTGCTGTTTACCTTGTTAAACAATTTTCGGAGGCAGGTTTTACGAGGTATATAGGTTTTACTTTTTCAAATAGTATATAAGCATGAACATATATTTCTTAAGCTAAAATCTGTCTTTTCTCTCTTGTAACAATGCAATGGGACTGCAAAACATTGTACAAATAAAATTCTGGTTTTAGGTTTGTAATCAATGAGTTATTAAATATTTAAGTTCAAAATAGATGTTTTTATAGATTAGCTGTCAAAAGTTTTCTTAATGAAACTCCTCTGTGGTTTCCTTTAAAGGTATCTAGAAATATGATTTATAAATAATGTCACTGTGTTCTTAAGCTGAAATTTTAATTCTTATTACTTGGATGATCCCACAAAATGGAGTAATTTTATCCAATGCTCAAAGCCTCTCTCAGCTGAGGGCATTCAGCACACTCAGCTCATAAACAGCATTCTTGTCCTGCTTGACAGAGATTTCAGGTATTTTAATTGGTAATAATGTAGTGTAGTCCCTATGGTGAGCCTCCCCAGATACCTTAAAAATTCATCTGGCTTCCTTCCAAAGCTTTCCCGTTACAGAACTTTTAAAAATATAAGATTTTGAAAACACTTACTGGAGACGATAAGTTTTGTGCCAGAACCAAATAGCAAATACCATTCCACAATGGTACATTCCATTACAGAAACTGCTGTCTGAAGGATAGAATGCCATCCAGAGAGACCTGGACAAGCTCAAGAAGTGGGCCCATGGGAATCTCATGAAGTTTAATAAGACCAAGTGCAAGATGCTGGACTTGGTTTAGGGTAACCCCCAGTATCAATACAGGCTGGGAGATGAACAGAGCAAGAGCAGATCTGCTGAGAAAGACCTGGGGGTGCTGGTGGATGAGGGGTTGGACATGAACCAGCAATGTGCACTTGCAGCCCAGAAAGTGAATAGTGTCCTGGGCTGCATTAAAAGCAGCATGCCCAGCAGGTTGAGGGAGGTGATTCTGTCCCTCTAACCCACTCTGGTGAGACTCCACCTGTAGAGCTGTGTCCAGCTCTGGGGTCCTCAGCACTGGAAAGACATGGACCAGTAGGAGCGAGTTCAAAGGAGGGCCACCAAGACAATTACAGGGATGGAGCACCTCTCCTATGAGGAAAGGCTGAGAGAACTTAGATTGTTTAGGCTGGAGAAGAGAAGGCTTCAGGGTGATCTAATAGCAGCCTTCCAGTGCCTGAAGGGATTCCACAAGAAAGATGGAGAGGGACTTTTACTACAGCATGTAGTGACAGGACAAGAGGGAATGGATCCAAACTAAAAGAGAGTAGGTATAGATTAGATAGTAGAAAAAAATTCTTTACTGTGAGAATAGTGAGATACTGGAACAGGTTGCCCAGAGAAGCTGTAGATGCCCCATCTCTGGAAGCGTTTAAGGCCAGGTTGGACAGAGTTCTGAGCAACCTGGTCTAGTGAAAGGTTTTCCTGCCCACGGCTCAGGGTTTGAACTAGGTGATCTTTAAGGTCCCTTCCCTCCCACGTCATTCTATGATTCTGTGATTTTGGCTGGAAAAGTACCATTTTTAAGAACCATCATACAAACAGTAGGAGTCTATTTGGCTACATGAATGCAGAATATTTGGATTCAGTCTCAGCTAATGATGCTATTCCCAAAGAGCCTTATCCTAAGTCCTGGTTTTCTCAATTCCTTAACGATCTTAAGTGTGAAGTAACTACAACCCTCTTACTCTATTAATGATTCAGAATCCTTGTCCGCATAGAGACAAAATCCTACAGAATTAGAGTGATGCTTGAAAATATATTAAACTGTAGATACAAAAAGCATGGCAATTACTTGATTAATAAGGCAAGGATTTCCACTAAAACCAACATGCCACAGATATTTCCATTGAACTATAGGTATGATTCAGTTAGTCTTTCTGGTATAAATCATTAGAACCAATCTTTGCTTCATATACTAACATACGTTTATGTATTTAGCCAGGCTTAAAACATTTGGTAGCAGTAGTTCCTCTGCTCTGTTTCTGTGTTGTTGTTTACTTCAGGATTATGGCATTTAAAGCACATCTAGTGTGAAAAATATTTTTGTCTTCCACCTTCCATTAAAATAAATGTCTCTGCAGGAAAGGTAAAAAAAGATCATTTCTTCATTAAGCAATGATTAAGCAGTAATTCAGCATAATTAATGCTGAATAATTAATTAATTTATTATTAACTTAATTACTTTGCTATCAAGTAGTTATTAAGCAATGAGAAGAGCATTTGGAGGCACTAATATATTTCTATTGCCAAAGTGCAGCATATGTGAAAAATAATTACGGACAAGTTATTTCACTTTTGCTAGCCTAACTAAAAAAAAATTTTTGCAATGACCGTTGCATACTGCTCTTTGTATCTGTATTAAGAAGAGGTTTTCTTTTTTAATGCTTAATTCACAGCTGCTTGATTCCTTGCTAATTCCTTCAGCACAGCTGGAGGAAAGAACAAGGGCTCTGGAAACTATTACAAGCCTTTTTCCACCAGATTCTAGGAGAACTATGATCAAAACTGGCTCAAAATATCTCTTTTTCAGATATGTTTGTGATCCTAAATGACTGCATTGCAAATACCACAAGGCTCAAAGTAGGAATGGTGAGCTGGGGAGGAGAATCCTGTGCAAGGATGGTGCCAACTCTGAGACAGTATAATACATCTATATGACCACTCCAGGTTCCTATAGCTTATTGTATGAATTGTATGAATATAACATGCAACTTACCTGACACAACGAGTTTTGTACCTGAGCCAAACACCTTGTTGTAATAACCAATCACAGTGAATAAAGTCTTTACAATATCAGTGCAGCTCTGTTGTGTTTACATGGGTAAATAGTATTCTTTAAAGAAAATCAGATTTGCTATATAATCAATTTTTAGACCCTAGTGAAGTAAAAAAAGGAGCATTCACCTAAAGTAAAGTAAAAAAAAAAAAAAAGGTGTGTAGTTTTTTGAGGGCAGGTATGTTGTTAAATGGACAGGATTCATCTCAACTAATTTGAGTTTTCCCAAAGTATAGGTGGATGATGCAGATTGAGCGCCTTGGCTCCATCTGTTTTCTGGAAAGGGGTATCATCATCAGAAGATCTATTTGATCAGATATTGGCGAAGTAATTTGCTCCTTATACACCCCCCATAAAATCAGACCTAGAAATGGTGAACATTATGCAGAGATCTGCATAGCATGAGACCACCAGCCAATATTTTTGTTGTCCATAACATGAAGCAAGACCCTGCATTGATGGAACCAAAACTCCCACTAACCAGATATACCAGTGGGTCAAAATTAGGCAAACTCTTTTCATCTCAGATGCTTAGCTGAGCCAAATCCCAGGTAAGTATCAGAGCACCTGAAGTTTACTTGAAGCAAAACAGTTCTGATAATTATACCAGAATATTTTGAATTTGGCATTCTTCTTTAATAGCAGTAATAACTACTAGTTTCTGCAAAAGCTAGGAAGAGAGAGCAGCCTGTCAACTATGCCTACTTTAAAACTGTTTTGGACATGCCTCAGATAACACTTTCATTTGGTATAGTCAGATACAGTCCTAAAAGAAAACGTTTTGCTTTTCAAAGAATACGAGTAGCACAAAGGTTGGATACATTTCTTTCAGAATGAATTAGGAATATCACAAAGGTTGAATGTGCATACCTAGAGACAAAAACATCTTTCTGTTCTCCAAATGCTTTCTTTGCTATATTAAAATTCATCTTTGCAAAGAAAATAATACTGGGGTTAGTATACATCTACGCTGCAATAGCCGTTGTACTTCCCCCATTTCAATACAGAAATACAAAACAATTACATTGTGTTCTGCAAATGGAATGCTATTTAAGGGGGAAATCCTGCAAAGAATTCAGAAGGATTAAAACTAGAGGGAATTAAAATAGCAGAGCACTTCATGCCAGCCAATATCTAATTGTATTGAAAAGCATTTCAGAAGTAGTTAAGTTTTATATTTTGTACTTACTTGAAACAGTAAGCTCAGTTCCACTTCCAAATATTTTGACATCAGGATCCCCCACTCTGATAATGCTTAGCAATATCTCCTCTACTGCACTTTTCTTGCGTAGGTTACAGAAAAATTCTCTCTGACCCAGTGCAATAGCTGAATTTTCAACATTTACGAGAGTACCATTTTTAGAAATACTTCAAGTTTTGTAATGAGTAAGAAGTTCAGAAAAATTTTGCTCAAAGTCATGGATAGATAACATTTTAAATTTCCCTGTAACTCTCCTCAGCCGTTTGCAATTTGACTTAATTATAGTCACCTTGATAACACCATGTATTTTCTAGGCATTGTTATATACTTTATGCTGAAACCAGCATTCATCCTATTGGTTGCATAGCTTCACAACAATTAAGAATAATACAAATGCACAAGTAACAAAGTTGCTTTCAGTAGGGCCAGGAACTAGTAATTTATTACATTCAGGGATTTTTTCTTCCCAATCGGTTTAGACTGGACGACTTCTATCAATCAAAAACTCTTTGCATTTCTCACTTGCTGTTCTGAGAGTATACTGTCAAGAAGATTACCAAAACAGAAATTAATCCATTGAAATATTTAAATTTTTACCCCTCCTCATTTTTCCATTCCCCCATCCTTTATAAATATTCAGCACTTGTTCTAAAGGTAATCTATATTAACGAGTTTGATATATTTATGTATCATCAACCCACCCAAATGGGGCACAATGCACAGTTAACAAAACCCCACAATTTATCAGGGAGAAATTAATTTTCCTACAGTCTTTCATTCTTAATTTTCTGAGAATCTGAATGATTCTGCAAAAATCAGTTCAATGATAATGGTACTTACTAGAGACAATAAGCTTTGTTCCCATGCCGAAGTATTTGATCCAGGTGCTCCACGCCATGTTTTGACTTTGCAATAAGCTAGCATGCTCTCTTGATATACCATTGATGAAGAAAATCCCATTTTTTCCCCATCATCCCTGGGAGTCTGCATGAAGGCCCGGCCCTCGGCTGCTGTCAGGAATTTCAGACTTGTATCTGGATGTTCAGCTGGTACCAATGCCCTTCAGAGCAAATCTCTTCCCTGAAGTGTTGCAAATTTGTAAGATAACCCCTCCTCTTAATGCCTTAGAATTAGATGAAGGTTCTTCTTCGATTTTAGACACACAAATAGGTACACAGAGTTCTACATGTAAAAACCCACATACCTTCAGGTGAAAATCCAGCTCTTTCCCAAAGCGTTACACCCCTTCTCACTTGCAATTAAGTGACACCAAGTACTACTAGCATGGAGTTCATTTTTCATTGTCTGAATACAGTTCAGCAGAGGGAAAGGAGGGAGAGAGAGCATCAAAAGCATTGTGAAGGTGTCTGTACGCTGCAGGTTGTGTTTTCTGCCCTCAGGACGTGGTTATTGTCTGCCCGTCTCTGGGAATCACTCCAGACTCTGCTACAGCAACTCACTGGCAGCTTTTCATATACTAGCTGGTGGGAGAAGGACGCTTTTATGCAGAGGTTTCTTATACAACAGTCCAAGATAACATCAGAGGAGTTACCACTTCTGCCAATCAAACAGCCTGCATGCTTAGTTTGACAAATAAAATAAACTGAGTTAGAGTATTTCTGAGATCTCTTGTAGAATACTGACCGCAAAGCTATGTTGAGAAAATACTATTTCAGGTTAGAGGGAGGAACTAGAGGGTGAAGGTCTTTCAGCTGAAGTAGGTGTAAAAAAAAGCAGTGATCTACACTGAAGTCTTCTGGACGGGAACATCCAGATCACAATACAAAACAAGGGCAGGAATGACATAGACAGAGAATAGTGCCAACCAGTGCTTTTCCTGCCTCGTCCTTAGACACACAGTGAAGGAGACCACCACCATATCACCTGCAGTTGCAGGTGCTATTGGATTTATGTTGATGACAGTGAGTAGCTGGAAGGTCTCATTTGAAGTGAAACACTTCATACTGAAGATAGCTTGTCGACTCCCCTGTATGATCTGGGCTTGCAAGTATGAGCAGGATAAAACTGATTTACAGTCATTTGGAGACCTAATACACATTTGAAATTATGTCACTTTTTCATCCCATCAGACTAATATTCTTTAAAGAGTTACACTTCAATGAACCACGAGAGGAGACTTTCAGGGTCTCACAGCAAAAGGAGAATATTAGGGAGAGGCTTAATGGTAGAGAAAAAGCTCTATGGATTAATTCTCAGGCATTAGGGTCAGCATGCACCTTGAGGCAGTAACTAGGATGGATGCATTGCATATGAAACACAAGTAGGAAAAGTTAGTTTTAACTATGGAAAGCCTTGTTTGGTTTTTTTTTCTCCTAACTTTGCTAACTCTATCTCCAATATTTTGGATGATTCAGATCCAACACCAGTGAAACACATACAGTGATAAGCAAGAACATGGGGAAAGGGAATGATACAGCTCCCAAAAAAGAGAACAAAAATGCCCACCTCCAGATCTCAGTCAATAAATAGAAAATCTTCCTCCTCTGACAGCTGCTGACTCGCAAATTAAAAGAACTCTCCTTTTCCTTTGCTTAAAATTTTTAAGAACCTTCAGGCTAAAGCTCTCTATTTCAATTTTCTTTGTCAGGTCAAATTCTTTGAAGAGCCACAGTACAACATGCTAGCCTATTTTCAGGAACAACAATATGGAAAAATGCCCTTTTCCATTAAATAAACCCTTACAACCAGATCACTGATATGACTGAGTGATAAGGAGAAGAATCTGGAATGGAGAGGATAGATTAAGTGTTGAATCTTTACTGTTCCATTTGCCCTTGCTAAGTCAAAATCTTGAGCTTTTGACAGTTGATGCTTCCAAGGGATCAGTCAGCACTGACTATATCCTGTTATTCCACAGCCTGCATCTGCACCAGATGGCTCATCCACACCAAAGGAAGCACACCGGGATCTTTCAAGTTATTTGTTGTTGAGACGCTGAGGGAGCCTCCGATGTCTGAATTTCTACTACAGTGACTGTAACAGTGGGGGCAATAGTCAGTAGCAATGTCATCTGGAACGACATTGTATATTGTTAGAATACAGTTTCTGGCTAGAATTGTTTTCAGTCATGTACCTGTATGCTTGGAAGCCATCATTTACTACTTTTACACCTGAGAAGCAGAAAATCCTATCTGAAGCTTTTTTTGCCTTCTTTTGATACAAACACTGTCATGGTGGTGTGACCAAAATCTTCAGAGTCACCTTTAAAAGGACAATTCCAGGTGTACACTTCGTTTAGACTTGGTGACAGACAGAGAGCTCTCCATGGGAATTTCTTGCACAAAGCCACCTAGAAAAAAAAGAGGAAAAGTTCGTTCATTAACCAGAATTCAGGGATTTGGGAAGATGCCTGTTAGCACAGTCATAGGTGCTGTCAGAGACTGTAACAGTTAATGACTTACACACTCTAAGATCACAAAAGAATTTCACAAACTGACAAGAAGAAACAAAGCCCACCCCTCCCTGAATACTGCCAAAGGACCTTCAGATCAGACAAATGGGTGCCACTGTCCAACTCTCCTGGGTGCAGATGCACACCTGACACTACAAAGTGGATTTCCAGGTAAGGAAAGAGGCTAAGAGGCAAATCCTGCAAGGTGTGAGAAATCCCTCTTATCATGCCAGTGTCCTCCCTTTACATAACTGCCACGGTCCAAGGGGGGATGGGGCCGTGACACAGCACGGATGGGGCCGGAGACAAGGTAGAGGTGCAAATGGAATACTTTATTGAGGGGTGTAGGGGTTTTATGAGTTTCAGGTGGGGAAAGGGCTAGAATATGGGGTGGAGCATGAGACAGACAGACAGGGGAACAAATCGGGTTAGGGACACAGGCAAAGGGGGAGGAACATGGGAGGAATCGGGGAAGGAAAGGGCAAATGGTAACTGTCTCCTCTCTGCAGCTTCTTCAGCCTGTCAGAGAGGAGAGCGGGGAAGCAGGGAAGCGGGCATGCCTGGACATGCCTGGGAGATACAAATCTTGGGAAAACATACAATGTGTATATTTATAAACACATAAGAACTATAAAGTCTGTGCCATAAAGTCCTGTCAATTGCTGTATGTTTTTCTCCATGCCTGGAACCTCTCCCATCCTGAATCTTGTTCCTTCACAGATAACTCTGCGCATCTAGCCTGGGCTATGCATCTCAAATGTCAGACCATGATGGACCATGATTGATGCTGTAGCTGCAGTTGTCTTAGGAGATGCTGAAGACTCAGCGACATGTCCCATGACACTATCCACTGAAAAACTTCCCACCTCGGGGACGCCACAAGGGGTTCCCACCTGAGCTAGAAGTGTGTAATAACTCATAACATCTTTGAGTTTTGTTGGGGGCTTCCCTCAGCCCCAACAGAGCAAGATCATCACTTCAATCAACAGACATTGAAGGTGCAACTACCAACTTTCATCGCTGGATCCAGTGGACAGTGACTATACATATCTTTCCACCCTTATCCTTTCTTTCCCTTTCTCTCCCTTATGCATTTCCTTAAGTGTTATCTTTATGTTTTAATAAGGCCATATTGCTATGTTTTAATACTGTTATGATGCTATAGATGCTTTAATATTGCTATGCTTTAATAGTGCTATATTGCTATGCTCTAATGTTGCTATATTGCTATAGATGATAATACCCAGAACAGCAACATACTTGTTTACCTATGCAACAAAATTTTTCCAAAATAAACCCTACAAACACTGATTATTCAATGCTATTTCACTCTAATCCACCCCAAGAGATTTATTAATAAGAACCTGGGTTGTCCTCCCCTTTCTGGGGCGGGTTGCAACAGGTGCCTTTGAGGAAAGGAAGGAAAATAAGGAATGACTTCCAAGACCAAGCAGCTACGGCTACAAGCATGCCATGCTTTGCTGTTGTTGAGAAAGAGAAGGAAGCCAGCCCTGGAGGAGAGTGAGCAGTGCCACATGAGAAGAAGAGTGGACTCGGTTGTCAGCTAGTGACCCTGTGCATCAAGCCAGAGGGAAGGGAAGGGAAAGGAAGGGAAGGGAAACCGCTGGAAATGGGACTCTTAATGGTCCACATCACTTTCACTATCATATAATGGGTATAGTGATGACACATGTTCTGATGAGGATGAGATCTGCTTCAGAAAGCTTTCTGAGACCATGACAGGACCACAAGGGAAGGTTTCTTGAAAAAAATGGCAATGTTGCCTGCACCACTGCAAGTGCAGTAGTGCTGGATGGTGCAAGCCACTGCATACAGAAGGCAGAAAACAACAGCAAAAAAGTATTCACTGAACTAAGAGAAAACTTTGGAAAGCTGCCATGAGATTCTATGAACAGAGACAGGATGTGGCATTACCAATTCCTGGCTGAGAGCTGTGCATCACACCATTGACTAGCCCTAATGATAACAACAGGATACAGTGAAATATGCCATCCATAGGGATGTGGACAGACTTGAGAAATGAGCCCAGGAGAACAGTATGAGGTTTAACAACTCCAAGTGCAAGGTGCTTATCTGGGTCAGGGCAATCCCAGACATGAGTCCAGACAGAGAGAAAAACGCTTTGAGAGTAGACCTGCAGAGAAAGACTTGAGGTTTCTGATGGACCAATGGCTGGATATAACCCAACAATGTGCACTTGCAGCCCAGAAGGCCAACCATATCCTGTGCTATGAAAACTGCATCCTGTGCTGTATCTAAAGAGGAGTGGCCAGCAAGTCAAGGGAGGTGATTCTCCCCCTCTACTCAGCCCTTGTGAGACCTCAACTGCAATGCTGTGACCAGGTCTAGACTCCTCAGCACAAGAAAGACATGGACCTGCTGCAGTAGGTCCAGAGACTGCAAACATGCTCAGAGGGCTGGAGCATCTCTTCTATGAAAACAGGCTGAGGCAGATGGCATTGTTCAGCCCGGAGAAGGCTCAGGGGAGACCTCATTGCAGCCTTCCAGTACTTGAAGGGGGGGTTACAAAAAAGAGGAAGAGTGGCTTTTTACACAGGCAGATAGTGATAGGACAAGGGGGAACTGTTTTGAACTTGAGAGGAGTTTTAGATTAGATGTTAGGAAGAAATTTGTTACTGTGCAAGATGTGAGGCACTGGAATAGACAGCCAAGGATATCTCTTCCCTGGAAGTGTTTAAGTCCAGACTGGATATCTGTAGAAAAAAAGGTCCCTCACTCTGCACTGTTTGCGGCAAATGAATCCATGGGAGACAGACTTTGTCCAGGAAGAACTCTCTTGTTACTTTATTCATCATCATCATCATGGCTAGGCTTCGCGAACGAAGATTTGGGAAGGCTCTATCCACATTTGATACAGGCACGCTGGTGGCTTATGAGGCCAATACGTGACAGACATATCCGATTGCAAAAGGCACAACAGAAAGACTCCTTAGATGGTGTATTCTGCAATACACGGTTCTTTCTGCGTTGCCTTTTCTCCTCGAGAGTGATCCTGCGTGTGTTCTCGAAGGAGACAGCTGCGTTATAGATGGCGTGTCTCCAGGCCTCCTGATTGGAGGCCAGAGTAGACCAGTTATGTTGATCAATATGGCCAAGGCTGAGATGTTGTTTCAGGGAGTCCTTGTATCTTTTCTTCGGGGCTCCTCTCATGCGGCAGCCAGTGGCAAGTTCACCATAAAGCAGGATCTTAGGGAGGCGGTGGTCCTTCATCCTGGAGACGTGCCCTGCCCAGCGCAGCTGTGTTCTCAGCAACATGGCCTCAATACTTGTGACAGCTGCTTGCTCTAAACAGACTCTATATACAGACTCTCTACCAAGCCCCGGTCTGAACTCTCCAGCCGGCAAGATGTTTCCTTATCTCCCCACATACCACACACCCCCTTGTGACTGCTTCCAGCCACAGAGAACAATCATGCTTCAAGTGGCTTTCCAGCTTGACCTTGTGATTCTTTTCACATACACACTAATCTTAGCTCTGGCTCACTCAGGACCACAATATTTTTGCTTTAGTATTTCCTTCTTCTTTTATCATCCAGGTGGCTGGTGTTGTCCATCCAGCTGCTCCTAGAGATATCATCCTGAGCAACCTGATCAAATGGAAGATGCCCTGTCTATGGTGTGGGGGGGTGGAAACTGGACAACCTTTAAGTTCCCTTTCTACCCAAGCCATTTTATTAGTATATGATTATGTGATTATATGAAATCACTGAGCACTTGTCTGCTTAAACTTTGCATTTAAGACATTCAAGACATGAGGATACTGGTGTGCAGTGTTTATTCACACCTAGCTTGATAGTTCTGAAGTCCCATTGCTCATACTGTGTGATGCCCAGGCATTTCAAGTATCCAATTACGCCCCTCATCAGGAAAAGAAAAGCTGAAGAGTAGGCACACACTTGGCTATAGTCACAAGCAAAAACTATTCCTCTTATGCTTTTCTGTGAAATGCTTGCTGTGCTCAGGGCCATATACTAACTTCATGCAAATTTGAAGTGAGTCCATCATACTTGACAGTTTCAGCAAATATCCTTCTTCAAATAAAATGATGTTTATTCTATTTGTCTTAACACGAAATGAAAGAAGGCAATGGTTATACGTAGCACATCATTAGCTGTGGCGGATAAGAGACTGTAAATCTCTAATTTAAATTGGTCTGTGTGGGATTTTGTGGTATCTGAATTAGGCAAACAGGGCTTACAGTTTTTCCAGGGGCTAACAGTTGCTTACATGTACAACAGGGAAGAATAAAAGGGGGAACTATTTACTCAGATGTGATAGGCAGTGCCAAGTATACAATTTCCATCCGCCAAGGTAGTACTTCCTTCAGTATGTTGTCTTGCTTTTGCTGCCTTCTCTTTCCTAGGGGAGAACAGTGGCTGGACTAGAAAATCAATGTTTCTCTGTTTGCTTCCCTAAAGGCCACCAGACTTCTGCCATGGTGTGCAAACAGCACCAAAGGAGCTGGGAGTGTCCAGCATTTACGTGCTAAGTCCTAAGGCAGTGATGATTTCCTTTGTCCTTAAAATAGTGGATGTGTGTTGAAGACAGGAGTCCTAATGATGACCCAGACTTTGAAAAGAACAGTTGTGCAGGGTTAGCTGCTCTCTTTGGGAAGCAGGAAAGGGTTTGGCCTTTCAGCAGCTCACATCAGATGGAGTGAGAAGACTGGTGGAATGGCACAGTTACAACCTTGTGGTTCAGACGTTGCAGGTGTTTTTTTGCCTTGATGATCTTTGAGTTTCTATCACAGTGAGGATCCCAGTAGGCACAGTAGTAAGTAGCAGCATCAGTTGGAATTACATCTTTTATTGTAAGAACACACCGTCGCTGACCAGAAATTCTTTCAACCATGTATCTGCTTGCTTGAAAGCCAGTTTCAACGGTAGCTTTTCCTCCTGAAAGGAACAAGAGCCTCTTTGGAGCTTCACCCTCCTTCTGCAGATACCAGTGTATGACGGCACCATCAAAATTTGCCCCTAATGTTTGAATTTCACATGTCATTCGTGCACTTTTTTGGAACTTGGTGATGGATATAGGACTCTGCATGGGAATTTCCTGTGCAAATCCACCTAGGAAAAAGGAGAAATAATGTAATTAGCTGGAATTCAGTGAAAGATGCCTGTTAGCATAGCCATGAGTGCCTGTGAGGAAAGGTAGAATAAGAAGGAAGTACTTACAAGACCAAGTGGCTGTGGCAACAAGCACTGCCAGCAGCAGCATGTTTGCTTGCCACACTCTGCTCTTGTTGAGACTCAGAAGAGAGTGAAAGGGATGCCAGCTGGGGAGGGACTGTGTTGTGTGGAAGGAGGAGGTGACTCTTTTGAACGATCTTCAGCAATGGATTTTCTGTGTGCAAGAGGATGGGACGCCTTTTCAGAAAACCCTCTCCAGGCTGCCACATGCTAAAATTGGTTAAAAGCCTGTAGTCCTGTCTGCTTTCCAAGTAAATATGAAAAACATTGGTAAATCCAAGGATGGTGGCCCTATAAAACTCGAGTCAGAGCAACCGAGAAAAGGTTGCAAGTGAGAGCAGCTATGCATTGTGGAGTGAAGGTATCAGCCTGCAGGTCACTCTGGTGGGCAGTGTGTGCGTACCATCACCTGAGGGGTGCAGAGAGGTGCACAATGTCTGAGTGGGTGGGAGGCATTCCCCCATCCTGTTAGGAACCACCCTTTGCTGCTTCACCTTAGTCACGCAGCTGCAGAGTACAAAAGTGCCTGGAGTGCCCCTGTGCAGCTGGTGCCCTCCACCAAGGCAGCTGAGGCCATCAGCCTGCAGCAACCAGGGCAACTGCATGGCAGGGACTTGCCTCCACTTTGGCTTAGGTTGTGGGAGGAAATGCACAGCTGCAGGATTTCAGTTTCTAAGCTCAGCTGAGATGCAAACACTCACTGGAGAAAAGACTGGAAAACAAAAGAGAGAAGCTGCTGTCAACAGCCGTGGCAGAGAGACTTCTTAATGAGATGGTCTGGTGCTGTGAGGGACTCCCCTGTGATTGGTGGGCCTGGGCTGCAACTCACCAGGCACGAAGGAAATGAATTTGTTCAACCTCCCTTCTGCTGGTAGCTGGCTACATGCAGTGAGCTGGTGGTAAGCACACATTGCTAAGTGCTTTGGAAAGGTGCCTGTGAATGCAGGGTTCCAGGAAGAGTCAGGCTAAGAGAGACACCTGTCTCTGTGTGGAGGCAATGGAAAGGGTCCCCTTATTCCCAATAGGAAAGCCTGTTTAATTTTGTGTCTGGCCACCCTGAGGTAGGTGAAGGAGAAATTACTTAAAGACTGGCAGAACACAACAAAGTGACAAGGAAGAGAGAACTGATAAACAGATTTTAAGGTGAAGTGGGGAGGAGGGTCAAGGAAAAGATCATTCATCTCAGCAGCATCCCATGACAGTCTCCTGCGTGGGCAACTGCAGTTAATCAGAGAGAAAACTGCACTGTCAATTGTATGTTGAGGACCTGAAATCAAGCCCGTGTTGCAAAAAACTGCCATGCATGAAACAGTAGCAGTACATTGATATTCTTCTGATCACACAGCAGAATTATCCCAGGTACCTGATCCCAGATGAAGAGTAAAGAAATATGACAGTGATTGCGTCAGTGATTAAATGCCCAATTTACAGACTATCTAGGTTTTGTACTGTAGCTTTCTAACACAGTAAGTCTCCCAGTAGGAATAATTACAGACCAAACATAATGGTGTCTATGCCAAGAGGACACATGCAGTGGCTAGAATAGTGTTCTACAAAATAACTTTCCAGGTTCAAATTATCACTAAATAGACTTGTCAGAGATGAAACGGCCAAAATCCAAGCCTTTGTAGAGTGCTTCAGGATCTAAAGCTATCTAAATAGCTTCCCCTTTGTAAATCAATGCTACTAATCCTGATCAATGAACTAATCCTGTCTGTCTTTATCTTCCTGTGTTTGTAAATGGTTTCCAGAATTAGTTGTTCCATCATCTTCCCAGGGACTGAGATAGGGCTAGCCTGCCTGTAGTTACCCAGGTCTTCCTTTTTATCTTTCTTGAAAATAGGAGTGACATTTGCTTTCTTCTGGTCTTCAAGAACCTGTATTGGTTGTTGTGAGCTTTCAAAGACAAGTGAGAGTCTTTGCAGAGTCATTGGCCAGCTTGCTCAGCACTTGTGGGTGCATCCCATCAGGCGCCAAAAACTTATGTGTGTTCAGTTTAAGTGCTCAGTAACCTCATCCTCCTCCACCAAAGGGTATGTCTTTCTTGCTCCAGACTTTACGTCTGATCTCAGGGGCCTGGGATTCCTGGAGGCCATTCTTAAGTGTGCATACTGAGGCAAACGAAATACTGAGTACCCCAGGCTTTCCCATGTCATTTATCACCAGTTTCCCTGCCCTACTTAGCAGCTTTCCCTCGTCCTTCTTTTGCTGCTGTTGTATTTGTATAATCCTTTCTTGTTCCCTTTTACATCATTTGCCAAATTCAATTCAAGCTGGGCTATTTCTTTCCTGAAATCCCTGCATAGTTGAACAGCAGGCCCTGGATCACCAGCCTATGTTTCTACCTCTTGCACACTTCATTTTTATGCCTAAATTCAGTCAGTAGCTTTTTGCTCATCCATGAGGGAGTCCTACTGCCTCTACTTGATTTTCTAATTCTCAGGATGGACCCTTCTTGAGCTTGGAGGAGACTCTTGAATACCAACCAGCTCTCTTGGACACCTCTTCTCTCCAGGGTTGTATCCAAAGGGATTCTTCCAAGCAGGTCTCTGAAGAACTTTAAAGTCTGCTCCCCTGAAGTCCAGGGTTAAGGTCCTGCCTTTTGCTCTGCTGTCTTCTCTCAGGAGTCTGAGCTCCAGTGGCTCATGGTCACTGCAGCCAAGGCTGGCCCTGACCTTTCCATCCTCAACGAGTTCTCCACTGTCTGTGAGTTGGAGGTCCAGCAAAGCACTTTTCCTTGTTGGCTGCTCAATCACCTGTGTCAGGAAGTTGCTCTCAACTCCGTCCAGAAACCTCTTTGGTTGTGAGAAATCCTCAGATCCAAAGGATACAAAGACAAAAGTTAATATCTGAGTTAATATCTGAGTTAATATCTGAGGTCACATGCAGTCCAACCTGTGTTTCAAATAGTTGAGGAGGACATAAACATCTATAGCAAGACATTATAGACTCAAATCACACAGAAAGTTGAGCAAAAACAGTGTTCAGTTGAGCCTGTGGAGCTGTAAACCCACCACCATGGAGATATTTGGGCTCCATTTTTAAGGTCCAGATGCATTAGAGGAATATCTCAAAGGATATTGAACATGTGCACTCCAACTTAGTTCAGAAACTTGAAGACATAAAAGTATATCAGTGTTCTGACCAGCTGTCAGGAAAATGTCATCTTTCCTAGAACCAATCTGTGATTGTAGAATTTGATTTGTAAAACTCAGTACACTTAACCCAAAGGCTCTGAGAGGCTCTGCTTGCCTGGGGCATAGCTCATGGCTGAGGATTTCAGTTATATCTTGGACACATCAGGTGAGGAATTGTGACAATAAAAATAGGTCTTCTGGGCTATTGTAGAAATTTGTAGTGACTGAAATGCAAAGGAAGACAAAAGAAAAATATGAAGAAGGATGCGCAAGATCATCTGGTCTTCTCTCCCTCTTTCATATTCCTGTCTTTTTTTTCAAAAGAAAGCACTGAGGGGATGGAGACATTGCTCTGCTTGCTAGCATTTTGACAGAGAAGAGATTTATAGCTCCCACACAGAGACTGGCTGTGTTCACTGTCAGGTGAGTGCTTTCAGTAAAATTAAGCCTTCATTTTAAGAGCAGTGTTTCATATATCTACCTTTAAGAGACGGGAAGACTCCAGTTTCTGGATGTTGCAGATACATGTGAGTACTGAAGTGACATAGTGATTGTTAACATTATATATTTAATAGTTTTCATAAGATGCTGTTTTTCCTCTCCTGCTGCAGAGTTCAGAGCTTGTGGTTCAAAGCACGAAGTATCTTTTTGTATGGCTTATCTTTGATCAACTAATGCTGTGGTGTAGTGCCAATATGCACAGTAGTAAGTGCCAGAATCCCTTGGGGTTAAAGATTTTATTGTGAGACCATATAAGGGCTGAGTAGCATCCTTTCGAACTTCAAATCTATTTCTATCATTGCCGTCATCAAAAACAGATGTATGTCCTGACAGGTACAGTATCCTCTTTGGTGGCTCTCCAGGAAGCTGCTTGTACCAGTGCACAATGTCTTCGTTCATCAGTCGGCATGACATGCTGGCAGATCTGCCCTTCATCTGATGGTGCATCTCTGGGGTTTGCACTGGCGCTGACTGCATGTCTCCACCTGGAAGTGGAAGCAGAGAAATTATGTGAGAGATAAGCTCCTGGAGTTTGGAATCAGGACTGTATTCACTGTACACAGGAAGAAGAGGGGAAAGGAAAAAAGAGCTTACGGGACCAAAATAAAGTTGCAAGAAGGACTGGAAGCAGCAACATGCTGCCTGTGCAGATTAAACCTGGAAATAAAATAGAGACAGAATGTTACAGAGCCTTTCAGGTGGAGAGAGCATCAAATGACTGGGAGGAGGAAATGATTCATTCAGCACATCCAATGGTTGTTCTTCAACTCACTACCACCGAGGGTGTTAAATTTACGGACCAGCTAAACCACAGCAGTAACAGTAGAGAAAGGACATAAAATACTCAATCTGAAAAAAATTTCTTCATCTATCTACCTACTACAACTCATATTAGACTTACGTACTGAGCACACACATAAAACCTCAAGTTGTTCAATCTGGTCCATTCCTGGGATGTTGTCCTCTCCTCAGACACCTCAAAACTTCCCAGAAGCATGTTCCATAAGTCTTTCCTAGAATATTATGAAATCATATAATAATAGAATGTTTTGTGTAGAACTTACAGATCATGTAGTTCCCACCTCGACCCCATGGGCAGGGACATCACCTAGCTGGATCAGGTTGCACAGGACCCCATCCAACCTGGCCTTGAATTCTTCCAAGGGATTTGGCATCCACAGCCTCACCACCCTTTCATTAAAGAACTTCTTCCTAGTATCTAATCTAAAGCTCCCCTCTTTTAGTTAAAAACTATTCTTCCTTGTCCTATCACCATCTACCAGCCAGTGTAAAGAGTCACCCTCCATATTTTCATAAGCCCCCTTTAAGTACTGCGAGGCTGCAATAAAGTCTCCCTGGAGCATTTTATAGCCTGTCGCTAGTGGTGTCCCCCAGGGTAAAGTACTGGGCCCAGTATTGTTTAAACTTGTTCATCACTGTCTTGTATGAAGGGACAGAGGCCTCCTCAGCAAGTTCACTGACAGCACAAAGGGGGGAGGAGTTGCTGATATGTAATGATATTTAATGATATCTGTCTATCTATCTATCTATCTGTCTATATGGCTCTTAAAAAGAACATGCAGCTGGTAATTTCACTGTGCGTTGAGGGTTACCAATACATAAAATGCCATATAAATATCCAACTGCACTGACTAGCCATGATCCATTTCTTTTGAAGATCCCTGTGTTCCTTTAACTCTCTCAGGTTATTGCATGAAATAAGGAGTTCCTCTGGCAGTAAGTGACCTGACAACAGCGAGGTGGTTGGGCATGTACTGGATGTAAGTGCCTGCCTTCCTTGATAACAGGACTGTAGCACCAAATAGGAAAAATATAGCTGGTGGCTCTATTGCAAGAGAGTCCCAGTGGCTGTGGCAAAGTCAGGGTGAAGCATGCATTTCCACCAGCCAGCTATTTGCTGCCCCCTGCTTTTTCTTGTGCTTTCCCTCATTTCAGAGCGCTGACAAAATGCCTTGCAAAGACTTTACAGCAGATGGTCCCTTGGATAGCAGCCACCACACATCATACTCTTCCATGAGAAAAATGTCATATTTTCTGACCCAAAAGAGAGAATCCCCTGGATCATTTTTAGGCCTTTGTCAATAGCAGTGTTCACAAATAAATCTCATCTCACAGCTAGTACAGAAAGTTCATATTGTTCTGTTGTCCTTGTGATAAATACATGAATTTGTGTCAGGTCTTGTAGTGCAGACATATCTCTAATGAAAGAACAAAAAAAAGAACCACTTGCATGGACATGGGGTTGTGAATACCACATAAGTGAAATTTCACTTTGGCTCTCCTCACAGCTGTCTGGCTGAGCAGTGCTGTGTTACCATTTCCATATCCCTGCTTCAGTTTGCCATTTTCCATTGTAAAAGGTCTTCGCTATCCTTTCTTGGAACAGTCTTTTCAGGTGTTGCCCAGTGTAACAGATCCTTGCCTATAAGAAGGAGTCATTATATCATAAGCATTAAGATGGGAGTGACTACTGATAAGTATCACCCATATCTGCAGGGTGGTGATGTTCCTGCATGCTGTCAAACACTGCAGGATCTGATTTCGAAAGCAGAGCAGTCTTTGTGCAGGTCCCCTATGGCTTTCTGCTGCTGTGCATCCCACCTAGCGCAGTAGTAGGTGGCGGAGTCTTGTAGAGTTATTTTGCTCACTGTCAGGGTGCAGATAGATTTGCTGAAATCCTTCTCAATACTAAACTTCCCCTCATCCGACTGGTTTTCGAGGAAAATCCTGGAGGACATGTAGGCAACACGTTCTGGAGCTGCATTGGCCCTCTTTCGGTACCAGTGAATGAAAATGTTGCTAAAATCGGAACTGGAGACGTGGCAGTTGATTAGCACTGTTTTGCCTTCTGACCTTGTGATGGATATGGGGCTTTGCTGCAAGTCTTGTGCAGAGCCACCTGTGGCAAAAAAAGAGAAAAATTAGAGGCATGAAGCTGAGATAAGAGAGCATACCCTTTGCCACCGGTGGATGTGCAGGCAGCGGGATGAGCAGGGCACATACAGAAAAAAACAGCTGCCAGGAAGAAAGCGCTTAGCAACCACATTGTCACTGCTCTCCTTAAGGCTTTCTTACAGGGATAGGGTCAGGGCCAGCCTCTGGAGGGGGTGAAGCAGATCTGAGTGGCAGAAAACCATCCAATGAGGCTGTGCCAGCTGCAAGTGTGTTAAATAATTTTGCACACGCCATTTCCTTTGGTTAACACTTAAACCGAAGAGGAAAAAAAATCCAAACCCCACCCTTGTAAGAAGAGAACTCGCTACTGAGAAAAACTTTTTTTATCTTCTTTTTTTCCGCAGAATTTTCAGAATGTCCGGAATTTTCTTGGATGATGAGTAGAGTCACCTTTTTTTTATTTCTTTGCTTGTTTTAGTGTGATCCCTGTTCTCTGAGATGTATTCCCCACATAAGGTACTAGACAGAGATCAGCTTCATTTCTTAACTCTTTTACAGACTGAGCTGATGGAGACTCTAAGTGTAGGATAATTTTTCATCCCATGACAATACCTCTGAAAATCTTCTTCTAACAATTTATCCCATGACTGTACCTCTGAAAATCTTCTTCTAACAATTTGTCCCATTCATTTTGAACCTAGAACATCAAATGTGATCCTGTAATATTGCTTCTACATGAAATCCCTGTTCCTACTGTCAACATTTGGAGTTACCCATTACAGCAAAGAAAGCTCCAGTGTTTTCAAACTTTTACTGATGACTCCAGCAATGAAAAGAACATAAATATACATCAAAAGTATGCCTGACCCCCAAATATCTTCCATTACCTGGCCCTAATGCTGCTGGTTCTCACAGTACCGAAAAGGTGGGATTTTTCTCTGCTTACCAGGGCCACTGTCTTCACACTCAGGCTTTTCTCATGGTCTTGGTACCCTTACAGATTTTAGCAGGAAAGAATGTATGTTTAGCTACCTAGCTTAAATAGTGATGTTTTGCAGTATAAATTTATATGACATCTGCATGCCCTCAGAAGTAATGAGCTCAATTTCCTGTTCTTACATTCTCAAACCTGCAAGACAGCCTTTTTCAGAATATGCTTTCTATGCATCTCATGTAGTTTACTATCTGATTTTTTAATCAAAACAGTGAAGACTCCTCAGGACAAACGCAGCACATGGGCCTAAGTATTTTTATATCAGCTGGCATTAATCAGGCAAACCAGAATCTCTTTTAAAAAAAAAGGTCAATACGGAGATCTGGAAACCTGTTGATGAACAGTCCTCTTCCACAGCTATCTCCCATCTCCACTGCTAACTCATCCATTATACATCCAAATGTATGACAGTTTACTGATACTAGTGCTCTTGGGGTTCTCTTTTTTTAAAGCAGAAATCGGTTGCAAGATATAATTTTCCCAGCACCGCAGAGCAATTCCCATGCCTCCACGCTTCCTATTTCTGCCCCCAAAATTGATTTGAGTTTTACACCAAAAGTCCAAGGAATCTTCTTAAATGTCTCAGTAGGATTTCAAACACACTCAAGTAACTGGAGACAGTCTACACACAGATATTTGTTTTCAGTCTTGCATTACTCCTAATCAGCTTCTTATGAGCAAAAGACTTTCTGCTAAGGAAAGCAACAAACCAACCATTTAAAACCAAACCAAACCAAACCAAACCAAACCATAAAAAAATTTACTCTTTCTTCCTGCAAACTCCAAATTCTAGTAGGGGTTTCTGTCATATATGATATAAAATCATAATTATCATCCATAATGTATGGACCTTCACACAACTCATAGTGTTAAATGACCTATTAGGTACAAGTCTGTCAACAAGCAAGTCTGACTTTGAATAGCTTAATCCAGCTCATTGTTGAGAACCAGCACATGGTTTTGATGAGAACATTTGAGCCTTTTTTGAGACATTAAGGCTCTAGAACAGGTGGAACTGAATTCGGTGTTGGTAGTTGGTCTAAGTTTAGCTTGGAAACTTTAAGTCAACAATTTCATAATACTTTCTGCATTGATACATCTGATAGGTGTATCACAGGAACTATGAAGAGAATGTAAAAGCATTCAAATGCACAGTAATCAATTATAGCGACTAGTAAAAATTTAGGTAGCAAGGATTGCCTTCCAACAGCCTTTTTGTAGATGCTTCTATCTTGACAAAATATTTACCTTCAGGGCTGGATTCTTCCTCTGCTCAAAACTTACAACTTGTTGAGACGACATGAAAATCACATCAGCTGCCTTTCACCAAGGCAGTCAAGATGGGGAGGTGTGCATTGCAAGGAAGGAACTGTAAAGAAATGCATGAGTGCATTCACCAAATTTTAAGAGACTTTACGCCCATCTGGAACACCACCGCCATCTCACGTAAGTAAGGAATCTACTCCACACCTCAGTCACCCCACCCCATTGTTCTCTGCTGCATTGGAGACACCTGAATGCAGGTTCCCACATTCCCTAGTTTTTTGACTGTGTCTTTCTCCCTTCCTCCCTTCCTTCCTTCCTTTCTTTCTCCCTTCCTTCCTTTCTTCCTTCCTTCCTTCCTTTCTTCCTTCCTTCCTCCCTTTTTCTCTTTCTCTTTCTCTTTCTCTTTCTCTTTCTCTTTCTCTTTCTCTTTCTCTTTCTCTTTCTCTCCTTCTCTCTTTCTCTCTCTTTCTCTCCTCTCTTTCTTTTTCTCTCTCTTTCTCTCTCTCTTTTCTTCTCTCTTTCTTTCTTTCTCTTCATCCTTTCAGTTATCTGTATCTGCTACCATTCAGGTCAATACTCAAGACTTCAGCAGAGTCAGCCCAGCCCTTTTCTCAGACCATGAAACAGCCAAGGTGCAGGGAGAGCTGGTCATTTCCACTCCATCTGGAGTTGAACCAAATGGGAGAGTATTGTGGCTGTCTTCTGGCTTACTACAAATGCTACCAAGGTAAGGGGCTCTTCCTCTTATTTCTGCTTGGCTTTGGCTGACTCGTTCACCTTGCAAAGTGCTGAGCATTCTCACTGATGGCAAGTCAGAGAACAGCCTTCAGAAGGGACTCTACCTCCCCTCTGTCATGGTTTGAGATTGCCCCCCCTGGCAGCCGGGGGGCCTAGAGGTGATTGGGTGCCAGGGCAGTCTCCCCTGGAGAGCCAATCACCGTCTTGTTCGCTCCTGCCGAAAAATCGTATAAACACAACCAGCGGAAGTTGTTGGCAATCGGTCTGTCTGTCTGCTGCTCTGTGTGTGTGGGTGAGAGAAGGCCCGGGGGTGGCAGGGCCCCCTTCTTTCCCCTCTGGGGAAGGGGGGCCCTGCAGCCCCACAACTCTGCCTAAGCCAGGGTTGGAGGCAGCATTGGAGTGAGTGTGTTTGTTGTGAGGAAAGAGACTCACAACACAAGGTAAGCGGGAGAGAGAGAGGCAGGCCTTGCAGCCAGGCCCTCTTTCCCCCACCCCACAGAGACAGGCCCGGAGGATGTCCTGCTGTGATTTAAATGCAGGACAGCTGAAAACACGGAGGAGGAATGAAGATTCCAAGACGTGTACTGTGATAAGCTGAACTAAACTACAGCAGCACAGAACCAAGGTATGAGAGAAAGAGAATGACACAGCAGAGATGGCACGGAACCAAGGAGAAAGGACTCAGAGCTATCTTCTTGGACTTCGTGAGGAAGAAAGGACTTCAGCAAACAGCTGGAGGTTGGTGGGGCGAGTGTTCAGGTTCCCCGAACACTCTCATGAGAGAGAGAGACTGGGTGCCTATCAGCCCTGAAGGGCTTTTCCTGGACTGAATTGAAGGAGAAGATTAAAAGGACTGATAGAGGTGTATAATATTATATATATAGTTGCTTTTAGCTTGTATAGTATTTATTTGTGTAAAATAAATGTATATATACTTCCTCTTTCCCCTATAGAAGCCTCTTGCCTGCAAGTTTCTCTTCGGTGTTGAGATAAATTGTGGGAAGGGGTGGGGGAAGCCTGGAAATTGGATTTTGGATTTTTGTGGTGGCTCAAACCACCACACCCTCAGTAGTGAAAATCTCATTACCAATTCAAAGTTTGTGAAAAGTACCTGTTAGAAGTGCAACTACTTCATGTTCGATGCAAGTGTATCAAAACAACTGTTTATTGTTTCATGATGTAGCACTTGGCTTACATAGCTATTAGATCTTTAAAGAAACTTTGCTGGTTTCCTGTATGAATAGCAAAACAGTCGAAAGTAGAGGCCTGTTGCAACTGGAAACGTTTATTGCTTTCTGAGTGGGATGAAAAACAGCCCCAAACCACTTATGTAAGTTTATTTTGTAAGACTACAAAAAGCTGTAGGATCAACGGCAGTGTTGCATTAGTCCAGGGCTTCTGCATCACTGGTGCTGGAGACATAACATGCTAGAATTTTCTTACCTTGACCACTCGTTCCATGTGAGGTGTAAGAGGCAGCATAGGCTGGAAAAAGAAGATGGACTGCTCTAGTAAAGATCCTGATCTACTCTTTGGCTCTTTTTGGTTTATGTAGATGAACACAGGGTACACCTGGGAATGGAGTTCTCTGCAATTCAGCATCTGAAAAACATCCACCCTCTGATGCAAAGAATGATTTTTTCTTTAAATATTTGCTTTATAAACTAATATGCAATAAAGTACTGAATGCTTTGTTCAGAAAGCCTAAATCTACACAGCTCTTAGCAGCTCCAGAGGCATTGACTTCTCTGTTTCTCATCAGTGTCAGTTGTAAATAATATTCAGATAAAGACCCCTTTTTTTGTTAATCTCACAAAGTGCTTTGCATTCTTTAGCTGTTGCAGAAAAAAAAGCTTTTTGCCTGTGGTTCTCGCATGTCCAGACAAAGAAGCTGGCAATTCTCCAAGCAAAAAGTTCATGGTGTTGTGCGATGTTTCCTCTGCAAACACATCGTCATTACCAGTCTTCGTGAACGAAGATCCGGGAAAGGTCTCCACCCACATTCGTTACAAGCGCGCTGGTGACACAGGGCTTTGCAAATGCGGGTTAAGGCCTTCGAACCTGCGCAATGGATTTTTTAGGTGAGACACAGTGTGCACTGAACTGAGCCCACCCTTTAATCCTAAAGTTCATCTTCCAGGGCCGAGCAAGCTTGGACCGTGGCAGCGAGGTCCTCAGGACGTAGGTTTGTTTAGAGTGACCTTCTCTTAGATGGATGGCCTTACAAGGCTGACGAGCTCCATCTGCCCGAGTGCAAACACATTACAGCTGCAGTAAATAGCAGAGGTTAAGGGGATGGTTGTGGGTGCAGCCCCACACTGTGCAGTGATGACTCCTGCTGACTTGGCTGTCCAGCTCATGCACCAGCAGCATGCAAATTTCTTTGTCTGGGTAGACAAGATATTTCTTTTGGAGGAAATCTATGAATCCAGTTAATATCAGACCCAGAAACGCAGATACAGATCAGGGGATGAGGTCCCAGGTGACATTTGGTACCAGTGGATGTAGCTGAACTGAGACCTCCAGTTACTTTGCACATAAATCTGACAGAGTCTTCTGGGAGTGATTGAGCTGTGTGATGGAGGCTGCTCCTGAACAGGTAAAGGGCCCAGAGCACACCTGGAGGGAGAGAAGGGAGACTGTAGCAGGGATGAGATTGAGATTGCATTAAGAAATCCTCATTCTTGGTTTCATGGGGACATCCTCAAATCACAGGGACCCCATCCATGAGGAAGAGTGCCTGAGCTTTACTCCCTACTTCTTCTGGTAAAGGCACAGAATGCTGCACAATGTGAGGAGGAAGAGAAATGCAAAACCTTTTCTCCACTTTGTGGGTTGTATTGCACACATTTCTCAATGATCACATAGGGTAATCAAGATATTTTCCATAAGTTCTGTGCCAAGCATCATTTGAGTTTGGGACTTGGTAATAGGACACTGCAGATATTAAAATGCACGAGTGGGCCAGGGGACAAATGGAAGTGTGATATAAAACCAAAAAGAAATATACTCTGACATCATTAAAAATAACTAATAAATACAAGGCAAGAGACAAGCTTTGAAGGTTTTCAAGATGCCTATAATTTTTTCTAGTTCTCCTGTGGTTCTTCAGAAAAGGAAATTCAGAGGTGCTGGGAGCAGCATCTCAGGGTTCAACCCTAATGACACAAAAAACTGCCAAACCTTGCCCCTTAAAAAAGCAAATGAATTGGTGAAGAGACAAGTAATTTACCATGGCGGCTTAATTTCTTGTTAAAAAAGAGGAAGAGAGGAGTGTGTTGATGTCAAAACTTGGTGATGCCATTCACAAGTGCTGTTTGTACCTGGAAGACTCCAACCAGACCAGGCCACTATGCTCTTGTCCTGCCCATCAGGCACCTCCATCTTTCTCTGCTTTGCCCCTCTGTGCCAGGGTATGGCTAATATCAAGCCCCCTCATGACTGCCCTGGATAATCACAGGCAAGTGACTGAGGGACAGGTTTTTGAGAGCTAGGGAGTACCCACGCAGGTCTCTCTGGGAAAAGATGTGCTCTATTCTCTTGTATCCAGCCATCAAACCTTCCCAAACCAAACCCAGCTACACGCATCTTTGTATGAGCACCATCCTCCTCCCTGTCCTCCAGCCTTTGTCTGTTGTGCTGCCTGAGACTGATTGCTCAGACATACAGACAGCTAGCCTAGGCATTTATTAACATACTTAACACACCTGCAGATCACTATGATACCAAGTGTGACAACATAACAGCAATAAGACATTCTCTGTATCACAATTTGAGTAGAAGAACATAAAAATAGGAACTATGTCCTTATACCAAGTGAGAAATGTTTTGTGCCCAGGATCTTCTTTTTCCACAATACCATTTCACCTCTTCCTGTGAAGATACTGCCTCATCATGGGCAGGAAGGACACAGCTCCAGGTGGCTAATATTCCTTCCATCTTATCAAATAAATCACAGCACAATAAGCAGGCATGGCTTCCCCCAACCCAAGTAAAACTCCTGCACCACCCAGTGTCTGGGACATCAACAGTGAAGACATAAGTGGTGTTTTAGTGAGCAGTAAAACAGCTTTAACAGCTTGGGGGGGTGTTTATTTTTACAGTAAAAAAAAAAGGGGGAAAGATTCACACACACTGTGTAATTGAGGTCTCCATGTGTTGTGTAGGGATGGTTCTCCAGACAACTTTCTCCTCCCAAGGAATGGCTCCATGTTCTGGCTGCTTCCTCCCTGCTAGCACAGGCATGTCTGTGAACAGCCTGGTGAAAGAGCGCTGCTGGAGCCTGACCTCAGCCCCCTCTCCCTATGCCTAGTCTTAGGCTAGTTGCTAAAGCTTGGACTTGCCGTGGTGGAGAATGCCCAGTGAGCTCAGCCAGCACGTAAATGCTTGATGATACCCAGCCAGAAACCACTCTGTGTTGAAGTGCCTGACTTGAAAAAAAAGAGTAATTCTTCACCCTTTCCCTAGTCTTCATCTGTTTCATTTACTGACTGGGAGCATAACTCCCCAGTGATATTGTTTCACAGAGATTACTTCTGAAGCATCTAACACAGCAATGGGTAACTCACAAAGAGACATAAACATGACAGCAATCACAATAAATAATTTCTTGCTAAATGTTAATTTTACTAATATGTAGGATATTGATCAAGAGAGTGGTCCTGTGTTTTGTTTGGAGAGTAATGTGGTTCCTGCCTGGAGTATTGCTAATCAGATTGTATCTAACAGGGCTACTGAGAAAGGGTCAGATTGAACATAAAGAAAATCTTGTGTTCATTGATTGAAAAAAAAATGTTTAGGAAAGCAAAGTTTGGATGTTTTTAGGACTAAAGCAAAATATCTGATCCAGTGCATGTGCTACTTACTCCCTCTGATATAGGAAAAATTTCATTACACCTTAAAGCATGTAAAAGGGTGTAACAAAAGCTTATGCACGTATTTCCAGTCACATTCATAGCTGCAGGGAAAGACAGTAGCATCCTGTGCTAATCTGGGTTCATGAACAGCCATGAGCAATCATGACTATAACATCACTGCCAGCTTCTCCATCAGCACTGAAAGCAAAGGTATTTAACTCTACCCTCTTCAAACCTCTGCAGCCTTCAAGCATTCAAACTGGATGAAAGGAAACAATCAATTTGGAAATCTGTCATGTTAATAAAAACTACCGCAGCATTCCATAAGGTGCTCTCTCCACCTGAATCTACCTCCAGAACCATTGCATTTGGTGGCCACTTGGTAATGGACTCAAAGCAACCGACCACACAAATAAAACTTTCAGTACTTTGAAAGGGCATGAGGGTTTGCTGAAAAGGTAATTTCTAAAGAGTAAAATATTTGATTGAGTAACCAAAGAAATGTTATGTAAAAAAGATGTTGTTTTTATCTGCTCATTCATGATGTGAACATAACTAGATTAAACTTCACTCATTCCGCTTCCTTTCTTTATTAGGTAGAGTTTGAAATCTGTCAAAAAATAGTACCAAGTTGCAAACCTGCTAAGCTCTGCCAAGAGTGTCTAACCCAGAAACCAAGTTACTTTATCAGACTGTCCTTTCCTGTGCTGATAAAACTTGCTGCCCACTGTCTACCAGTGTTCTCAGGCTGATGCAGAACAAAGAGGACTGATGCCAGGCCCCATCTAGGAGCCTGACACTCCTAAGGGGAGCCAGCTGGAAATGTTTTTACTATTCCATCTTCCAGTCTCTGCACCATTGCTTTTCCTAGCCTGCAGAGGCCAGGATGGCTTTCAGGACAGCAGCACTGATCTCTCCCTTTGGCCCCAGCACAGGGAGCTAGGAGAAAAGGGAGCTGTGGAGCTGCCACAATAAGGCTAAGGGAGATGATAGGCTCTGCTGAGCAGAAGGAGACTCGCACAGGTGCCCAGAGAGGCACCCCTTTGGGAACCGGCCCTAAGGATATGTTTGGGGGGGGTCTCTGATGTGTCTCTGATGTGTCCATGGTTGCTTTTTCTGTCTTTTGTATAAAATGCAGAGCAATGCAGGCATTGGGTACTTTAGCATATTTAAATATTTGCAGGATCTTTTGCAGAGGCAGGGCATATTACAGAATCTTGAAGGATAATTTTTTTATTTGCTGTTTTAAAATATTTTCCCACAGTTAATAATTTAGCTATTTACTTAACCACAGGTAGACTATAAACTTATTTCAAGCAGAAGTAGCATATAAAATTACTTTTTCCTCAAACGAACACTGTCACTTCAAACTGAATGAGCTGAATAACTTGTTATTTGGTGCAGATTTACCGTGTTTGGTATACAGCATGAGTTTTAACATGTATGAGATGCAAGGATATGTTGATGTAATGATTTACAATGCAGCTTGACAATATAGTTTTCTGTCTTTGTTTGCCTGTAGGCTGAAGTAGCCAGTTACAAATTGCTTTTGCTTCTGTTATTGCACTGAATTTTCTCTGTGTGTCTGCAGGTATGAGACAACTTCAGATAATGAGAGATATTATTGAAACAAACTCATAGCTGAAGATGGATCCAAATGACAGTTAATTTGGCAAATGCAAATTCTAGCATCTACTACCATCTGCTGGGTATAAAGGAGTAAACCCCTCAGAAGCTCTTTCTGAGCAGCCATGTGATCTGTATAGCATCCATAGGCATGGATGGATGCTAAGAATTCCTACAGTACTCTGAAATTTTTAAGCAAAACAGTTGAACATGGGTCATTTTAATTTTCATGAGTTGTTTTTAGGTGGACAGTAGTGTGATATTCTTTCTTGGGCTGGGAGATACACCAAGATCCTCAGCATTTACACCGCCTCTCCTGTGAAACATATTATAGGCTTAAAATGAAGGGTTCTGAATCTCTACCAATGATTATGGACAATTTCCACTTTCATGTGTATGTCTAAGACACCTTGGGAATCACAGTACCATGCTACGTATGGAGTCTGTCAGATTTTAGCCACTCAGAGAATTCTGCGTGACCTTGTCATTTGGCAACTGTGTGTTAACCTGTAAAGCTTATTCTCAAGATTACATGGGTTTTGGTTTTTTTTTTTCATTCACTGACACACAGCTAGATTCTTTCTTCCATTCCAATTCAATGTCTTTAAATTTAAATACTTTAATATAGAGAATTTGGCTTTCCTATGAATAATTACCTGAATTAAACAAAGTATAGGAAATCTGGAGTACATTCACTTTCTCCATTATAGCATGTACCTTGGAAATGTAATAATTTAAGTACATAACTACTCACCTTTCTGGTGCTTTGATGTTCTTGGTCCAATTATACCTTGTACTGTAAGCAGTCTGTCTAGGAAAATATAGAGACACTATTAGTGATCTGGGGTTAGCCTGGCTTACACCAAAGCCTATGCTCTGATAGCACCAAAAGAAACCCCAGCCTCTTTTTTCCTCTGAAACCGGGTTGAGGACATAGAGGACTTTGCACTTGTTGACTCTCTTCAGCAGATGTGGGTCCCACTAACTCCTGAAGACTCAAGTTTTGATGGCTATGTGGTACTTTGTAGTCCTCTGCATTACATTTAGTGTCTGTGGCTGGACAGAAATCCAGTGGTATTTTTACTACTGTCTGGGTATTTTCTTTCACTAGAGTTTTCTTTAACTGCTGTTAAGCATCTGAATATGGAGCACAATTCTCTTTGGGATAATTTCAGCTTTTCCAATTGATGCTAATTACATGTTTCTGCTGGTTACAGGAGACACCATTCGGAAAATGCTGTAGTTTTCCCCATATGATGCTTCTGTGCTGATTAAACAGGTCAGAATGAAAGAAAAACACAGATGTAATCAAAACACTGACAGAGACATGGTGCACAAAGATAGCATTAGAGCTGAAACCATGTAGATGAACACTTTTGGGAGTAAAGGGTTAAAAGTAGAAGAATGATGAGGAGGATGGTAGATTCACTCAAGTGACCTTGCAGCTAGGAATGCCCAAGGCCTGGAGAGTAACAGTATGGAAAATCAAACATATTATGCCTACTGCTGCTTGTCTTCTGTCTGAGAAGTAGAATATCTGTGTAGAGATAACGCAGGTGTTTTGAGAGACTTGGAGACACTCTCACAGACATGCTTGAGCTCTATGAGAATAGAGTGAAGATCAAAGCTCAGAGATCATAAAAAGCCCAGAGGAGATCAAAGCATGGTGGTAAAATATGCATGCATGAGCCCTTGATTAATCGGTGCAAACAGCAGGCTCACCACCTGCTAGGATGGACTGAGCCTGACGATGTCTGAGTTCCCACTTTTGTGTCTCCGTCTGGGTCTTGCTTTGGAATCATTTGGTTAGCAAGGTAATGAAATAAATTTACTCTGCATTTCAGCTGAGGTTTTGTGGTTGTGGCTGCCTGCCTGTGTCAACTCACACAAACAACTAAGGAAGGAATCTTTGAAAAGTGACTATCTATTACAGATCTATACATCTACATATTTAGTGAGATGCCATGTCCAAAACCATAGTCCACTTCATATTCTCCAATTCTGAACCTGGACAGAGAATGTGCCATTTCCTAAAATTCTTCTTCCCAATTAAACAGGACTTCTTTACTTCAAAAATGACTGGGGTTTAAAGCAGAAGCAAAGGGGCTGCCATGTCGTTTCACAGGCTTGCTTGCACCAAGTCCATTGTAGTTCTCTTATCTGCAACAAATGTCTTGCCTCCAGAAAATACAGAACTCACAGTAACACTGCTTGTTACAGCCAGCTGCAAAAACACCTTCATGCTCTTTTGCACTGCTTTCCCAAATGTGACCTTGCTTGATTAATTGAACTACTCTCTGCACTCGAGGACTGGCTTATCAGGTGGTGTTTCATCAACTGTCATCTTAGTGTCTTAGCTTCCTAAGTACAAAAAGATAGATCTTTTAAATCTGTTGGAAAAGCTAACAAAACCCCCCTGATTTTGTACTTCAAGACGCAACTGGTGTTCTTGAGCTACTGTGGTACTTATGGCTGCTACAGCTTCAATACTTGCTCATGCTCTGCCTGCACATGGGTGTGCAAGAGGGGACAGCCTTCTAAAGGGTCCTAAAGCAAGTGGTTGCTCTTTCCCAGCGCCATCCATCCAACCTACCCATCACAGTGGCTTTCTTTTGATGCTTTTTTCCTTGAGTCAGCAAGACACTAAGTAGTTTTCATTGAGTGACCTTAATGAGACTTTGATTTATTTCAATCAGAACATCCTGGAATCAAATGCCATGCCATCTGAGTAGGACTGTACTCCCCAGTCTCCCCTTCCTCTTCTTGTGGCAGGGACAATTGCACTTAGTAGAAGAGATGAAGCGAGGTAGGGAGGGGAGGAGGAGGTGGAGGACAAGGTGAGAAGGGACAGAAGTGTTGTTCAGCTTATGCATTTTTCATTATTGATGTAAGGTTGTAAACCAGACAGATGAGCTGCAAATACACGATTTATTTGTTCACTCACATGAGATGTTCCTCCATCTTGAGTTATTTTGTCTTTCTTTCAAGGTCACACCATGCATAATCAGTCTGCTGGATCAGGAGATTGGATCCCTAAATCTTTCAAGGGTTTATTTTATGTAGAATTAGAAATTACACCTGCTCTACAAGGTTAGTACTATGTGCTCTCTTAGGCATAAATAAATCTTTAGAGAAACAAAAAGATACAATGGACTATTGTTTCACAATCATTCCAAAAGCAAAAAATTCAGTAATTTGCTAAGTCCAATATAATGTATTAATCCAAAAATCCAAGAAAAGGGAGAAATAATTCTGGGCTAATATAATTTCAGAGGGAAAGGGTATCACTGGTATGTAACAGCAGTACATACTAGAAAGTATTTCCCTTGCTTGTCGTAGAATAAAGTTCTATAGATCACAGAGAAATACACTTACTGTGTTCATCTCAGGAGATGCAGACATAAAAGTGTCTGAGAGATAAGTCTGATTACCTAACAAAATTAGAGTACAAAAAAAATTTTATACAAGAAAAAGATGTCAATCCAAAATGAGAAATACATTTCTATTCATGAGCTCCTTCTGCTAGAAGGGAAAATTAGGAAAATTAACATTCATGGCTAATTTATCAATGCCCTTCCTTTGACATCTATCATCTTAGTATATGGAATTTTGCAAAGAATTTTAAAGATACAACATTAATAATTTTCCTTATCCTTTCTGCAAGACACTTGTTTTGTGGCTCTGGGGTGCATGTGTGAGATGTGAAAACGCACTCGATGTCAGATGTATGGTATGCCATACACACAGTCACCTGCAGCACTTAAATGACACAGACATCATGGGCAATAGCATGGCTTTTGGGACATTATCAGTATGTCCTGTTGCCAGCAAATAATGACAGTCCTTGCAGCAAGATGTGGACATTTTGTAGTTCTTGAATTTATGTTTTTCTTTATACAGAGGTGGAAATAAAAAATGAAGAGTCAAGAGGTATTTCTGAAAAGCATGGCAGAAGAAACTATGAAAGGTCTTTGCTATAGACCAGAGACCTTTCCTGTCTATGTAAAATCTCAAGTGTGCTGCAAACACCTCTGTGGATTTGGCACACTGTGCTGTATCAAGGACATTAGAAGAATCAATGCCAAGGGTGTTGTCTTTGATGTGGATACTTCTAAAACATAATAATGTTAACTGCACACAATTGACACTGGTTAAAGGAATGCTTTGGGTTGATCATAGTGTCCTTAGGGTTAGGACTGTCACACGTGATGGTCTCACTTGATTGTAGGTCCCTTTCAAAGAAGTGGTGACATGGTGTCTACAGGGAAACTGAGATTCCATTGCCCAGTGTTGGTCTCTTGCACTGATCTGAAGAGCATCTATTACTGAAATGCAGTTAAGCAGGAAACTGGCCTAAAGGTCATCAGAGTATCACTGTAAACCAGGTGAAATAGGTTATTATAACCACCTCAAAATGGTGCACTGAAGTCAGGAATTGTAACACGATAGCCAAAGCAAGTTGTATCTCTGGAGAGATTCTTGGCCCTAGATCAAACCTGTTGAGGGCATCAACAGAAAATCAGAGAGCTTTCCTGTAATCTCCTTAGACTCACCGTGACATTTCAAAGCCAAAATCCCAGCTATCACAGTTGAGCCATTCAGCTTTTTCACAAAACACAGCTATCATTAGACTTGCGTTTGAAAGCTATCGTATCCTGAGAAACAGAGAAAAATCAACTTTCTTCTCTTCAAGAGACACAACCCCTCATTTCTTCAAGTGAAATCTAACAGATGGAGTTGGAGTGGAAACAGATATTGTTTGCATACAAATCAAGCATGCAATGAAACTATAATGAAAAATAACTAAATTCTAAGGAAAATATAAAAGTTCCTAAATATTTGCAGCTTCCATTCCTCAGCAAACACAACAGAATAGATTCCAGATTCATGGAGAACTTATTTTCCACATAAAATAAGTGGAAAAGTGAAAAATTACTAAGAGGTAGAGATCTTCAGTTGAGTGATGGTCAAGCACAGACAAGCTCCCTTCCTTAGTGGACAGATATTAGCTGGCGGTCAGAGTCTGGAACAGGAGGAGCAGCAGCTGATCTGGGGTCCAGACCTTTTGGAATTCTGGCCACAACTAGGGTTGAGAGCAGAAATTTAGATGTGCATGTGTTATGCTGTATTTCTTTGGAAAAAGAAGTATTAAATTAAGATTAGATCATATAATACAATGTATAAACAATATGGACTTCAGTGTTAAAAAACTTCGAAAGCACCACAGATGAAACAGGTTCTTTGGACCAAAGGTTTATTTTTAATGACACAGCACTGGAAAACATAAGTTACAGATGACTTTTTGATACAGGATACATTATATATCTTATTTTAAAAGGTAAGCTGCATAAATACATATAGTGAAAATATATTGTGTTTATTTCTTCTCAGAGATTAGTTCTGTTTCTTTTTTTAAAATGTATTCAGCCAATTAAATAAAAAAGTATAGATTAGCATCATAAGAGCTCCTCCTCCAGATTTATCTCATTGTAACTACTGCAGTGAAAGAGGAGACTGAGCCATGCCTTCTCAAAGGTTAGCAGTTTTGAACATGATGTTATTCATTATCTAAGAATGAAAATTTCACATTACAAACACAGATACTGTAATATGTTTTGGCAATGGAGCAGCTAGTTTTGCTTTGAAACAAAACCTTTTCCTGTTATGCCAGACAGTGAAAGAGCAATGCATGTACTGGATGATACTACACAGCCAAAGAACTACCATGAAGTTGTGCAAATGCATATATAGCCATATGCACTTATATATACACATATAAGTTCTTGTGTATATATACTATGCATGTCCAAAAATAACACTGAAAAATGTTGCAGTAGTTAATTATTTTTTTTAAACACATGAAATTTATAATAGTTTGACCTCATAACTACAGGATAATTAATTAAATCTTCTGCAGTGCAACTCAATACAATACACTTAGTGCAGAGAAGTTAAGGTTTTGGTATTCAGGAAGCTAATTTCAGATTTCATGGAAAAGGACCAAATACAGGATCACCATAGCTCTGACAAAGCACAAACAAATCTGTCGCCACATACTTATAAACAAATAAGGACATTTCTTTTTTATTTGATTTTTTTTCCCATGTACTGCTTCAGAAATTGCTAGCTTAACTGTTTGCATTCATGCTCATTTCAGTATGTTCCAACAAGCTTTGTCTGACACCAGTCTGTAAACCATTAACAGCTTAAACTACAAAAAGATGGGCTCCTGTGTTTCAAAGAGGTTAAAAACCTACTGACTGAGCTTCATATCACGGTTCATCTGCCTGGGAGAATTATTCCAGATGGCGTGTGAAGTTCTCTGGGAAAAGTCCTTTATAACTATTTGCATCTCTGTACTGAAGCCATTCAGATTCCTTAATGCCAGTCAACCAGCCAGCCTCCTGCAAAGAAAAAGACAGTCTTAAATTTCATGTCAACCCCATTCCTCACTACGAGCTTCAGACTTGAAGATGTTTCAGAGTGACACGGCTAAAAGATTTGGTGCTTATAATTGTTAGCACATGGTATGGCCTTTAGCCCCATCTAACTCCTAGCTGAACTCAGTATCATAGATGGTGGAAAAATAGTTTTGAATCTTAATTTTTTCCTCACAGATTTTTTTTTCTCTTACTCATGTATTAGCAGTCAGAAGAAATAACAGCTCTTGCAAACTCTGGAGTTACTATCTCTAGAAAATATGTAATAATTTTTCCAAAAACTCCTGGAAACCCAAACCAGAAGTTGACAAGCAAAACTGTAAACAAATCACCAGCAGTCCAAGCAACCAAACCAGAGATTTTTTTTATTGGAAAGGACTGGGTTCTCTTAAGTGTGATAAATTCTACCTGGAATAAAATCAATTTGGTATTTTTAAAAATGATCAACCTAACTCAGTAACTCTGTATCTTTTTCCTTTTAAGAACAGGAGCCAGAGCAAAGCCATGACAAACAGAACTTGTAATGCAGTCATATTATTATTGCACAAACTGTACATCTGGACACAGAGTAGCTTGAACAGATCATCACATACACCATCGAGTCATTATTGCTTAGTGGCTGCATGTGCTGCAGTATACTAGCTGTCTGCCCCCAGATAAGCAGATCATTAAAGCAGATTCAGCTTTATATATGGCACTGGCTGGATACAATTAACTGGGGACATGTTTTTGAAGCACATGAAATATCTGAGAGATAGAGGAACTACAGCTCTCTAGAATAGGCAGCATAGGTTGTATGAAGGAATATACAGTTTTACTGGGTAAACTTCAACTAAAGACTAGTGGAAAAAGCCACTGGACGGGACTGGTTTGCTTTAAACGGAGAACACAGGCTGATGTTACCAGCTGCATTAGAATTATGGCTTTAGATAGGTCAATTTTGAAGGAGAATAAAGACTAACAAAGAATAACAAAGATAAACCCCTCTATATAAATCAAGAATTTGTACCAGTACCTGGCAAAATACAAAAATATTAAGCTTTATGGTGATGTTAAACATGAAGGGCAAAGATGTACTGAGTAATAAAGATATGAACAGAATGGTTTCAGAAACATGAATACATACAGGTTTATTTTCTCCATCATTGCACACAATTTACTTCAATTAATTCTATTGGAATTATGATGCACACCAGAAGAAGAATATACTTCATAGACTCACCAAGTGAAGATAAAGCATATTTAACACCTAATATCCTAGGAAAAACAGTCTGAAGACAGAGATCGTATTTTGCTATCCTAAGAGCAGTGTCCTATTCTGCGAACACTGATAATGAAATCAAGTAAACTACTGATGAGGCAACACATAGCATAATTTGAGTAAGGATAATAGACTCTATCCCTATAAAAAGAGCTAAGTGCCTGCTGAATTAAAAGTATTTTGTTCTGAAATAAGAAAAAAAAAAACCCACCCACAAAAAACAATTAGTTGTCTCTTGAATTAAAAGAATGCTCATCTGAGATTATGAACATTGATTATTATCTGCCTTTGGACAGCATCAATCAGCAAAACAACTTCAAAGACAGTTCCCAGCACTCAAATATGCTTAGGGCATTAGTATTTAGGCCTATTTTAAGAAATATTCTTCATTCAGAGCAGTGCTCTTAGCTACCTGATTAGGCAGAATCCAGTCCTCCACCTCCCAACCCCCAAATCGATGGACAAATTTTCACCAACACCACAGGCATTAACTGATGCCCATGGGGTTGCTGGTGCTAATAGTGTGCAGTACAGTATTCTCTTTTAAAGCAGTGGCCAAAATCAATACACTTCTCTGGAATTCAGTTTAACATATGGAATGCAACTGTTTAAATGTTCACCTGAAATACATTGTTAAAACAAAATTAGATGCCTTAAATGAAATCAAAGTGTTGTTTAATTCAGGTTCAGGCTTCCAGAGAGCAAAGTTATCTTTATCAGAGGCATAGCAGCATCACTATACCTTAAGGCTATAGGACAGCACAATCTGTGTATGTTCTCAGTGCTCTCTGTGGGTGAATTTGTATTATTTCTCCAAATCCACACATAAAAACTCTGAACATCTAGGGAGCATGTAATCAGTTCTACTGCAATGTTATGACAAAATTATATAGAACAACATTACGCACAATTTGTAAGTCATCCTCTGCATTTGAGTACCTCTGTCTGTATAAAATCAATTACAACGTAGCATAAAAAAAGCCCTAGAAAATAAGCTGAGGTCACATCCTGCTAATAGCATATATCTGGGACTTCAAGTGTAGTCAACTTTGCCATTTAGTGTCAAATGACACCAAGTAAAAAGCCAAAATTAAAATCTTTGTGTTTTCTTACAGTAATGACATTTTGAATATGCAGTCTCATTAACTATAATCTGTGAGAAAATAAAGTTGAGACAAAGAAAAATGTCAACAAAAGCAAGAACCACATGTTTTTACCTGATCAGCTGTGGTCTCAGAAGGAATTACTAGTACAATATCTCCTCGTTTTAAATTGAGCTCATCACTGTTAGCTGCCTCGAAATCATGTAGAACTTCAACCTGAAGAAAATAACACCAAACATATAGATGTGATCTAAGGGAGATATATTTTCTCAACAAAATTACCTGTTAGATCTTGACCAAAAATAAAAAAGAAGCCACCTTTATGCAAACATATGGCTATAGACAGGTACGTTCAAATTATCACAGAATCACAGAATGTTAAGGGGTTGGAATGGACCTTAATGATCCTCTAGTCCCAACCTCCCTGCCACAGGCAGGGGCACCTCCCACTAGACCAAGTTGCTCAAGGCCTTATCCAACCTGGTCTTGAACACTGATGCCAGGATTGGGGCATCCACTACCTCTCTGGGCAATCTGTTCCTGTGTCTCACCACCCTTACAGTAAAAAATTTCTTCCTAATATCCAATCTAAATTTCCCCTCTTTCAATTTGTACCCATTACTCCTCATCCTATCACTACAATTCCTGACAAAGAGTCCCTCTCCATCTTCCCTGCAGGCCACCTTCAGACACTGGAAGGTTGCTATGAGGTCTCCACACAACCTCCTCTTCTCCAGGCCTAACAGCCCCAACTCTCTCAGCCTGCCTTTGTAGGGCAGGTGCTCCAGTCCTCTTATCATCTTTGTGGCCATCTTCTACACTTGCTCCAACAGTTTCACATCCTTCTTATGTTGGGGACATCAGAACTGTACACAGTACTTTAGGTGGAGTCTCATGAGAGCAGAGTGGAGTAGATCATCTGCTTTGACCTGGCATAAATTGTTCATGTTGTCATTAATTTATATCAAAGTTTTCTATGCATTTCCTTGGAAGCAGGGACAGCTTAAGTCTTCCTAAGACCATCCAAGGAAAATTAAGGTCCTTTCCCAAGGTTACAGGATCTCAAGGCCAGATGATACTGCAATATCTCACAAATCCTGCCACTTGGACTAGTCCTGCCACCATCATTCCTCCTGTGTAAGGAATTTCCTTTCATTCCCCACTATCATTACGATATCTGAGAGAGAGATTTTGGGAGGATTTTGCAAATAAAATTCAGAAAGACTCCCAGGAACTAATGACTTCAGATTCTCTCACTGTCTTGTTGTGGCCACTGATTTTATTCTTCTTGTGAACATCTGCGGAAATTTGAGTTGGTTGTACGGCACAGGTCATCAAAAAGGTGAGTAACAGGAACCCTACTTAATGCTTGCCCTGGAAGGAGCTCTCACATACTGGCACATGGGTATGCCAAAAATATCTGCCTTTCAAAGGGGTGATTATTAAAACATTGGCATGATCAGCATGTCATTGTGAACAGACCATTTTAAGTAAATGCTATCACTCCTTGAGAGAGAGCTAGTCTAATTTTCTCAAAGCACAGACAGTTCCATGTGAAATGAAAGAAAGTGGCATTGTGAACCAGATGGCAACCATATATTCTGCTTCTCCTTATTTACATCTGACCCAAGAGAGTGTGATGAAAAACAAAAGATGAACTATGTCAGCATGTCTGTCAGAGTTACACGATAATGTCCACCCTCACCTTAACATTACTCTCAAAAAAATACCTGAGCAATGAGAATAGACCAAGAAGAATGGCATACTTATGGAGTGCTATGGGACTAATTAGTCTGAACTATGCAAATTATAATAGGAAGTATGTAAAGTTCATCCATCCTCAAGGAGCTTTTCTGCTGCTCAGTGATTCTGAAGTGAGAGGAATTATCCAAGAACCTTGTGAACCAGGAAACCCTGGGGGTCTTGCCAGCCAAGGAAAGAATTTCTCTAATGGCTCATTAAATTTTTCTGTTTGATTACCCTAACAGTTTATAATTTTACTAAAGTTACAGAATGACATTTTGCCGTCATTATCATGAATTGTAAGTCCCACTGGTTTCAATAGAACAGTACTTCCACTATAGATTTTCAGGCCAGAAAAATGCCATTTTTTAATGTTCATAGATTCATAGAATGGTTTGTTTGGAAGAGACCTTAGCGATCAAATATATTGTTAGCATATCAAATATATAATTAGCATATATCAACAATATTCCTGACTAACTCCATGGCAGAGCAGTTTTTTTCAATATATTAATTTACAGCAGTTGATTGGTGAGATTAATGGTTTCTTGTACTTTGTGAGTCTTATAGCTACATAAGGGTGTGCACAGCAACAACAGTGTGCAGAAAATGTATCTTCTCAGACTTCATTTATGAAGCAACATGTGCATGTATCTTGTTGATAAATTAAGTATCCTTTGACCTCAAGAAATCCTCACACTACCTCTGCAGACAGACATATCCACAGAAGTTAGATCTAAAGGGATATCTAAAAGAAGAACGAAGAAGCAGACCTTATAGAGAAAGCCAGGTGGCATCACAGAACCTGCATCTTCTTCTGGAACAGGCTGATCTTTAGGCGGTACAGATTGGATTTCTTCAGTAGGTTTCTGATCACTTCCAACTTGGGAAATTTCACCAGGAGAAGTGTCAGTGTCCTGAGTGCCCATCTCTGCTGTGGCATCTTTGGACTCATTCATGATGACTTCATGTTCTTCTCCCTCCCCTTCGTTGTTTGATGCCGGCTCTATTACTACTGAAGGGATGTTGCTGACCTTTTCCTGGGGAAAAACAAACAAACAAATGACTCACCCCCCCTGCAAAGAAATGCAAGACTATTTAGTACTTTATTTCAAGCAGGAAAACACTATTGTTGGTATATTGCATGTGGCACATACTGGGATGGGAATTTCTTTTTTCTCCACAGTGGATTCTTAAGACAGAAAACAGTATTTGTGCAAGAACATAAAGGAGTAATCCCTTCCCCGTTTTCACTGTTCCCCTTAGTTCTCTTAAGTCTACTTTCTATGACCAAAAATTATTGCAATAAATACTAAAAGTGCTCTGCGGGTAGGGTTTCATTTTCAGTGTGCATGGAAATTAACAGACCTTTCTCCTCCACTGTGCTCTTAATTTTGGGCAGGTTTGGGTAAAGGCCCTAGTTCCAGTAGTCACTGTCCTGTATTTCTCTGGAAATTCAAGTCAGCAGGATAATAGTGATACAAAGGTGATGAAAGGAGGAAACATGACCTATTTCTTTGACTGATTGAGGGGATTTCTCCTGATTTGCAGCCGTGTAACTGGGAGCAGAGAAAGCAAAGAGGCTAAGTAGGTAGCATCTCACCAGTAATGAAACCTAGTACAAAAAGCATTTAATAAGTGTTATTGGAGCATCCAACCTGAAAAAAACATGTTCACTGATCCCCTGCCAGACCATCTTATTCTGGAGTACAGAAGAAATACAACATGCAATGACAAAAGGTGGCAGCTGGTGCCCAGTTGTAGGGTCTGCTCTAGTAGATGTTCACCAGCTCCTCAGAAACTGCAGAACAAAAGGTGGCAGGCCAGATCTGCCTGATGGCTTGACCACCACGACTTACATAAAACAAAGTAATGCTATTAATATGACATGGTGCCAGGACACAAGAAAAATCCAATCCTTTTTCTGTCTATTTCTCATGAAAGCCCTGTTATGTTATGTGATAAATCTCATCTCCACAGAGGGCCACAGAGAGACAACAGCAGGAGGGGGAGCTCAAACAATACACTGTCCATACTTGCTCCTGTGCCCCACACAGGAGCCATCAACCCATCAAGTCCCATCTCCACAAGCCCAGGGAAACACAGGGGCACAAAGGCAGGTACAACCCAAATTAAGGACTCAGAAGAAGGCATACCCTGTGTGGGCCCCTTCCAGGGCTATCCCAGGAGAACATCAGCCTTGCCACTGGTCAGACTTGGAGGCACAGACATTCAGGAGCCTTGCCTCCCTAAGGCTGCTGAATCTGTCCCAGTTCCCCTAACACTCTCTTCCATGCACTGACATGAGTTACCTGAGACACGTTAGACTCCTTTTCTTCTCCCTGAGGTTTGTCACCTTCAGCAATATCCTCCCGCTCAGTGGGAGCAGTGCCATCACCAGCTCCTGCTGCCATGGCCACACTGTTTTCTGATGCCGCAGCCCCCTCACCAACAGGTACCACCTAAAAACAACAGGAGGGAGGGACTTTTCAGGATATGAGTTACAATGTTTGCTGGAGAGACCATGGACCAGTCTCTGCTCTGTGTCCTCCCTGGGTGATGCTGACCTATGGTCTTCACTGGTGTTCCTCCTGATTTATGGAGGAGATCAGTGCTGGGGGCAAGCTTGTGCAGAGAAGCCAAGTAACAGGCAGGAGAAAGAAATTTATGAAACCTCACTAGGCAACACTTAAAAGAGTCCCCAGGTGGACTAGTTACTAGTGGAGTAACTGTTTGCCAAGGCTGTAGTATTTTTTCCTTCTCTTGTCACCAAGCTGTATTGTGGAAGAAATTTACCACTGGTTTCTGCTGAGGAGGAGGAGCTTGCAAGCTGTCCAAGGGGTCCACAGGACCCTGCTAATGGAAATGTGTTCTTGGTAAGAGGCTCCAAGCCTTCTCCAGCTAGTCAGCTACCTCTGGATCTGGGTTGGCTTCAAAAATCTTGTAATCTTAATTACACACTCCTTTCTAACAGAGAGACTAATAAATCAGGTTATGTCAGGAAAAGTAAATATATTCTGCAGCTGGATAAAGATCAGGAAAAATGTAACTGCAAAGATCTATCGTTATGTCAGTATAAAAAGATACATAAAAGCCCATTCAGTCTGGATATGACTGAACCATTTCTGATCAATCCACGTTGAAAAGATAACGCATGATTTCTTCCAGTTCTTGAAAGATGAATGGAAAAATACCTGCCTATTACTAGATCAATGTTGAATCCTTCATCCAGCAGAAATTGTTACTATAATTTATGTATCACCCTAACATTTGTATTGCTATATACTGCTTACAGTAGCATATTGGGTATATACTTACAATGGATTAGTCTTAAGGTTCAAAGGGTGGGAAGTAAATGAAAAACTTGTTCTTTTAATCTAATTAATTTCTAGATGGAATTTTTAACTTACAGCAGATAGTTTCAGGAAAAACACTCAAGGAAAACTGTTTTAGAGGTACCAGTGTCAAGCCACAGTTAGCTCGATCTCTTTGATCTCCAGTTAACAGTCTGATGCTCTTTGTTTCCTCAGTTTGATCTCTCCCCCATGGATGATGCTAACTCTGCTATCTGAACTCAGCAACTGTTCATGGGCACTCTTTAGGCATTGTTTTTTAGCAACATTTAATATTCAGCACTACTCCTATTCACCGTTATTAACTGATGGGATAAAGAAATTCTCCTAGAGTCCTTGAAGGCAGAAAATACTATATGGATTTGTAGAAATTACTGGGGAACATTAATTTAAATTGAAAATGCTGCTGATGAAGGATGCTCTATTGTAAAAAGAAGTAACATCAAAAGACACGGGCAGATGTTGACATCTTCTCCTATAACGCATGCAAGTCTGACACTTACAGTATTAACAATTTTAGTGGCTTTGACTCAAGAAGAGATACAAATAAATGATGAGTGTAAAAATCCTGGAAGAGGCTAGTAGGAAAGACTGGGAATAGAGTGTACATCAGATTGATTTTATACTATGCATCTCTAACAGCGTGCTGCAAAAATTGATCTTGCTATCTGTTGTGATTAGGATCAACCATTTCTTTTCTATTGATTGGATTTGTATAGCCCATTTTATTTCATGAAGGAGGAGAATACTAATTTACATGAATCAGCTTGCAAATGTCCCATAGTAATGCTCTCACAGCGTGTAGCCATGAGTCACTAAATGCATACCACAGCTTACAATTGCATAATCATTTGTTCTTGTGTCTTAGAGTGCAAAACCAATGCAAGCTAGAAGACTAAACACATCTTTTACGAAAAGGCACGTGAAGTAGCACAGGATGAACCTTACATTCAGCCTCAAATATATTTGATTAGTACAGAAGAGAAAAGAAAAAAAAAAGAAGGAAGCTGAATTCATTTCCAGCTATGCTGAACCACATACTTGCAGATACAAGTATATTACCTTACTTCGTACTGAAAATCAGTCCTACAAATGCCTTTTATATAGGTCATAAATAAAATTAGACATTCTTAGATTATTCCAAGTCAGCTACCTCTAGCAGTATTATTGAAATTTGGACAGTTGTCCCATTATACCAACCACAGAGGGGACAAAGAACAGATTATCCAGGATAACGAGGGCTATGATAGAACCACTTGACTATTTAATTGCACAGATGTGAATTCTTCTTTAGACAGGATGCAGTCAATTCACACTGTTGTACTCCCATTAACATTGCTCAGTACAATGCCACAGATTCAGCAGCAGCAAGAACAAGCCTAGGGTGAGGAGAAGGGGGGGTACCAAACCTGCCACTGGGGTCTGCCAGAGGAGGTCCCTGAGCTATGCTGGTCTTCCAGAGCTGAAGTTCCTGCCCCAAGGCTGCATTTAGAACAGGAACAGGTAATTTTTATGACAGTTGGTTATAATCACAGCTAAGCTAGCTAATGTCAAGAGGAACCAATCATCACGCTTTAGGGAATGCATCAATTACAAAGTCTTGGAAGATTCTGGGGTAGTACTGCAGAATTTGTAGGCAACTTAGAGTACCAAAGGGACCACCCTCCACTGGCAGTCAGATATCAGCTTAGCAAATAGCTTGATCTCTTATGCCAGCTCTTCTGCATACAGTAATACAGTTTTAAACAGCTATTTTAAACAGAACACAGGGTCAAATTCACTCTCAGATAAGAGACCTCAACTTTATAAGAACAAGTAGTATTAGAATAAAGGAAAAAGATTTCAAAGACTTAGCCTTGCTGCTCACAGAACAGTGAGGCATTTCTTGCATGTTTCTTCTTGGACCAGACTTCTTGGGAGTGACGAGCCAATGCTAGAAGAGCAACACAGCACTCTATTGCACTGTGTCAACACAAAGTTGGGCTTGATCTACCACCCTGGACTTTCTTGCTATGCAATTCCACTGTTTTCCACATGGATGTGACAGTGCTGCTGAGGAGCATGGCACCACTGAGTCCTAAATTCACTTCCCAGTGACACTGGCATACTCTAGAGCCACAGATACCTCCTCTACTCTAGAAGAGTTAGTGCTATTTTACAGCAGGATAACAAACCTAAGCTTGGACAGCTGAATTTACTATGTTCTAAAACCAGTGAACAGAGACTAGTTCATGATCTTTTCGTATACACCGTGGCACCAAAACAAATAACAACAAAAATAGGAGGCTGCCAGCACCTTGAGATACAAATCCTGAATGATTAGTAACTAGGAGTTACAATCTTTTTCCCAGTCCTTACTTCTATCCCTGTGTTTAATATGCAACCATTCCTCCTGTGTACATCTGAACACATCATAGTTTCATTTTAGTATACGAAGATTCAGGGTAAGTACTTTTATCACTCCTGAAGAAATATAAGCAAAATGCAATCATTCAAGTCCACACATGCACAGCTTAAAGTATGTCACTGAGCTTTTCATTTGCTTTGTAATTTGATTTTAACTGTATCTAATGATGCCAGATTGCGCTTTAGCAAACCAACTCATAACATGATTATTTTCAAGTATCTGTTTTAGCTTAGGGCATATTGTGGTAGGAAAAAGAAATGATATTCAAAGGGTTTTTTACTTTTTATAAAGAAGTTTTCAGGAAGGCGAGGTAAAAAAATTTACAGAAACTGCAAAAGCTACTAGGAATCTATGCAGTGTACTTCCAAATGTCAAGAGAAACAGTTCCCTCTGCCATGGAACTGCTTTGTTTGCTGCCCTGAAATATTCATCACTCTATACTGCTGCAACAGGCAGTTTCTCAGGCAAATCCTGCATTGAATGAGAAGTGATCTGTTAGAACATATGCCATGGATATAGATATATCTGTGCAGTGCTAGACTAGATACCACAGCTAGGTTGCAGTTGTATTGTATTGGTCTGCCTATTGATGACATGCAAATGACAAATCAATTTTTTTGACATTATTCTCTTGAAGACATTAAAGCACAACCACACTCTTGAGGCTATTCATATGTACCTCATTTTCTTTCTCAGCAACTCCTGTAGTCTCCTTATTCCCCGCCTCGACACTCTCCTGCATGAAGAGGAAATATGGTCATCACTATGGTCATGCTGAGGCAATGGCTGCAGAGGAATTGGTATTAATCAAGCTAATGGAAGCATGCTAGGTATGGGATGCAATGAAATGATCTAAATGGGGTAGTATATAGCAAGCAGGAAGATTCTTTCTGCCACATATAATCTGAAATAGAAGTAGTTACATGCTAAACAAATAAAACCTTTAAGTATGTCATCATCATCATGCTCCAAGAGCTAAGGACAATTTTATTTTTTTTTATTACAGGTATTTTCATAATAGCACCAGCTTTGAAAAATTGTTTATTAAAAAACCTTGCAGTTTCCATCAAGCTCAAATTTTTCCCTATGACTCAATCTGTTTCCATTATGACCTGCTGCTGCTATTGCAACTCACCAGAGCTTCAAGGTAGACTTTGTAAAACACTTACTTCTATCGATGGTGCACTACAACTCAGGCAAAGGAGCTGTTCAAAACAGGTAGGTCACAAAGTTCAGAATTTTTTTTGCCCAATCACCTTTCTTTAGGTCCTTATTCAGCTGGTACCTGACATTAAAAAAATTAGACATCTAGTGGTTTTCCAAAACTGACACCCATTGAGGTGTTCAAAAGATTGAATGCACCGAATGGTAACAAACAGTACTTGTTACTGCACAGATGCCATCCAGCACTAGGTCCTTTTCTATAGAAGGTCAACAGACAAAATCACTAAAATTAAGGCTTTGTTTGGAAAAGCTGGAAGTGTTTTTTTTGCTGTTCAGGTTTGACTCTCTGCAGACACAGGCTATTTCTAAAGATGCACTGCTAAGCAAAAACAAGTCAAAGATATGTTACGGAAACCCACTTTGCTAATAAATTTTGAGGCTGCTTTGCAAACATAGCTAGGTCAGATTTTTCTAAAGAGCTGTAAGGGTGAAAAGAAGTTATGCAAACATATGTGGGGGGCATGGTAGACTGGACCACCTGCTTTAGCAATCAGAAATTCGGAGACCTCAAGTACTCAGGCTCTAGTCACCTGCCTTCACACACCTACAACTGTCACTCCAAAATTTCTTAAAGTTTCAGCTGAAATGGTTGCATGTCTCTTTTTTAATAAAAGAATGCTGAGTTCTATGTAAACTTCATATCACTCATTTTTTTTCTACTCTAATCTTCTAGTATTACTTGCGGTCACCTCATAAGCCCCAAACATGCCCAGATGCCAGGGAAAGGCAGCTGCTGACAATGGTGTTGCCATAGAAACCTCTTACAGCCTTATCACCATTAAAATTGCACTGTTATATAACTTTCTTTTAAAATTATTAATTCCAACCGTTTTGAAGATGCCAAGCCTCTGCCATGGGGTCTTCAATTTTATAGTAAGTTTGAGGAGACTGTAGAGGGTCTTAAATAGAACAAAACAAATATCAACAAAAGCAATATAAATATTTCATACTCTATAGTGATGTATGCATGCACACAACCATCCAGAGAAACTTTTTTCTTTTGTACAGCAGAAAGGTACTGTTGCCTGTAAAGGCTTTATATCCAACTGCAAGTCAGTAGACAGATGCTTTCCCTACTTGTACCATTAAAAAGTGCTGAATTTCTGCCATCAGTTGTATTTACAATTTACCTTCAGAAATTATCATAATCTTACACTTTAAAGTCAGGAATTTTGACACTTTCTTAAAAATTCCCTGGCAATATTCTCTAGTAAGAATCCCATCACCCCAGCTTTGGGTATCTTTGCAGAAGAATCTAATATATACATATACATATTTTTAAATGAGAAGTGGTTTCCAGGCTAACTGAAAGCACAGTTTTGGTTGGAAAGGTGAAAGTAAGGAGAGCTTCTCTTCCTTCCCAAAGCTTGTGCTTTCCCGAAGTTAATGTCACTAGTCAAATTAGTAGCATTTTGCTTTTCTGATTAGCTGGAAATTGGGATTCTGTGGATAGTGAAGTTTGAGAAGAGAGGCATGGTAGCATAAACTGTATAATTTTTAGAGCATGAAAGCCTACTAAAATGGATGACTAAATAACATGTTAGTAAACTAACACCTTGGTTCCAGAGAGAAAAATCTTCTGCTGACTTCAACAGAATGACACTATGCTACATCAGTTCTCTCCTGTATACAAGAGCTGTATACAGCTCTCCTGTATACAATATTTTTAATAGCCTTATGCTGCAATTGTGCACCTGCACTTAGTTTCACCCCCAGAATCTGGACACAGTTGACTGCTCTTCTGTATCTAACCATTGTACTGCACTCTGAAACAATACATGCTCCACTATTTGGGCACTGTGAATTGTACCTACAGTGGGATTCAACCGTAATTAGATACTCTTGAAGTTGCAGGTTGTTTTCCTGGCCTCTGCTGTACTTGCTCGGTGTCTGCAAAGAGCTTATCAGAAGGTATGCTTATACACAGCTTTGACAGTATTTAGCTGTGTGTCTGATTGCTTTAATGGGAGAACTTCAGAGTCCAGGCAGGCATCAGACCCAAAGTACTGAGAGGTCCTTTCCAAACTAATGGAAGTAATGGAAGTAGAAAAGTTGATCTCTAAACAGTGCTCTGAACTGCAAGCACTATGTCTCACATGTAGTTGAAGAAGAAAGGGAAATAACATTTCATAAGCTTTCACTTTATTATGATGTCCTCACGTCATCTTCGCTTGAATGTGAAAAACTGATGTGTTGAGAGGGGTAGTATTATTTGAAAAAGCAATAAATCAGTGGTTAATGCATTATATCCTTTAGACTATCCTTCGGATGTTACAGTTGCCTTTGGGGATGCTATGGGAAAAAGGAAACAACTGTTTCTGTGTGTAGAATTCCGTGCACGAACGTTTTACCATGGTCAACTTTTTTCTGTCGGCACACATGGTCATCCTGTGCCTTTAATTACCAAACATTTTATCCCCTCCCCAAGAAAGATCAAGTGCTGACAGAGACTAATAAAAACTTTATTTGTTCTATGGCATTTGAGACCTAAAGAATCAAGACAAAAATATACAATGAGAACACAGGCAGCAGTTCTGACAAGCTCTTCTAATGGCATTTTGGCAATCTTGATCAGGCAGACTATGAAACAGCACGTAATTGAATTCAAAATACCCTGAGAGGCAAGTGGTGCTCTATCCCCTGGACCATTTTCTCCATAACTTAAATGAACATCCTACCAGAAAATTTACTGTGAAGTTCCTACAATGAAGAATATATGTCATAAATTTCCTGGATTAACAGGATGTGACAAGAAACTTACCATAGAAAAGTGAAACTGAGTAGCGGCTGTCACTCCAAACTGGAAGTAACTAAACTTGATAAAAGATTCCCCACGAGGCAGCATCTATCAGTATTTTACAACTTCCCTTTTAAAGTAAATTGTCATTCATAAAGCAAACAAACACAGAACATTGAGAAATTATGTTTTAATCTTTTGCAACTCAGTGTACTTTTCCTTAGCTTTGATCATATTTGTCATTAATCCTAATCTTCAAAACTCTTCTTTGCAAGTCCTGGAAAGCCCTTCCTGAAATAACTACCTTTCAGAGCCAAATGCAGAATGACTCAATTTTAGGCATCTTTAAAATCGGCACTTCTAGCTTATTTTCCCAAATTAGAAAGGACAACTTCACTTTTAATAAGCAACAAAAAACCAAGAACAAACCTAATCTAAATTCTTTAACTTCTATTTAATGCCTACGTTATTTCTTCTGGGTTGCTCTTAAATTGCCTGTGTCTTGCACTGTGTTTCTCTCTGCCTCTTTCACAACAGCTCTGCAGTCCTGCGACTCAGCCAGAGCAGCTGATGACAGATCATGGACCCAGAACTCCTCAGCAGCAAAATGGATCACCTGAAAAGGTCATGTCAACCAATGAGCAAATGCATGGTGCTGCAGTCACAGTCTGTTTAATTAGTGCTTAAGATGTGCAACAGGCTTCAGAGCATTGCTTTGTCTTTACTGTAAGACAAAAAGGAGCTGGTTTCCTCTTAGAAAAATGGGGAACTTCTTTTACATTTTTTTTTCTCCTTAAATCCTTAGAGATAATCAAAATAAAACCACCTTTTCACCTTCATTAATATCTGTTCTTCCACGTTATTCCCTGACATTCACTCACAGGAAGAAAAGAAATCATCAGTGACTGATTTCCTATCCCTTCCCTCTCCACCTTCCCTCCCTCTTTCTTTATTCCAAACTATCAAATTTACATGGGGCACTCTGCACAACAGTTTGACAAAAACAATGTGCTTCACATAGAAAATTTCATTCTTTGCCTTACTATGGAGTTAACAAGTTATTATTGTGATTTATATCAAGTAAAAAGGAAACGCACAGGAGGGGAGAGCCTGGTCTCCATAGACCACTAAGTTATGTTACTAGAAGGGGATGATCCTGAAGTAATTTGCTCCAGTGTGTACCATGGAATCAAGCAAAAGTGAATTAAAAATATGAAACAAATACTCAAAGTTCATGCAAATGTAATCAGAATTAAACCCTAAACATAGTTTTAGGGAACACACTGGGACTGCTTTCCTCCATACGCGCATTGTTGCTAGGAGTCCACAGAGAAAGGGTAGGGTTGGACAGAGACAGGTATTATCTGCTCTTTTCCCCAAAGTCCTGCAGAACAGCCCACGTAGCACTGCCCACCTTTCCTCACACAATAAATTATTTTTCCTCCATTAGAAAGATAGGACCAAGGGAAGAATGAATTAGGCAGGTGTTACAGCTGAAGTTTTACCTTTCTCTTTGTATCATTTGTGCTGGATACCATTTTTTAACCCTGTGATACAGATAGTTGAAACCACTCAGGCAAACTCATCAATTCATCTTTAAGAAAGTCTTCAATAAACTACTTCTGCACTTGCAACCAATGCTAGTACCTAATTCCTTCTGCTGAAGACATTTTCCATAATATCACATGTGGCTTTTGCGCAGGTCTAACACTGCCAGCAGACAACCAGCCTGTCCTTAGCAGGTAGAGCTAGTGGGCTTAATGCTATCCTCCTAAGTCAACAACACTACCCAACCTGGAGTCATCAATAAATGTCACCATCAGCCTCGTGGTGTTGAAGCCATTGCCATTAATAAAAATGAGTTCCAGAGATGCTCCGAGAAATGCTACAGTAGCTTCATATCTGATAAGTGGATATCTATCCATGCTCTCTGCTGCCACATCTGTATGTGCATCTATAGCTACTTCCACTTTCTTCAGCTAACTTGCATCTACATTAGCTTAATATTGTTTTCCATGCGGCAATGTATCAAGGGCTTACTGAAAACCACCTAATTTTACAGTGAATTGGGTATCATCATCCCTGCTTCGCAGCTGAAGACACGTACGGACTTTCTCAAGGCCAAGTGCAGCTGAGCAAGCTTAAACCTTGTTCTTCTGAGAACACTTACAGCACCAAACTGTGCTCAGCAGTCAAAAAAGCACAGCTATACATCTTCCACCAGCTTCTGTAGCAGAAGAACTCACAAAACCCAACCTCTTTTTTTCATCCAGTAATCTGCATATTCTACCAGCAGCAAGCACTCATTAGAGCCTTTGAACATGTTATTGTCTTGAGGAAAGTATGAAAGCTGTCAGACTACAAAAACAGATGCATTTTTCCTCCAGGGTTTCTTAGCCTGTGGGTATATCCACCACCAAGACCTTCTGACAACAGTATGTAGAAGAGGAACCTCAGACAAAAAGGATATTCACTGAGATACCTGTATAAAAAGGGATGCTAGTTAGCAGTAAAACCCCATGCCTACTGCCTCAGACCACCTCTTAATTTGTAGTGATATTGTGTGCTCTGCTTTGTTCTTCATGCAGACCTGTAATTTCTTCTCCTCTCATCATTTCCTGAATGCTGGCATGTAAAAAATCTCCAAACTGGTATTTGGAGTTCCCTCTTTGATTCACAACTGGCTTCTAAAACCATGAGTCTTGTAGACATTTATATTACAGTCACTTTTTTCTCTGGAATTTTCATGCTCTAGTAAGGACCATACAAGACATACATTGGCTTAGAGCTTGAAACGAAATGAGAAAACTGTTAATAAGGTAGTTTAAAAATGGCATCAGTTCTTTTCCCTTCTGAAGTTCATCTGGAATCAAACCACCTGTGAAACTACAATCACTCAGCTGAACTTCAGTCTAAAATGTGAAACATAAGAGGAATGACATTTTAGGGCTGAAAGGAGGATGAGTGCTGGAGAGGCATGCTGTGACACAGTCAGGCACTGGGGAAACCAGCCAAGGAGGGTGACAATGGAAAGGATGGCTAAAATGCAGCAGGCACATTCACCGTGATGAAAGGTGTCTCAGATGAGGGCCGAGAGGTGGCATCAGGAGAGATTACTCACCACAGCCTGCTCTGCTGGTTCGGCAAGCTCACCAGGGACAGCCTCCTTTTCCATAACAGCAGCAGGGGCAGGGGTTTCCTCGACCTTAAGTTCCCCAGGTGGCGCTTCTTCAGCCTCGGCCTTTTGTTATTGATTTTTAAGCAGACAGTGGAAAAATTGTTGAGGAGCACATGATAGTGGGAATGGAGGAGGGGAAAGGGAACTGTGCCTGGCACAGTACTGCTTCAGGCTCAATCTTACCGAGCTTTGCCCCTGGCAAAGGACAACATCTAAAGGACATTTTCATCCTCCATGTTCTATATGTAAAATGTGCCAGTTTTACATCCCTCCCTCACAAGTAAAGAAAGCATAGCTTTCTGAGCTAAAGTAATAGGTCATGGAAGGGGGAGAAGGCACCCAGAGTTTGCTCCAAAATGCTCCAGAAACACAGCAAGGCCAGAAGTTGAAACTGGCACCCATATGTACCAACTCTGGTTTTCAAATATGAGTTTTCAAAATTATCTTCTACTCCCTAGTTCCATCTGCTCTTGGAAAATACAGTCCCTCCTCCAGTGAAGGTAAGAAGCAATTAGCAGACACTCAAACAGTTTTTATATGCACAAGGGCAAACACTAACTGACTAAATTCTAGCACTTTGAAAATCATCCCTGGTCTTTTATTAAAATGCATTTTCTCTTGAACTCTCAATCGCCTCTCAATCTCAACCCACTATTGGGATTTCCACCCTTTTAAATTCTGGCCTCAGCTTGTTTTTGAGCAAGAGGATCTATCAAATATCACCAGCCCTGAAACAAGTTCAGTTTTGTGGCAAAATAGCTCACAGCAGAAGTGCAATGTCCAATGGAAACATCACCTTGCGAAACATCACATGCACATACACAGGGAAAGCTCCAAGTAGTGCTCAGCATATTCCATTTATAAAGATGACTGACTCAACCAGATAAAATAACCCCAATAGATTAATTTGCCATGAACAAATTGCTCAGCATAATATGGAGCTCAAAAGCAATTGCTTCGCAGTTGATAACAGGCAGCTGGCTAGAATGTGATGTGTCCTGTGAGACATGAAGGGATAGCTTTCATGAAATTCTTTAAAATACTAAAATCTCCTCCTGGTATTTTTCAGGAAAAAACCCATAACATATCAATTCTTTACTCACATATACCTTAAGCAGACTAATTTTTAATGAGGTACAGAGAAGTTCGCCTATGCAAGACCTTCAGGATTTGGTGTAGCATAAAGAAGCATTCACTATATTGTGTCAAGCTGTGCAAAAATCCCTCTGTGCAGTGTATAATTACAGCTCTAGAAAATTTCACAAAGAAGAAATAGGACTGAAATAAGAAACACAAAGTAGATTTATCCCAAGTAAGGTGACTAATGAGTTTCGTGAGATTTAATGCTGGAAGATTCTTTCAGGCTTAAAATCACAGGTAATGTTATAAAGCAGATTGCATTGATGTACTTCAAGTCATTTGTTGACAAGCAGACTTCAGACGAGGTACCACATTTCAGCTACAAGTAAAAATACTCTCACCGTATTTAGTAACCATCATGAACACAAACACCACCAGAGGCATTATACAAAAGCCACATTAAATAATATTGAACATCACTCTGCTGCTATTAAGTAACTATAGCACTCACCTAGCAATGCTGCTATTCACATCCTTACTTCAGGCTAACCAAAGATTGTAAGAGGAGCTAAGAAACTGCCCAGGTGTGATGACTTTCAAAAATATTGTCCAGTCCTTAGAAGTAGATCATTCCTACTATTAATATGTGGTGAGTGGGTAAAACTACAGCAATATTGTAGATATTTAAACAGTCATCACATAGTATCACCTGCTTGCTCTACACTGGACCATAGTATTTATTCTAGTAATTTCTTAAACGCAATAAATGAACAAACGGTTTAATTACATCTTTTTAGAGTAAATATATCTTAGAATATTCTGGTTTTCTTTTCTTTTGCTCTGTGCTATCCTTGTAAAAGATTGGTTCAGTGAGTATGGATTTACAAACTACAATCATATCACCCACCAGCTCTTCCAGGTAGAAGAGTTGTATAAGCTTTTGTGATTTAAAGGATGGAAAGCACACAAAAACCAGAAAATCTCTTCGCCCAAAGGAAGAATAAAAAATGCCTTTTCTTACAAGGCATTTAAAAAGTAACCAAAAGCCACCACTTACCAAAGGCTCTGTCACATTCTCACTTGATTGCACTGTAAATACAGACATATCCTAGATATGGAAATGAAAAACAAATGCAAAAAGTATTTGAGACAGGATATTTGCAGATGTCTATCAAAGTACATTTACACAGAATAAGATGACAAATACAACCTAACTAATAATTATTTTTAATACTTAGATTATCTAAGTACTATTAATATTAAAGACATTCTCTTTTCAAATATATTCAATTATATTCAATCCTTCTAAACCAAGAAGTTTTTCACCTCACTAGAGGAAGTGAAAAACCCTTCATTAAATACATGTGATTTGCAAGGACTTTGTTTCAGGTACAATGCAATTCCCAGTTGTGAAACTTTTTGCAGACAACACATGGCTGTGCTTGGAGATTACACTAGCTCTAAGCTACTTTCTTATGTTCCTGGGCTTTTATTTGAATAATAACTAGAGTAATTACAGATACAAAATTTTACCTGCATTAAGGAAGTAGAAATATGGAGGTGTTTTCCAACACCTCGCTCATTCAGAACCAATTAATTTGCAAAATATTGTTGGGCCAAATTATTTTCCTACTGCAGTGGGGGCAGCAGATATTTATTTCCTCCAGACCAACATTTTGCCTTAATTACTAGAGGTTGTGCTTTGTGGTTTTCCCCTTCCTTCCAGATCCTTTACTAAACTAAATGTCCTGGAGCAGACTGTTAAGCACTGGAAGACTCATATCTGTCCTTGTATAAGCTGAGTCTTTTTGGGTGCTTTTAAAATATGGTGTACAGCGTGTGCTGTGGATGAGCCAGTCTCTAAAAGGATGCTGGAAAACACTGAGGTCCCAGGTTATCCACCTGAAATTTGGGATCTTGACACAGCCCTGAAATTTGAAAGCATAAACATGGTGTCTTCATGTGCTGTATCTCAGTGATGGGTAACAGTCTCACTATCAGCACAGCAGCAAACAAATACTTTACATTTAACTTTGAGAGTAAAATATATCCTAACTGAAAGTAAAGATGGAGGAAAAAAAACCCTCATTATATATATACCTACAGAATCACTGAAACTATGTGAAACTGGGGAAACTGTTCTTTACAGGATTTGGGGATTGTGAGAAAAATTCAAAAAAGAGTGCAATAATAACACTAAATCAGTCCTTTTAGGAGGAAAAAAATCCATCCCAGAAAGGTAGTCAGATTTTTTGCTATTAAATTCAGTGAGGTCAAGAGTCCTAAGAGTATTAGAATCATTCTAGTAACATCTAAGTAGAATTTCCGAGAACAGACAAGGTCTGGATTTGAGACAGTATGACACTGCTATGCAGCTTGTCTGTAGAACAGACTTCCTGAAATTGTATAGCCAGTTCTAATCCCCTCCTAATAGCACAGAAAAAAAATTATCTTAACACCTTTTTATTTCTTACCTGTGCAAATCCATTAAATGCTGTGGTGGATGCCTAAGTAGAAGCGAAGATCGGAACAAATTATAATTTCTTTACTAGATCAGAACATGAGTCAAAACATTTTTATTTGCAAAATAAAAATGTAGGCCAAACATAAAAAAAAAAAAAAAAAGGGTATGGCAGCAAGAAATTTGTCAACCGTGCTATTTTACAACAGGCATCACAGGTTTAAAGAAAACAACAAAAATAAAGAGAAAAAGCAGAGTAACTTAAGCATTTTTACAAAACGATAATAAAAAAAGACTAGGTGCATTTAAAGATATACAGATAAAACACAAAAGCTGCAAGACACAATGTGCCTTCACAGTTCAAAGTTTCATTCACCATTTTGAAATGCATTTTTGTCAGCCTGCTTCATTACATGGCTGAAGGGTACCACACTATGAACAGTTGCATGGCAATTTTTCAAAAAAAGAATAGCACAGGCTTAGGAAGGGCAGTGGGAAACACACAAATGGAATGTTTTTAAACGACAAGGTTATGCATGGCCTAAGGAACTCTTTGTCTAGACTAAGCTACACACTGGGGTAGGTACCTCTTCTTTATCAGCCTCAATTTCCTGGTACAACAATCCATATCTCCGGTTAGCAATTTCATCTTCAGATAAATCTGAGTTGTTGGTCTCATTGTCTTTAGGACTAGTTGAACTCTCGGTGCTAGCATTTCTGGAATTTCCCATTTGAAACAGAGCCAAGGGTCTAGCTATCTCCTTGCTCAGTCCTGGATTGTTAATGCCTGCCTGCTCCCCAGGATGACCTTGTTTTACTGGTGTCTCCTGAATTTTATTGCCTGTGCTTGCACCTATTTCTCCCCAGCTGTTATCAGTACCTCCTAAGTCTTGTGTAGACCATTTATTACTAATGCCCAACCAAATATTTTCCATGTTACCTTCCTCTGAGTCTTGCTGCTTGGGGAAAAAGGGCCAATTATCCAGTCCATTGGCTTGGCTATCTGACAGATTAGAAAAACCCCAGGAATCATTAGTAACTGTTGGATCCCAGTTTGCCTGCCAGGGATCAGTTTCCAAGGCTTCAGGAACACCACTGCCACTAGGATGCTCTTCAGTGACTGCTGCTGCTGCCCTACCTGTCACTTGGTCTTCTGCATTATCTAGGCAAGGATTACCACAGCCTGTGCTAGCAGCATCGGCTGTCTTGGGTTGCAGTGCCCAAGACATTTGGGCATGTTCAGCATCAGCTTGACCTTCAGTACCAGGACTACCATTTGGGAGGTGGATGATGCTATTGTCTTCAGTTCCTTTACCAGACTCTTCTGCACTGAATAATTCAGCATGACACAGATTGCTCACAGTATCTGTAGAGTACTTTCCTGTGTCGTAAGTTATCTGTAGGTCAACACATGTCCTCATGTTTATACACTCTATGGATGTATTCTCTCCAGCACCACTGTCAGTTTGGTCTAAGGCATCCTTAGATGTTCTTTCATGGTCCTGATCCCAGATACCAAGGATTCTCTCAGGTTCAGTGCCAGTGCTTTCTATAGTTTTACAGTTGTACACTACTATTTTGTCCCCGCTTTCCAGCCCCGTGCTCAACAATGGTATTTCTCCATCTGCCTCCTCAGTGACATTGACCTGTTTGAATTCTTCTTCTCTAGGGTTTTCTAGGTTAGCACCACTAGCTCTCCCAGAATCCCCATCATTATCTTCAAGCGCATGTAAATTTTCTACCTCTGTGCTGACTATAATTTCAAGATCTGATTTTGCTAAACCCTTATGAAGTTCTGCCTCCCTGTTTCCTTTGGTTTCACAACCCTGCTCTTCCAGTTCCTCTGTACCTTCTACCTCCTTGTAGTTAGCTCCGGTCTCTACCTTTTCACTTGGCTTGACACCTGCCCACTCGTCTTCCTCATGCTCTTCCTCTGCCTTTTGCACATCACACGGGAGGGATTCATCCAACAAGCTATCAGTTCCCAGGATGGGTGTCTCAAAACTGGTTATGTTCTCTAAAGGCTGATTGGTCACCACATCTTCCCACAGGACATTTTTGGCATCCAACTGGTCCTCCAGTGAAGTCCTCTGGTTTTCGTTTACAGAAGCTGACCCTGGTGCAGCATCCTCCTGCTCACCTACTGCAGGCCAAACACTAGCAGGCAGAGTACCCATGGATTCGCTTGAGGTTTGCTCTGCCCCATGGGAAAGCAAAGAACCGCCTGCAGTAATTTCCTGGCTGACACTGGGTGTGCTAACATCTAGGCCCCAGCTGAGTGAACCTAGATTAGTTTGAGATCTGTTAATATCTTCTGATGACCCACTGTTTGGGGTTTCCTCCATGACCAGGTTACACAGGGAAAGACTTTTTGAAGAGTCAGGCTTTAAGCAGACAGAAAAGCAAAGAAAAAACACAAGATGAAAAAGATAAAGGCGGACTTGATGAAAAAACACAAAATTTATATTTTACATGAGCAAATTTAATTTAAAGAATGAAGTGACTAAATTAAGCCATTTAAGGAAAAGCTATGTGGTTTTCAACATTTGGAGGCAATAGATTATAATGCAAAAGAGCAGCACTGATAGACAAAACCAGAAAACTATATATTACACCACACTGATTAAGCATGTCTCTAGAGTGGTTGCAGTTTTGGGGGGAGGTTTGCTTACCGGCTGCACCAATTCACTGCTTGTCTGTATAGAATAAAGTCATACATATAAAGTCATGAATATAAAGATATACGTATAAATATATACATATACAGAAAAGAAGACCATGATGTACTTTGTTACAGCAGCAGTTCATTAATTAGCAGTTCCCTAACCAGGAGTTACCAGTGTGGGGAAGGAGCAACAGGTTCTTTCCTTCCACTCCACAGAAGACTAATCCCAGGCCCTTGAATTTTAACCCTCTGCATTACATTATTAAAAAAGTCACATCTTGCTTTCCTCTGTGAGCCACTGACATTTTTATCGCAGGAATCCTATTACATCTCTATTGAAAAGAGAAGTTGCTCTGTGAGACAGTGACAAGGAAGGAAGCAATGCAAGTAGTAGTGGGGCTTGTATTTACACTCAGGCATCACTGCATCACTCAGGCAATAGCGAGGACCCTGAGCATGCAGCTCTGATTCTCCATTATCTATTATTTACATCCACACAGAGTAAGGCATTGAGTCACAAACCTGCTGTCTACATTGCCACTTTGAACAGATACAAATGTTCCCAGGAAGTTCAACAACTACTATGCACTCAACTTATTAAGAGAAACTTTGCAATGAGTATCCCTAATTTCAAACATTTAGCTGTGAAGTCCACTACTTTTTTTTTTAAACTAAAGCAAAGATGAAAAATAATTACAATCTAGAATACTTACACAATATTAAAATATTATAAATAAAACTGCAAAAAGAAGACATTGTTAAAGCTATCTAATGTAAGATTAGAGCAATACATTCACAACACTTCTCAATATTTTAGCTGATCTAGATATTTGCAGCCTTGAAATTCTGGGTAGTCTACATATGTGATTTTTTTTCAGGCTTTATTTAACCTGACTCGATAGAAAGAGACGAACATTTAATATACATCACATATGGTATTTGTTCACAAAACAGTGCTGCAAATCTTAATATATGACAAGCATTCACAGATTTCTGTGCTGGTTGAAGCTACAAAAGGTCAAAAATGAAAGTACCAGACTCCATGTCAAGTCAACCCAGCTAACTCCATGACATAAAGTCAAAAGAAAGCTCACAAAAATGAGTTGTTTCCTTCCTGCAGATCATTGTATCTGATTTGGCACGAGGAGGAAGAAGGAAGAATTCATACAATTTCCTACAGTAGCAGGTTTTTTCTGTGAATAAGTCCAGTTCACTGTATGCACACAAACAAAATTCTCACTTCCTTCCTGAATTTTGAGAAAATGGTTGTCCATTGGATTAAAGTCCTGAGGAACTACACCTTCAGGTAATTAAAACAAGTGATTAACATCCATTATTACACTCTAATACCTGTAATTCAGGCATAGTAAAAGCAACACACTTAGCTATAATGACTGAGAATTTTACTAGCCTAGATTACTGACATCACTTAGGTTTTGTAGGCCAAGCAACAGTGGCTTCATATACTTGAAAATATCATCCTCCATAAATTCTTTATCTTGTCTTTTGGTAGAATCATTGCAAATTTGACTTCAGGTTATTACAAAATCAGAGGCACGGAAATATATACGTCAGGCTTACCGTCCATAGATCCCATGGCAATGTCTGCAAAAAGGAGTGGATAAAAGAGGCTGTGAGAAAAATATAATTCATACACTGTATATCCAAACATTGTGCATTAACTAAGAAGATAATACTTATTTATATGCATATTTATAATACATACATATTACATATTACATATTAGCACATGCGTGCACATGTGTGTGCATGTATCTGCATAATACTCTTTTTGGTTATACATGATGGGCAGTATGCAATGCATTGTGTTATTTCCTATTTCAAAGTAGTTGTTGCTTTCCAGCAAATTCACATTGTCACGTGCATGAGTAATGGCCAGATTCCGAGCTGGTGACTGAATGACTTTCAACACGTACAGGAGCCTCTGCAAGGTGTCAGCTTTAACAAGCTTACATAGGTCAAGTTTTCTAGCCAGTAAAAAAATGATCCAACTATCCACTGGTGTTTTTTCTCACTACTCTGGCACCAGAAAGGAAAACAGTATACTTTTGGGGAAAGAAAACAAGAAAGTTAACCAATATTTTCTTTTTGTCCAGTTGGTTAATTAATGTTAGTGACTTTTAACAGAAGAGCTAAATAGGCAGATGAAAGAAAAGCAGCAGACTTCATGCCAAGTATTTATATCCCACCGCATAAGAAGGAGTTCTGCTGGTTGGCCCCAAAAGCTGTCTGAGATGCTTCAAAATGTATCTACTATATTCACACATAGGTTAAAGCCCACAAAACCTCAAAACCTAAAGATATTCATAAAATAAAATGTGAAACTGAAACATTTGCAAATGTTGAATGTAACATCTAACATTTGTGTGAGAGAAAGGATTGATGCATTTAGCTTCTTTTCTCTCCTGCTTCATATTTTATAAGGACAGAATGGTTCTCTGAACAACTGCTTTGATGAGCAAAAGACACAGTAATAATTCACTACTCAGATTTACAGCATATTAACATCAAGAGCCATTTCACATTCATTTTAAATTGGTTTAAGTCCAGGTATGTGCTGCTTCTGCAGATGCAATTCAAAAGTGTGTGTTCTTACTTTGCTGTAACAGTATTAGCTGAGCATTCCAGCTTTAAGGAAAAATGACAGGTCTGTTCTTAAAGGGCTAAATGGTACAAACCCTAAATGTCTAACTAACTTCCATGAAAAGAGAGATTGCTCATTTTCCATTTTTTCATTTTCCTTTCAACTTTGAGCACAAGGGGGAAGGAACAAACTGAGGAAAGGTGAGACAGAGCACAGCTAGAAAACAGAGAAGAGAGCCAGGCAGGTTTAGAAAGGTCACTTCTGAAGCAGCCATAGAAACAGAAAAGCAATCGAGGAAGGGCTTGCCAGGGCTCAGTTACTGTGGTTTGATCACCCTGGCAGAGCAGTGGAGGGAGGTAATTAATTAAATTATTAATAGAGAAGTCACACCAGGCCTCCCAAGGCATCATGCACAGATGACTACTCGTGTCTTCACATCACTTCTTCAGCAGTTTGCTGAATGGAAAATATCCATGACTGAGGCAAAAGCTACACACACACAAAATATATACACACCACTTAATCTCTTCTTAATCTCTCTATAAGCTCAGGCTCTCCAAAGTCTGCAACCACAGGTTTCATTCTGTCTATGTTGCCACAGCACTGACCCTGTCAAATCCAGTGAGACCAAGACCCAGACACAGGGTTGTCTTCCTTTCTAAAGACATGGTGCTCTGACTCATTCATATGCTCTTGTGGATGCAGACCATCCTTTCTCATATACATACGTTAGGGGGAAAGGTGAAAGAAGAGGAGAGACTGAAGGGGCTCAGTGAATGCTTCTTATGTACCTAGATGAAAACTTACAATGTACTTTTCTATACAGAATTATATGGTACAGTTGAATCTAAAATAACTGTTTTTCACTAAACCAATAAACTCTTCTACAATCTGTACAATATGATGTCGGAACAAATGTGTTCTGTCACAAAAGTTAAATATCTTTTGTTTAACAATCCCACTGCTCAAATAAGCGTTATTACAAAACATGCTGAAAGGGTAGTTAGCAAAGCTACACCTAAAGGTTTTTTGTCACCGGTAAATGCCAAGGAAATTCATTCTCCTTCCCCATTCTCTTCCCTGTTTAGAGGGAGAAAAAAAAAAACCCAAGTAAAATGCACAAAGCTTCTGCTAGAATGACACTTCTAGCAAATCTCAGTGAGAAATTTCAGATAGCATTTGGAATGCTGACAATGCATCATTTTTCTGATAGTGCATATCCCATGAGAGATCACTACAGACCTCATTACATAACTAGCACTGCATGCCAAATAAGAAATTAATTAACTGAGGAAGAGATCAGCAGAGAATCAGGACTATCTCAGCCCTAAACCTGCTTGTCTTCTCACTCCTTTCCCAATGCTGCACTCCTGAACAGCTGATTAGTCCTCTCACATCTCACAGAACAAGCCAGATTAGTGATAGCCACAGGGATAATAGGTCTTGCTAATGATGTATTAATATTGTCTCTTTGAGTACAAGACAGGGATACAGCGATTCTGGCCAGGAGATCTTCCCCACTTTACTATCTGCCCCCTGGGCAGTGAGGGTGAATTCTGGACTTTAAAACAGCAGGTCCTGTAGGGTAAGCCACTGAATACCAGCAACTTAATATATCAGCCTTTTTTATTAATTTTCACATTTTTTCTTTTTTTTTTTTTTTTTTTTTTTTTTTTTATATTGCTGCAAGAAACTACCATGGCAAATATTACTACTAAATGCAGAATTTCTATAATACAACATTCTACAAGGAAACACCCTATTCCATATCCTCAATTTCCTTGAGGTTAGGTCTAAATAGATTTATAGTAAAACCATTCAGATCATTCCACTGCCTGGTACAGAAACTCCATCACAGCAAAGCAATTGCGTGCTGACTCCACGAGACCTAGGTCCCCCGAGGCATCTCTCCAGACATGAAGAATCAAGGTCAGGTCAGAGAAGTTGTCAGAAAAACAAGTACTGGAGAATTATAATGTTTGCACTAAGAGTTATTCTATAGATGGAAAATAACAGCATGCCAAAGTCCAGGCCAAGGTACCAGCAACCATTCTCATCGGCAGACATCTCATTTTACCACCTGACAATTTACTCTCATTCCAGTACATTATCAAGTACAAGGTTACTGAGGGGGAAATATAGATGGTTGAACAGAGCCTCTGAGGAAGATAAAGTTTTTCAGACACTGCAGATACACTGTTAATACACAAGACAAATCTTTGCTACCAAACACAGCATGTTGCATTCATGTGCTTTTGCCTCCAGGCAAAGAGATACCTGAGACATGGGTGAATGACTAACTCCTGTTGGTACAACTTCTGGCTTGAAAGGGTCAAAGTCCAAATCTAGCAAAGATTCCTCTTTCTTAGCTTCAGGTACTTCGTTCTGTTAGAAGAGAAACATAATTCTTGAAAAACTTATCTTTCAAAAGCTTCCCTGGGCAGTAAAATATTAAGAGGCGCAAGAAGAAAATAATTATATCACAGACTTACTAGCTGTTGTGCATGTCAGGAGGGGAGAAGCTCTGAAGATTATCCTGAGCTTTAGTATAATTTTTAATTTTAGGAGATTAACTCTTATGATGCCTTTGATTTCTCTGCAGTACAGCTTTGCCTTTCCAGCCTAAACAATCACAATCCTTTCAAAAAAGTGCTGAGTGTACACTATTTGACTGTGAAGGTCCTTTTAAAGTGCTTTGAGACAGATACCAAAACTAAAGACTACATAAATGGCACACAGTGTTCATACATTCTAATAAGTGAATCTCCCCCCAAACACAAACATTAATAAAAAGCCAATACAGAAGGACATAAATGCCTTTGAATTAAATTTCAATTCTGAACATGAGCACTTACTTACATTTAATGTTGCCCTTAGCTCTAAACTTTAGGAAATATCTCTTTAGAACAGTGAGGCACTGGAACAGGTTACCCAAAGAAGTGTGGATGACCCATCCCTGGAAGTGTTCAAGGCCAGGTTGGATGGGGCTCTGAGCAACCTGGATAAGTGAAAGGTGTCCTTGCCCACAGCAGGTGGGTTGAAACTAGAGGATTTTTAAGGTCCCTTCCAATCCCTTCCAACCCATACCATTCTATGATTCTACGATACGTTCTCACTAAACTGGATTACATGGTAGAGTCTTTTTTTGTTAGCAATTAATAAATTAGCCAAGGCCTCTCAGGTCAACAGAAATATATATATTTTGTTTCAATGGGATACAGGTCTTTCCTGCTGTAAAGTAACCTGAACAAACCTGTGCTTCGATGTAAAATATTAATTAGCTTGAAACTGTAGCTGAGACGCAATTATCACTAATTAAAAATATTCTAGGTAAGCATCTTGGTCTTGGTAAGGAGGCTGGTACTGCTAGTTGTTCAGTTTTTATTAAATAGTGAGAGAAGCTTGTACAACAGGGCAAGTCTGCAACAACAGGGCAGTAAACCAGTAAAATTAGGAGATAATAATAATGATGATGATGACAATGATAGTAAAATAAATGAACAAAGCCTTTCTATTATTAAAACACTTAAGAATATAAACTTTCCAAATTAGTTTTACTATTGGTAAATAGATGTTCAGAGTTAGGTAATAAATGGCTTCCATTATGCCACAAAACACCCAAGCTCTCTGTGTCACCTACAAGCATAGTCAAAATAGCTCCTCAGCCCCTATGTTAGGAAAGACAGAGTAACCTGGAACTTTTCAGTCTGGAAGAGGTGTGCTAGGGATGATATGAGCAGGGTCTATACAAGCGCGAGAGGCACACGGGTTTGGCTGCTCGCTGATTCTTCCAAAGCAGGAAGGCTGATGGCAGCAAAGTTGATGGGGACAGATGCAGAATAAAGAAAGGTGGTGGTGCTTCATGTGGCACAGAGTTCAGCTGGGGATCTCCTTGTCTTCAGGCAGTGTGAATGCGAAAAATGTACACATGCTGAAAGATTGAATAAATTTGTGGCAAAATAGTCTGTTGAGGCTTACTACATACGTAAAAATCATGTTGAAGAAGCCCCTGAGTTGCAAATGACCAGAGGCTGGGAGAATATAGTAGAAGGGCGGGTCAAGAGTATCAACTTTGCTTGCCTTTTTTTATCTTCTTCCCTTGGCCTCTGCTTTTGGCCACAAGTGATGAGGGATAACTGCTCTGACAAACTGAAGCCAGTGTGATAGTGTAGCACTTTAAAAAGTCAAACCCACCATTCCCACCAGTAACCCTCATTATATTCATTCTGACATGCCTTCCATCCAGTGCATTTAGACTTCATCACATACACCCTTGGGGCACTAATGCTCATATGATCATACACCCTGATGAAACAACACAGCATTTGCTGACATATAGTCAGAAATGGATGGAGACATGTTATTTATCTTTCAATGAGGTCTGAGAAAGAAGTTGCTACTTTTGAGGACTGAATCCAATGAATGGTCTTACTTAGGCCATGCGTGATGACAGGTAAGGTATCTGTAGTGACAGGGTATTGACTGCAAAAATTATCATCACCCATAACCCTCAGAACAAAATGAAGAGAACACTTCTCTTAATTTTAGTGACAAAGGCCCAAATAAACATATAGAGTACCTAAGATATCACATTACATGGAGATGTAGGAGAAACAGGAACCTTGGGAAATCCCTCAGTAAGGGAAAAAGCTGTGTCAGGGAGGTCTGCGAAACATCCTGTATTTATTCCACCATAGCATGACAAAGCATGAATAAATGAAACATTCGAAAGAGGTGGCTGTGGCAGAAGCAAAGTTGTACACCTGCGAGGTATGTGCAAGGAATGGAGAAGGCACAAGAAACCTGCAGGAAGTACCAGAACTGCTACCCCCTCTCTGCACACAGTCTGTAAAAGGTTTAAAATAGCCTTAGCAGTTCCCTTCAGAGGAGTCTGACACACTCAGACATGTTAAGTATCTGTAGAGGGCATATAGAGGCCTACAATGTCCAAGCTAGTAACTGGACACTAGGGAGAAACGTGAAGAAAATGAAAGAAAAACAAGGAACACTCATTTCCAAATGACTCTTTCATCCAGTCAACCAGATATCTCATCTTCTCACCTCTTTCTTTTATTTAGCAGTAATTAAATCCATTCTTGACAGTGAATAACCTGGACATGTGAGTTTCTTTGTTGAATCGGTGCAAAAATATTCAACAGCATCAAGCAGAACTGTCTTTCAGCATCTTGCACAACAGCAAATGCATTAGTACTGCTTGGTAAAGAAGGAGGAACAACAAAAATTACAGAATATTTATGTTCCAGAGAAGAAAAGTCTTCTGCCTGTTCGTAATCTGCTCTGAAACACTGGATTAAAGCAGCAAAGCTCTATTCTTCAGCCTGTTGGGTTTGTGTCTCTGCATGAGCAGTGTCTGGGACACCAATAGTGGTCCTTCGGGAAGTCCTGCACCATTAGCGGGCTTCTGCAGGCTTAAGCGCTTCTTCCATACTGCCCAACAGGGGCTTTGGGAGTATAGGAGAAGCCATAAGCACCAAGAGGAATCAGTCAATGTTTCCTGTGGATTCCATGCTATATATTTTCAATAACTGGTTCTCTTACAGTAGGATACAAAATCTATACATCATTTTATTTGGGTATGTCTGTACATACTCAGGGACCTCAGATACACTAAGGATGTTTTAGTGATGGGGGTGGGTTTTGTGGGGAGAGATATGCAGATGATTCACAAGAAGGTGGCCAGGGAATGAACAGTTTAGGTCATTCCCAAGTCATTGACTGCAGAGGAGGGAAGGACATAAATTACTCACTGAAGGGAGATCCATTTTTCCTTGAGAGACAAGGAAAAGATTTCAGTTCTCAGAAGCATGCCCCACCTTTATCATCCCATTCCATTTTTATGCCAATCTCTTATAGAAAGGATGTAAATATTCTGGAAATGTGACTTACACTCATTTAAAGCCCTGTTCCAGTGTCATCTCTTAATGGAAAAGAAAACCAGTTCCATTTCTGCTTCCCCAGCCGGTCTGACATATGAATGTTAGTTGGATACAGTATTTAATGCAGGGAGACACATTTAGCACAGGTTACACCAACTCTTTACCACTGATGTCCAGGCTCATGCGAACAGAGTAGTCAACTCAGGGTACAATGGTGCAACAGAGCTGCCATCTCCCTTCAGAAGGAATGCCTAGCAGCAGCTGCATTCTAGGAGTTGCCTTTAATTCTTTAATTGCATGGGGACTTTACTATAAATAACTTTTTTCTCTTCCAAATAGATCCCTACAGACAGCAATGCCTCTTTCTCCCCTCCCCAAGAAAACAAAGCAGCATATAGTCAATTTGTATAAAATAACTTTTTCATTGCTGTGCCTACATTCTCCTGTGTTGTCAAACAAATTTGTACAAAACCAATGATTCACATGAAAATAAAAATTCATAAACATTCTGAATAAGCTTCAGATCTACATATTTCTCCACAGTCTATCAGACACAAGCTCAGATTTCAGAGTTGCAATTACCATAACAGAAAGGGTCCATTATTGAACAACCAGCAATTAACCATAACTATGTAAAAGCTGAACAGTTGAATACAAATTTTACAGACTTACTTGACACAACTCTGGCTTTTCTGTTTGTTATATGCAACTTTTAAAAATTTTGGAATAATGAGATAAAACTAATTTTGATTACTTCTCGTCTGTGTAATGTTTCAATGAACAAAACTAAGTGAATGAATAAGCCAGCTGAAGCAGCCTTTTATGCCTCTAAAAACCAGCCAAGTTCCATTTTTAAAAAAACACTCAAAAGAAAAAAGGAATATTTTTAATGATTTTGATGAAGGAAACAGAAATAAAGAAGGATCACTGTAAAGTTCCATTGAGATGCTTAGGATTAGAAAAAAGCATTTTAGATAAACTCTCAGCTTATAATGCCACCTGGATGTATTTAAATCTCAAACACAACTGTTTCACAGTATTTTTAGTCAAGCCTCTCAGGAGATGTCTCATTTTTTTCAGTATGCTAGCAGTGTTAGCCCTTTTGAGTGATAATGTGTGACTTGTTCAAAGATAAAACACCATATGGTAAAACACCCTTTCAAGAATACAGAAAATGATAATTATGCCTCTGTCTTCTACTTGCACCCTCGTCCTCCCTTCTACTGAAGATCAGCCCCAAGGGCACTACCTTGGAGAACTTAGGGTGATTACAAGGTTGGACCTGTAAACCATTCACTGAAGCTTACCTGTGATGGGGTTGTCACATTGATTTCTGGGACAAAATTGTCATCAAATAAATTAATGATGTTCTCCTGTTGCAACTCCTTCGTGGGTGTGAGCTTAGGCAGTGGTGGGACTGGCGGACCTTTCCTCAGCTAGGCAGACAGCAAAAATGTCACAGATTAGTTCAGGGATAAAAGCTATAAGATAGGCCTAAACAAAGTGTTTTAGGTTTTTATCTCCACTGCTTCACCCTAAATAAACCATGGGAATAAGCCATATGTTGAAAGGAACTGTTTAGTTGTTCACCACCAAATGCCTTGAAATAAACATTGTGGGAAGAGCAAAACAACTCTATATTTCAAACTGCTTCAGACTCAAAGTATCAGAGTTCATATAAAAGCAATTCTTGGTTTTTTTTTCTGCTGCAATAGGGCACACAGTGCAAAACACTTGCTCTCCTATGCAGCCCACAGCTGGAAGGATGATACTGCACAGAATCAAGTCTCTGCAGCTTTTCAGCTTCTTGAGTTCATTTGTGTTTAGCTTTGGTATTTTGTCCCTGCCCACCTGTTGCTACTTTTAAAGCATACTTAATGCTAAGACCATATAATTTCTAGGAACCAAAGGTGCTTAGTTTACTAATTCTCCCTGCTCTCCAGAGATTCGCATAACTGTGACAAACTAATTGCTTGGAATAATACCAAATAGTATTGGATAATTTTTAAATCTATCAAAATATCAAGAAAATAAATCCATAAAATAATCCTCAGGTGGTATGGTGATATAACACCATTGGCACCAATGAGACTGAGTCCTACCAGATGAATATTCAGACAGTCTCTTTTGGGAGACCAGAGAAAAGAAGCATGCTCATGAATGCAAAATTAAACCTCTTCTGATGTGTGCCCAGCATAGAAATAGCATTCATCACAGAAGCTATCCCAATTCCAAAAACATCTGCAACAACAACACAAGTCTTTGATGAAGTATCACATGTACACTATAGATGAAACTGATGCATGAAACTGATTATTCTTTTACCAGTACTGGTGAGAATAGTGATTCCAACAGTGTCAAACTTCTCAATCCAGTTAATAACAACAAGTATGACTTTAATTATCAGTATTTAGCACAGCAGTATTTAAGCTAGCTTTATTATTTACTGTTTTAGAGGTTGGCCAGACCAGTGATATCATTGGCTAATTTTTCAGAGGGTAAGCATAAATTTGAAGATGAATGAAGAGTAGAAATATATAATGGACAGAAATTCACAAGGAGGTTTTAGAAACAGGCTTTTCCAACTGTCACTGCTGGGATATGGGTCCTTAGAGACAATGCAACTTTTAATGAAGTATTTTGCTTTGTCACCGCAAGTCCCACCAATTCACCAGGCACCTTAAAAATTCTTCATTCCCCCTTATATAAAAACCATTTTCCATTCACGTCATGACACAGGCATGAACAACTAATGAACAGAACAGACTGCAACAGAACCAGTGGCCTCCCTGTCATTACTCGGTCACAGCCTAGATAAAAAGTCCACCATCTCAGCTATCTTTCACTGCACAACAGGCCAGCTTCTCCTGCTAGGTATTCGCTTACCTGTGTGGGTGACTTAGGTCGGGCTGGTGCCGGAGATGCTGGTGCCAGCATATGATTGGGACTAGCAGTAGGGCTAGGCAGGGGAGAGACCTCCTCTGGTGGTGACGGTGTTTTTGCAAAGCGGAGTGGACCTGAATCACTAGACAGAAGCAAAGCAATATATATCTTGCTGATTTATCCTTGACAATTTGATGCAACAGTTGAACTGCATCCCTGATGTAATGCCAGTGACCACAAGAGGCAGTACACGCTGGAGATGAACTAAGTAATTTTATAATGATTGAAACTAAAATTGCAATTAAATGCAATTAAAAATCAGTTATCTACAGTGTCAAAGGAAGCTTTAATTTTGAATCATCTTGATTTTTGGAACATCTGTTTACCTGATCATTATAACTTGAAGGAAAAAGCATACCTGCATTTTTTCAGATTCTGTACTTGAAATACCATTTCATTTATAAGTTTATAACTATCATAAAATGTGAGAAAGATTTATTGTCTTCATTTCACACGGTTCTCAGAATAAAAGACTCTAAAGATTAAAAAGCCCATAGGAAGGCATAACAATGAATAATGCAAATAATTTTAAAAGCTCAGCAACTTCAGAAAGGTTTCAATAAAACACAGCCAAGATTACTATAAACATATCACAATTTAGAAGAACAACTCACCACAACTATAAACAAGCAGCAAAGTGACTTCAACAGAGCTCTGCTGATACTAAGAAAAGATCTGATGAAGTCCTAAGAACACATCTGCTCCTTCTAATGAAAGAACCTGGTGCAAACACTGAGATAATGTTGAGCTACCTAAAAATGCTGAAAGCTTATACTCAGGGAGGCTATAAACTACAGCACTCAATGTGTACTTGGTAAGAGTGACTTCTACACATCTTCAGGGAAAGCAGAAGCACTACCTGACTGAGACCACAGCATAAACATAAGTCTAACACAAAAAATTTGTTCTTTGAAAGGACAAGCTTAGCTCACACTCACCACCTCTTTCTGTGGAAATATTAAAAGAGAAAAAATAATCAGTCATTAAGAAATTTCTTTCCCAGATACAATATTTACCTTCAGGACATTCAGTAGCATACAAGTTTTTAGGATCTTTCTTTTTATACAGTTCTTTAAAGGAAATATTACTGTACTTGTCTAGTATCCAATTCTCATGCATCTAAAAAGGAAAGCTGTTTTATCTTATGAAGACCCACTCCATAATAGACTTTTAGAGAGTCATCACTAATAATGGAAGTCAAAATCTATCCAGAGTTTCACATAAGGCTCTGTGAATGGTACAGCAAAAGAGAGTAACATAGAAACTGAAAAAATAATGCATTTTTAAAAAGCATTTTTAAAGTAAGTTGAGATAACACTGCGTTAATGTATGTCTAGTTATTTGCAGCAAAAATTATCTTCTCATTAATGGAATAAGTAATTCAGTAGGAACAAGCATGTGCATGTTGGACGTGGTCTAGGAGACAGGTGGACAAAATATCTGTTTTTTTACAAAAACTGTTTGAAATCTCTCAACACTACATTATTTTACATCTCACAAAAGTATTTTACAAATCCTTTATGGAAACATAGTCCAGTTTGTGAATCCATCCTAAAGGGGCTGGAAGTGTTTATGCATGAGCTAACAGCTCTGGAGGCACTATGTAAACACATATTATCATGGATTACCACTGAAATAATCCAAAACACAAATTTTTGTCATGTCCTTATAAAGTAGTTCTAAATTTTGCATTAGGGAGGAAGGTTCAATATTTCACTCTTTGTTCTTCCAAAGTGAGATTAAAACAAATGTAGGAATAACTGCCATATGTTTGAGGCAGATGTTATGTTGTTTGGTCAGTCTTAATTGTTGCTAATTTAAATACAGTTTGAGAGCAAATTAGCAGTAGCTATAACACTGTTCTGGTTGCTTCTGATTAGCTGAGATTGAATGGAAATTCAGGCCTTATGTATTAACTCCAAATACCACTGCGTCTTGGTAAGTCTCACTGTTTTACAATTTTAACCTTTTCTGCATATCACTATTAGAGTACTGCAAGATCAAATTATGGCAGAAAGGCTATTTGTCAAAAGCAAAAAATCAAAATACTGTACTGGCATCCACTGACCTCAAGAAAGCACCATCTTATTTTAAACTCTTTTTGCTCATGTGCTTTAAGATAAGATTTCTCTTGAAAGCCTTTAAAAATATGGTATTTTGTGACATTCTCTTTACTTCAGCTTTTCTGCTTTTATGATGCACCCTCAGATCTTGACTTTTCCCCATGAGCAAAAGAGATAAAAGCTGACTTTCAAAGGTTGGGATTCTCACCTATAATAGGAGCTATAAACACATCTAAATATTTCAAGGCTTTAAAAAACTGTAAGAGTTAGCAACATTGCTGTAAACCAAGTATCTGAGAATAAATAAGCTGCACACTTGGTTGCTGCAAAATTGGTGTAACAGTCTACAATGAATTAGGCTATATTGAAACAGCTTTCATTCCTTTTTTTTTTTTTTGGTGAAAGGCCTTTTTCAAAAAAAAGTTGGTGAGAAAGTGTGCTTTGCATTTTTACTCCTATTGATAAGAACTTCATCCAAGGTACCTTCATCTATCATCCTGAACAAACAACACTCATCACCACATTGTGCAGCAATCGCTACACATGGTGTAGGTGATTGCTACATATGCTGAAACCCACAAAGCCTACTGCAATGTAATTCATTAAAAAAAAGCAGTAAATTCACCTTGGTGCCCCTTGAATGGTGAAGGCCTTGTCTGCATGCTGATCCCCCAGCTTTGTCATCACTTCATATAGTTTGTGACATAGCTGTGAAAACAAAACACTTGCCTGAGTTTACGTGAATGACTACAGTCATGATTAAAAACACAGGTGATAAATCTGGTCTGATAACTCATAACCTGGTAATATATAATCTGATGGCTTTACACTATAGTATAAATCCTTTCAAAAATTCTCAGTGCCATGTACAACAAAAGCCTAAATGGAAACCTAGCAAAATCCATAGAATCAAAAATAATAGCAGTTCTTCAAAAACATAAGTTGTTTTTCAGCAAACAAGTTCATAAGTGTGCCTGACTGCTATGTGAAGTCTGATGAAGGAGGTCACTGGAAATTTAGAGCAACATGGGTAGCCAAGAAAATTCATGTTTTCCGGTCAAAAACCTAATCCCAATTTACATAGCACTTCCGTAAAGCCAGTTTTTAAAAAAAATTTTGGTTCCAATTAGTAGGTTACTATAGATAATACACTGCCACTTAGCCAGGCACATTCAAAAGATCCTCACTGAAACCACCTGATTTGCCTAACAGTCACAGATATAATGCTGCACTGCTGACAATATATATAGCAGACTTGAAGGGAATGCTTGACATGTTTTTCTTGTACTGATTAAAGCAAAGAGGTGATTAGAAATTGGACATGGTAAAAATACTGAAGGCAACAATAAATTAGCAAAGTAGAAAGTGAATTTAGTGCTACAAGTGATAAGGCACTATAATCCAAAATTGTAGGGGCTGCTCTTCCCTTAAGGAGAGAACAAATATGACACATAGAAATAAATACAATGGTTATACTACAAATCTGTACTTACGGCAAATTCGCACATGTGCCTCTGCTAGATTTTTACCACAAGACATCTGTTTGCTGTCATGCATATATATCATAATCCATTATACATGAGATAGTAATTTTTACTCACTAAAGCTATTTCCTTGTGAAACTTGGCTTCAAGGCTGGATACATTTTTGAAGGTGTTCACATAGAAGCCAATTCGTCTATAAAGGATAGCACAAAGAAAGGTAAAAGAGAATAAAAGATATGAGTGGGAGGCCCACAAAGGTAAATTAATTTCCAGATTACAAGCAACATTCTTGACTATTACTCTCAGCAAAGTAAATAACTGAATGAAATGTCAAAATTTCAGACTAGTTTGTTCATGATTATTTCTGTTCATGTTGAGAAACATCATATTTCACACCAAACAGTAAACCAAGTTGAGACTACTACAGACTGGGAGGCCTTCAGCGTGTTTTAGAGAAGGGAAGAGTGGAAAAGGATGGTCACAAGTGCAGTATGAGCACATGGGAGGCAAGGTGCTCTGGGCAGCCCATCTCCCACCAGACAGCACACTAGATGCTATTGCAGCACCAAGGTGATGAAGTTGCTTCTGGGGTCAGCTTTAATGTATACAGCTCAGTATAGCCCAGGGCTGGGTGTCCCATGCTCAGTCCTCCTTAAAGAAATCAGCCCTGAAACACATGCACACGTATGAAAGAGAAAATACTTTAATACAGATTAGACATTTTTGCACATATAGTCAAAAATCTTCTACCTTTCAGAAGCAGAAGGTGTTTTCTTAGGTTTTGTATTATTCTTTTTCCTATTTAAAACTTTCATGTGTGATTTCCCTCAACTTTTATTAAAAAAGTAATCTTTGGAATAAAAATAAGCCTGAAAAATGTCAACTCAATTTTCTTCCTGAAGAATTGTAATAACTAAAATAAAGGACTCTGAAAGCAACTGGTTTCTAAATTATGCCTATTGCTCAAATTAAATTGTACCTTTCCCTGAGACTAGTTAGTGGGCAACACATATTGAAACAAAAGGGTCCTTACTCTAAATCATTCATATGCAGTTTTACTCTTAGTAGGCCCATAAAACAAATATCTTGAAGTGCTAAGAAGATTTTCAACTGAAATAGGCAGAAACACAGCAGGAAAACACTCTATTGATCTGAAATTAAACAGGATTTCATTTAGAAGGCATAAAAGACAAAGGATACTTCAGTGACTCACAATACATTTCCATTCCAGATTGTCAACTGTTAAAGAACACAGGACACTAATGAGATGCTTCTTTTTCTACCAATTTTGTTCTCCCATTCATATTGTCTGCACTTTCTGAATAAACACAATTCATGACTAAACATCTTGAACGAATGATCTATGCCATCAAATCCTTTTACATCACAGACATAATCAGTGCAAAAGTATGACGTGTATTCTGACGTAGTTATAACAAAAAGTGACCTGTAAGTAGACCCAAATCACCGTAGACTATTCTGTGCTCTATCATAGTTATTTACTCACAAAACGTAGACCCTTTTGCACCTCAGAATGAAGATATGGTAATGAATGTGAAGTGATGATGAATCTGAAATGTGAATTCAGTGATACACTGAAGAAAATCAGCACTTACAGTAAGTATATTTTGGAGCACTTACATACAGTTTTCCTTTTATTATTTCAAAAAGACAATGGATGCAATCTTTAAGAATCCAGCAATGCATTTTCTATCGGCTCATTAAAATCCCCTCATTCCCTTTCCTTAGTCCACGTTTAGGCCTTGCAGACAATATCTGTCTAGGCTTACCGTGACCACAGAGATGGTAACTCTTCTTGTAAGTCAGTGTTAAAGTCTTCAAACACTTTCTGTGCTTTTTGAAATTCTTCTTCTGCCTAAACCAAAATGAAAAGCGTTACTTCTGCAATCACTACAACATAGCAAAACCTGCCAAAATTACTTTTGTCTGTTTTTTTTTGGTGGGTCTTTTAAAATTTTTATTTAAAAAGGATGTGATTCAGTCTCATGCCATAGAGGCCAACATAGGATTTGCTGTGCCCTCAGTCTCATCAAGAGAGACAGTTAAGGCTCAAACAGGACTCATTTGTAGAAGACATTGTGTCCACAACATGCACTGAAGTTTTCAATATACATTTACACTTCAAGATATCATTTCCACTTCTAAGAGAGCAAATTGTTCTGTCTCTGCACAGACAAAAAAAGCCACCGAAGTTCCCTAAGTCTTTTGCCAGCATGTTTCTGTTCGTGCTACCTTGGTAATTCTGCCTTCGTCTTTTCTTTTTGAACTCTGTAGGGCTTCTAGATGATGCCTTGCACTGTCATAGTCCACTAGCTTCCTGCTTCGTTTTGCAATGCGAGTCTGCACAGGGATAGAAACGAAAGTAAGGATGAAGAGCACTTTTTTAAAAGCTACTTTACTTACGTTGTCAATTAAATTTTAGACTTACTTTTATTCTCCCTTATTTGCTGTTCATATCAGAATTATTATCACAGAATATGCCCAGTTGGAAGGGACCACAAGGATCATTGAGCCCAACTCTTACCCCACAGAGGACCATCCCCGAAGTCACACCATGTGCCTGAGAGTATTGTTTGAACGCTTCCTGAACTCTGTCAGGCTTGGTGCTGTGACTACTTTCCTGGAGAACCTGTTCCAGCACCCAACTACACTCTGAGTAAAGAACCATTTCCTAATATCCAACCTAAACCTCCCCTGACACAACTTCAGGCCATTCCCTCAGGTCCTGTCACTGGTCACCAGAGAAAAGATCAGTTCCTGCCCCTCCTGTTACCCTCATGAAGAAGTTGTAGACTGTGATGAGGTCTCCCCTCAGACTCCTTTCTCCAGGCTGAATGGACCAAGTGACCTCAGCCACTCCTCATACAGCTTTCCCTCAAGGCCCTTCACCATTCCTTGCCCTCCTCTGGACACTCTCAAACAGCTTAATATCTTTCCTATATTGAGGTGCCCCAACTGCACACAATATTCAAGGTGAGGTCACACCAGAGCAGAGCAGGACAATCCTGTCCCTGGACCAGCTGGTGATGCTTTGTCTGATGGCCCCCAGGACATAGTTGGCCCTCCTGGCTGCCAGGGCACTGCTGACTCATATTCAACTGGTCACTGACCAGGACCCCCAGGTCCCTTTCTGTGGCACTGCTTTCCAGCATCTCATTCCCCAGTCTGTATGGACATCTAAGATTGCCCCATCCCAAATGCAGAATCCAGCACTTTCCCTTGTTGAACTTCATATGGTTGGTGATTGCCCAGTCCTCTCATTTGTCGAGGTGTCACTGCGGGGCTTCCCAGCCTTCAAGGGAGCCAACAGCTCCTCCCAGTTTTGTGTCATCTGCAGACTTGCTCAGTATCTCTTCCAGTCCTGCATCCAAGTCATTTATAAAGATGTTGAGGAGCACAGGGCCTAAGACGGAGCCCTGTGGAACCCCACTAGTGACAGGTCACCAGTCTGATGTTACCCCATTCACTATCACCCTCTGTGCTTGACCCATGAGCCAATTGCTCACCCACCACATGATGTGTTTATCCAGCTGCGGGCTGGACATTTTGTCCAGAAGGATACTGTGAGAGACAGTATCGAAAGCTTTACTGGAATCCAAAAAGATGACATCAACTGGCTTCCCTTGATCATCTAGGTGGGTTACCTTGTCATAGAAGGAAATCAGGTTCTTTTCATGAAGCCATGCTGGCTGTAACCAATGACTGCATTGTCCTCCAGGTGTTTTTTCAATACCTCCCAGAATAATCTTCTCCATAACTTTACCAGGCACTGAAGTGAGACTGACAGGCTTGTAGTTTCCAGGGTCCTGCTTCTTGCCCCTCTTGAAAATTGGGACAACATTTGCCAGCTTCTACTCAAGCTGGGACCTCTCTGGATTGCCAAGACTGCTCAAAAGTCATCAAGAGAGGTTTTGTGATGACATCAGGTAGCTCTTTTAGGATTCTTGGATGAATCCCGTCAGGGCCCAAAGGGATCCAGCTGGAGCAGGAGATCCTGCACAATTTTAGCATTGATCGTTCTTGCAGTCATGGTGCTCCAGCTCAGGGCACTGAGATCCCGTTGGTCTGTCACCCACGTTGAAGACAAAGTGTTAAACACCTCTGCCTTGTCTCTGTCCCTGTTTGTGAGGTGACCATCTTGATCCTGTAATGGGCCAATGATATTTCTGTACTGCCTATTGACATTAATATATTTGAAAAAACTCTTTTTAGTGTCACCAACATTTCTGTCCAGCTTCAACTCCAGTTGAGCTTTGGTCACATGAACTTTCTTCTCATGTCACTTGACCTTGCTACCTTTTTGCCTTATTTCCATGAGAAGATTCCTGTTCAGCCAAGCCGGCCTTCTGCCTCACCTGCCTGACTTTCAACATTTGGGAATTGCCTGCTCCTGTGCCCTTATGAGGTGATGTTTGAAAAGAGACCAGTGCTGATGAACCCCAGCATCTGCAAAAACATTTTCCAGGGGACCTTACTAATTCCCTGAGCAGCCTGAATCATGCAGGAATATGGAACAGTAAAAGAGACAAACTAATCACCTTATTTTAACTAATCAATTTATAGACAGTTTGGAATGGGGGTTTTGTGGGTGTAGGGCTTATAGGCCTTAGAACTAAGATTCCAACGTTATGTAAGACTTTTCATTCTCCCGAACAAGTGAACCTGGTAAACTCATGGTAATACAATCTTTTTCCCTTATATATAGTGTGGAAAATTAGTAATTAATGCATTTTTTTTAGAGTTGGAAAAATGCTAAAATATTATCCCAGAATATTTTGAATTGGAAGAGATCCACAAGGATCATCAAGTCCAACTCATACAGAGACTGAACACACAACCCTGGTATTATTAGAACCATGCTCTAACCAACTGAGCTAATCTCAGGGTATACTTCTAACTTTAGTTGTTTTGACACATAACTAAGACAATTGGAGTTTATTGTATATATATACTTTGATATAGACTTTACAAAGCTATATATTATACGCAAATTTCACATGCTGAGAGGGCATAAGCACAGTTGGATTTAAAAGCGAGTTTAGGACTGTACATCAGTAATATTAGTATTTTTTAATTAATTTTTCATTAGTCCCTGATGTACAAGACAAATGTGATGACTGTGTGATACCTATTCAATCACAAACCATCATAAAAAATTTCCAGCTATGTCCATAAAGTCATATTCAAATATAAAAGTATCTAACTGTCACCTCTAATAATTCTTTATCCCCACACATTTAATTTACAAGTCATTTAGCTGGTCTGTATGCCAGACAGGCATCTGGGAGAGGCTAGAATCTGCATAACATTCTCTACTGATGTGTATTACAAAATCTTTTGATCACTAATTAGAAGATAGAAACCATGGCTTAGATGCGTGAAAGATACTTGCAGGTGCATCTAGCCAATAACAAAAAGCCTGTTTGCCATATAATTTGTCTAGCATTTTAACAGCTGAACAGCTTAATGTGTCCCTATTAAAGTCAGTAAAAATTATGTCATACCAAAGAAACAGGAGCAGGAAAAAAACATAAAAGTTTCCTCTACAAAGGTTAATTTACTTCCAGGTACTAATGCATGAAAAATATTTTTGTTCACTTGAAAAATCAGCATGGCCTAATATCAGGGATTTACTTACAGAACATCTTGTACATTACAGGAGAGAATGATTTTAGTCTTCCCCCCTTTCTCATTTTTCTTTTCTTGTAATCTCATCTTCTATTTATTTTGCAACTCAACAGCAATTTTACAAATTGTCTTTATAGAAAATCATTACTCTACTTTGATATCAGGAAATTGTCCTAGATATGTATCCAAGGTTAACAGCGACCCATCCACCAGTTTTTGATGGAAGTCTTCCCAAAGTTCATCACATTTCTGAAAAGGCAGAGAGAAAAATGTACTTAGTATTTTAATGTCACTTTAAGCCCAGGAGAAATAAAAAATGTAATTGGCAAAGATAAATATTTCTGAAGTTTTAGAATCTTCTTTATGGCAATAAATCAGAGCACACTCATAAGATGAATGAAAAGGAATACCTTGACATTGAAAATGTAATTCACAACAAAGTAAGATTTAGCTTAATAATTAGTTTGTGTTTTCATTACTTCAAATAATAACTGCTATGTGAAAATAAGGATATCACGAGTTCAAGGTGTTCCTCAGGGTTTCCTGAGGATTCCTGAGGTCAAAGGCGCAGATTCTGAACCTGCCATAGTTCTTGCATCTAAGTATATTTGCTGATCGTGAACCTTCCTTACAGAGAAAGGAAGTACAACTAAAAATAGAAGAGTAAATAAAATAAAGGGAAAGGTCTTTCCAGTTCTTACTTTCTTGGCCATTATGGTTCATATGATGATATGGTTGATGCATAGACAAGAACTCTACTTCGCACTACTGGAGAACTGGGATGACAGATATGAAATATCCCAACATCAGCAGGCAAAATAAACAAAATTCACACCCTGCCCAGCACTATCCACATCCTCGCCTCCCCCAGGCCCTGAAGGTATTGTTCTTTTCCCCAGTTCCCAGCCCCCTTTGGAGCTCTGGGGTAGTCACCAAGAGAAATCCCTTGTAGTTTTCTGGTTTTTAAGAGTATGTTAATGCAGCTCATGTGACAAGGACTTATTCCTTACTAGAAGCAAATTCTGTTACATGGACATAGTGCTTGGGTTCTCAATTGAACAAGTCATTAGCACGCATGAAACATCCTGATTCCCCCTTCTTTGCACATTTCTAAAATCACTCAACATCCTCCTTTGATGGGAGGAAGGTTAAAGGGTGTGAGCACTGCTCTGCAGTGCTGGGAGTCTGGGAGGCTATTCCCTAGTGTTCATTTTATCATAAGCTACTATAGGGCATATTTTAAATACTGTGTGATGCCAGTCTTCAGTTCATTTATCTCCTACTCTAAAGGAGTCCCTAATGAATTTTTACAATCTATTAAACATGCTTAAAAGAAATACCTAATTTATTAACACAATATTTAATCAAAGTGGCCTACAGAGTAGCATAGCATTAGATCATAGCAAGCAACTGCCAGTTTTGAGCATTTGCCTTTGTACCTTGCTGATACATATTTTGGACAAATTAAAGTAATGAAGGTTTTCTGAAAGCTAATGGACTCAAACAACATTGCTGAAGGGTCCTTTAAGCTATCATCCTTCCTACCATACAGAATAAGGTCAATTATGTGGATCCCTTTTGGAATGATCATTTATATCCTAGACTGAACAGATACATAATTCTTCTGTACTCTAGGTTGAAGGATGCATAAATTCGCATTTGTGACTATGTAGGTAAAAAAAATCAAGAGATTTTGTAATATTGCTCATGAGTTTCTTATTAAGAAGACATACCTAACATTTATCTTTACATCTAATAGAGCTTAAGATCCAAATTATGGTCCTTTCACACACAGCTACAAATTTCTGAGTGCAAAATCTAGTAGTCTCCAGACACAAGATGAGGTGCTACAGCAAGATGCAGCATGAGATTTTCCAGCTGTTTAATCTAAAAAAATATAAATGGTATGGGATCTAAAATTATACAGTTTGGAAGTTGTGTGCTTTTCAAATCAAAAACACGTCATGTCTTCAGCAGCAGGGAAAGGTAGGAGATGGCAGCCACAGAGAAGCAAAGCTTACAGATAAGCAGATTTGGTAAGACTGTAAGTTCTGTACTGCAGTTTCTTGTTAACTATATTATCAAGGAGGCCTTGCAAACTGAATGCCAGTTGGCTAAAAGCTTCACTGACAAACTGTTTCAACTTCCTTGTCACCACCAGCACATTTGCTGACAGGTTTCCCCCAGAATTAAGGCTGTTTAAGCAAGCAATTCAGAGCACCTCAAGTCAAATTCCTGCAGTGTCATCTAGAAAAGCCTCTTCTCTAATCACTGGAGGAAGTTACAAAGGTGAAAATGAATAATGTCCTGCAGCCTAATTTACCCTTTAATTCCATAGTCTTTTCAGAGACAGGTGAGTATCTCATCAGATATCCTGTTTAGTGCCACTAGCTCAAAAGCTGTTACACACCACACAAGGATAAGCAGATTTGATTATTTTAAACATTCATTTGAATTGAGAATCCTGATTGTAAAACTGCACATAAGATACCTCTGTCAATCAGATGCTATCAGGACCAACTCTGCGCACACTGACGTTGACCTCAGTGGGAGCTTATATGAGCTAGTTTGTAAAACAGACACTTCAAGTGCTGCTTCTGGTCAGCAGGAGCTGCATTTCACAAGACCAACAATTTATATGCTGAGAAAACAGGATTTAACATGCAACAAAGAATTAAGGTGACTTTCAGATACACACTTCTCCTCAACAGCTCAGATAATCCATTTGCAGCTGAAGTACCTTTTCCCTCTTTTCATGCATCTTACCTCTCCAATCATTTTCACATCTTCACGCCCGTACCAGTCTGGCTCATAAACTTCATGAAGAGACTCTGTAAGCTTCTTTGAGGCATCTTGCATCCCTGCAATCAGACAGAAGGAGGAACATATAACTGCAAACTACAAGAAACAGTTGCTAAATATCTTTATTTTCACCCACATGTACCACTATTCTATTCCCTCTGGCAAATTAAGAAAGAAATGCCTGAAGTTGGGGAGAGTACTGTAATGGACCAGATTTTATTAAGAATCTTGTATGCTCACCCAGTAGCTTTACAAGTTTTTGGAGCCCAGTGCTTATTTAGGCTTGCAGTGAGGTGGTGCTTGCAGAGAAGCACCACATGCTAAGCCAAACTGATCAGTCACTTTTGGAGCTTTTGCTACCACAGGTGGAACAAGGACAAGGACTACTGATGATAATCACTCTGTAATACACAGAGGAGCTGGCTTAAATATGAAATGGTTTCAATGAAATTATGAGAAGGAGCCTAAGTCTATCTTCAGTGAGATCCATTTGACCCCAATGAATATAAAAAACACCCTCAGTAAAGGCACTGCCTTTCTATTTTCATGGAGCACCAATCCATCAGATGCTGAATATGTTTCTGAACCCAGTGAAACCAAACAGATCTCACCTAACTTGAAAAGAATTCAGAATCAGTAATTTTAAAATGATGTCTTTTATTTCAACTTCTTTGCAAAATCCGAACAACGCTGTTAAATTTTTTACTTAGCATTAACTTTTTTTAAAAAGGTACATTTTTTTATCTAACCAAAAAGGATTCCTGAATAAAGGGGATTTTTTTTCCTTAACAGATGCCAAATTACAGTAAAATACAGATGATCGCATATTTCCAGGCAGAACTCATTTAAAATCTTTAATGACACTGCAAATTAATCAACTCAAGAAGTAAGACAAAACCAGCACAGCATCACCATGTTTAAAAAGGCTGTTTCTCTCCACTCAGGGTGAACACACAGACCAGGAGGGTTCACTCATCCCTGTTTGCGCTCAATCTTTTATGATACCTGAACTTCTGCCCTTCAGCACTGTGTGATAAACCTGCCATGTATTGTGGCAGGCAGGCTGGCACAGCTGCTAGATAATCCCTCCTGCAGCTTCCACTCAGCTCGGTCACAGACCAGGCTGGCACAGAGCACCTTTCCTCTGCACACTTTCTTTCTGAAGTACTACAGGGCTTGGCCATATATCTGCTTAAGAGAATAAGTAAAAGACACTTAATACCCCGTGCTTGAGTCATATCAAAACTGCACCAACTTTTACACTTTTTTCAGTTCTGAGAATCGGGTAATCCTCCATTCCACTACATTCCCGTAAAAAACATCAGCCAAATCCAGCTGCAGTTTAAAGCAAGTGGGCATTATAGTACTTGGTTTCTTCAGTCAGAGCCTTCAGTCTGAAATTTCCAGGCCAAGATCATCCATTGCACTCCTTTCCAACTGCACCCATACCAGGTTTACTGCACTACCCCAAATGAGTGCAAAGATAAATACCAATCCAATGAATTCCTGTTCTTTTTCATGTCTGTGGGCATAAACTTATAATGCCCAATGATATTTTTATCTGGCTTGTTTTCATATAGAATTATTTCTTATAAACTGATATGCATTATTCAGCACTAAAATAGAGGATTAGTGTCTCAGTCATAGACTGCAGGCTGTTTCTGCTGGTTTTAACTGCTATCATTGAGAAAGATAAATTGTTACAAGCAAGTCATTAAAGTACTAAGAAATGTGAAAAGAATTTTTACTGCTGATGAACAGTTAGAAATTTATACTTAATATCAATTGTTTCATTCAGTACTGCTTCTTGGTAATTGGATCATTTATTCAATAACTAAAAATGCCAAAATATTTTAATTGCTTAGGAAAAATTGCTAAATAACCCAATTACTGAAGTCTGAGCCTCTTGGATTAAATCACCCTCTTTCTCTGGCAAAGAGTCCCTGTTTCCAGAACCCCAAAAAACTTCTAGAGGCCCCCATGTGATAGGTGGTGGCAGTGCAGAGACATCCCCACTAAACACTCTAGGGGTAGCAGAGGGTAGGCAACTCTTTACCATCACAATTCCAATGTACTCAAGCTCCCGTTTAGACTGGCCTGGGACAGCATGTGGCTGTAGAACTTATATACTGTGGGGTCTCCTTACTCACCCTCAGGGTAATCTAGGTTGAATCACGAAGAAACTTCCATTTTCCTAATGGGGTGAGGCATCTTGGACTGGCTCTTAATATTTAATTACTTACGTGGTTCTCCAGGAAAATTACCCATCCTGCCATAAGGGATTATTTTAACAATAATTTGTTATTGTTACTAACCCATTAGACTTTCCACTGGAACAATTCAATTATTTCATAATTCATGAATAAATTTTGCAGAAAGATGATAAATAGTTTTATTGCTTTCAAGAAATTACATGAGTGACTTTAAGATTCATGTGTCTGGAGGATACATGTAGTTCTGTCAGCCACAGACTGACACAACTAGGCAGGAAAACTGCTTACAGACTTGCAAAACCTACCCTCTCCTTCCTGTAGACTAGTTACTACATTAAGCTACCTGAAAGGTATGGTGTTTCTTTTTAATCATGCAGGATTCCTTTTAATCTTTGTCACCTTGCCACATGCATGAAGATCAAGGTTTTTATCTCCCCATCTGCACTGGTACTTGCAAAGAGCTTGGGGTAGAGGACAGGAGATTGATTTAGGGTTTCTATAACAATTGGTCCATAAAACCATTCAAGTCACTTACAACTCTCAATAGATTAAAAATTAATCAAGAAGTAGAGAACCCCGATACATATTGCCAAGGAGACTGGGAAAGACAGAAGACTGAGGCATGAGATGACTAAAGCTATGGGGGATAGTATACAATCTTGTCAGTACAAACAGCATATATTAAACTATCATGCAGGCGAAATAAAACATCACATAAAAGCCATTCACAAGTTCAACAGCTTTATGACATGGTTCCTCCAAGTCCTTGAATAACCAACAGGAAAGATCAATGTCCAGCTAAAACTAAGAAGCACCAATGAACAAAAGAAAGAGTCTGAATACAGCAAAAATTCTTTTAAGGATGTGTGATACTAAACCTCAAATTGTCAAGTTTATTAAAATGAAGGGACAGAGAGTCATAATAAGGCTGAACTGATCATTCTTTGCTTAAATCCCCACCTGGAGTACTGTGCCAAGTACTCAGCACAAGAAAGACATGGATCTGTTAGAGCAGGTCTAGAGAAGGCCACAATGATGCTCAGAGGAATGGAGAACCTCTTCTATGAAGACAGGCTGAGACAGCTGGGGTTGTTCAGTCTGGTGAAAAGAAGGCTCTGGGGACACCTCACTGTGGCTGATAGTACTTAAAGGGAGCTTCTGAGAAAGAGGGAAAGCAACTTTTCACACGGGCAGACAAAGGTAGGACACAGTGGTAGGACAAAGGGGAATGAATGGTTTGAAACTAAAAGAGGAGAGCTTTAGATTAGATGTTAGGGAGAAATTCTCTGAGGGTGGTGAGGCACTGGAACAGGCTGCCCAGAGAAGTTGTAGACGCCCTGCCCCTGGAAGTGTTCAAGGCCAGGTTGGACGCAGCTTGGAGCAACTTGGTCTACTGGATGGTATCCCTGCCCATGTCAGGGGTGTTGGAACTAGGTGATCTATAAGGTCCCTTCCAACCCAAACATTCTGTGATTCTATGAAATCGTGCCTGGATTTCTACTTTTAACTTCCAATATTGAGTCACTTAGAAGTCATGCAGTGAAATGAAGTTTGTTACTGGAGTTCAATTCCTGAACCCCCTTAAAATGAACTGCTTCTCTCATACCTCTAAGAGTATAAGGATGTCAAGTGTATTATTTTCCAGTAATTCAAATATATGCAATTATATGATTGTCCTTTTTTCCTGCAAAATGAGCCCCTGATGACAGCATGACTCCAAGGCTCTGATGTCCTTGGCACAAAAATATCACTCCAGTGCCTAAATATGGGGGTTCCCATGCTTTTGTGCATAGACACCCCAAAATCTTCTAATGATGGCAGTCCTTCAAAGAATATCAACAAAGAGACTGTAGCAGCTGCTTCTGTCATCTAAAATCTGGAAAGGTCTTTAGCATTGCTGACCTAGTCAGCTTTGAGGAAGCCCCAACCAGAGCTGTGTATTGTGGTCTACTGTCTCAGGTTGTGTGCTCTCTCCACAGCACCAACATGTGTGCCAAGGATGCCCACTGGTGGCTTGTTGACTTTGAAGAATAACGTTTTAAGGCTCTTGTGAGTTCCTTATGACCGGATCTTTTCAAAGACATGTAGATAATATGGTGTTAGCAAGCACTTTTCATTCTCAGTAAGAAGGTCAGTCTGAATGAATTACAGGCTGAACAAGAGAAAGGTGCTGAACAGAAAAGCATGGCTATAAAGGTAAAACCTGAACAATGAAATATTTTACACAGAGATAAAAACAAAATTTGATGCAAAGAGCAGCCCAATAAAGGGAAAATGAGCAAAAGGATCATGAGTGTAGAACACTAGGAAGAGAAAGAGAGAAAGAAAATGAAACTGAGAGGAGTGTTGTTGTCACCTACATGGAAATCAAAGTATCATGTAAACAGTCAGCCTACATGACAGATAAGTCATCCAGCCAACAAACAGCCTTATCATGCTGCTTCTGAGTAACCATCATATAATGTGTGTGGGGAAAAGTGAAAAATAAGAGAACAAAATAAGCATTCAGTGGGTCCCCAAAAATGACTGATGCTAAAATTTCCTCTAAGAATAAGAGACATTGCTCAAATTTGTCTGGTATGGTATTTTCTTTGGCCAGTCCATCCAGAAAATAATACATGGTCAAAGACATTAAGCTACTGCTTTGCTCCCCATTTTACATTTCCTATCAAAAAGAGCTTTCTTACCTGTCTGTGAACAGCTGCTGAAGCCTTATTATGACAGTGATTTCCAGGGATGTTAACACTCATTTGCAACATTTTCCCTACTGGACTGGAGCCAGGTTAAAAATACATACACACATATATATCTATCATATATATATATATATATATATATAAATATATATATATTTATCTCAAGAAGCCACTGTCTCTCTATCAGTCACCAACTCCCATTCCCTTCCCTTAGCACCTCCAACTCCTCCAGAGAGAGGTGGCATGAGAAAGAGAACACTTTGCATACAGTGTGCAGTTGAGTGCTGGATTTACAAATGTCTAGTAGGATTTAAATGCTATTTACTTATCTCTAATATTTAAGCTCTGACCAGTGAAATTCTACTACTTGGATTTTCAATGTAGTATCAAAAGACATCATATTTGAGTTTTAAACTTAAAAAAAATGGATTAAGCACTCAGAAATATATGAGAAATCACATCATTGCAGGGAGTATGGTTTTGGAGGAAGATCGTCATCCAACTAGTAATACATGGCAACGTTACAGTTGCAGAGATAAAGCAATCCCTTGATTGGGATGCCTTGCACGGGGTATTTAACATTACAGCATTTGCAAAGATGAATAACAAGATGTGTAGATTTTGTGGGTGCTGAAAATGCATGCAACATGAGAATCTGAGCAGTGCTTCTGCACACAAAGGACAGTCAAGGATAAGCTGTACATGCAAGACTGTACCCACGAGTTGATGTTGAAGCTGCAGAATACCTAGCAACAGGCTAAAGAGAATTTTATGTGTATTTATCTTTGCATAACTTAAACAAGCCTACTTGACTCAACTTTTAAAAAAACTTTGCTTTATGAAAGCATGATGTAAAACTTAAAAATCACCTTTAATGGCTGCTAAATATCCTCTCAGTTCTCTCTGGAGTCTGGAACCCTCTGCCTGGAAAAGAAAAAGAAAGGAAGTGAAAACACATTTCAGTTATGTTTAATGCCTTGAAACATGCATACAGGATGAAAACATAACTACAAAAAGCAATTTCAGGAGTTATCTGATACATAGTGTCACATGTTGCAAGCATGCACAGATTCACACAGAAAAGGAGTCCTGGCAAAGATGTTATGCATAGTGTACTGTCTAGGCTAGAATTTCTGGGTTTATTTTATCAGTCATCTGCACAGGAAGAATTCCACACAAAGAAAACCAGGTATATTTTACAGCCAAGATCCAGTTCAAGTCAGCCTGGCCAATGGCCTAACCTGAAACACAAAGAGAAAGGTGCACTTCCACTGGAAACCACTCAAATGAGGCCACTCTAGACTTGCAGAAAATCTATGGTCTTACATAAATTGCTTACTATCTTTGCAAACAATTTACCAAGAACTTTAACATTTTAACATTTTGCAAGTAAATAACTCCTAAAATACAATAATTTTAGTTACTTGTTTTGTTTAGCTAGTGTATGTTGCAGTTTATTGTGAAAATTCAACTGTTTCTTTGGCAAATACATCAAAATTGTCTTTCTCATATAAATGGCCTTTGAAAAACTCAGAACAGACAAAGCACTTATCTTTGACTGTATCACAAGTTGGACTTCACAGCTCCTAGGATTTGCAAAGAAATCTGTGCTACACACATCCTTTATTGCTAAAAAGCTGCTGTCCAGGTCACCTTCAATAGCTTGAAGATTTTTTAAACACTCTACATTTACCAGTTCCCAATATTTTTCAAATTATTTATTTAAGCAATTGGAAACTACAGGAATTTCAGCTTGCAGTCACATTTTGTCTCTTACAGCTACACCATATGGAAAAATCAGCTGCAAAATATGACTGACTGCTTTGGAGTTTATCTTGTATTTTCATGTGAAAGTCAGAACATGAAGGTTGCATGTGAATAGTGTGAATACTTGAGAAGGCAGAAGGTGTAAGATGTTATAATCCCACTTAAGTCAAAGGACTTCTGATGTCAGTAAAGTCTGCATCAGCGACTGCAATGCTCAGAGCATTCAGACACAGAATCATAAGAAATTCAGGTTGAAAGGGGCTATCTGGCACTTAGAATCCACCTACCAGCAGCCACTTGAAAGTCCAAGTTATGGTTCTGAAAAAGACTTACCTCACCAGTACACACACTGCAATGCAGAAAACATCCACCAAACTCACTTGCTTCTCCCAGCTTCCTGAAGGGAACTGAAGGCTTTTAGAATGGGATCAACACTATTCTTTACCCCTCTCCCTCAAATTGTATTGATAATATGGACCTTGGTGATATGGATTGATGATATGGACCTTGATGTTCAAGGTCCTGGAAATAGTAAGGAATTTGGAAGGTAAAAATGCCGGAGTGGGTCTAGAAAGTAGACTGAATTTACTTTTCAGATTCAACAAAGAGAAGAGAGTTTTTACACTAATTTGATCTGGAGCAAGTCACCTACAGCTCTCAAAGCCATTAATCGACTAAATTCCAAGCACAGGCATAGACCACCTGAGAAGCTGCTGAGTAACAGCAAGTGCACAGGAGCAGCCAGCCCACCAACCTTTCTCTGGTTTGGGACCATATTCGATGCTCCAAAGAAAGGCAACCCATTCCCTTGCTTTGGGATCAATGCTGCATATCAAAACAAGGGCCAGACAGGTGCAGGTTGAGTATCAGTGGATTAAACCTCAGGCTTAATTACCTATAAAGCAACTGAAAGTTCTGAAGTAGTAGCTTGATGTTGTGTCCTTTGAGAAAATATACATGCATACATCTTAATACTCCTTAGTGAAAAGTACTACCCTAACGCATCATTACAACACATTATATCATCTCACGTAACACAGTAGTTGCTGACCTCTTTCTACTTCATTCTGTGCTAGAAGGGGAGGAAAGGATATGACTGCTTTTCATGGACCAAGGCATTAAGTCATCACTGTTGCTACAGACAAAAGAAGATTGTACCTGGGAGCAAATTTCTCAATCTTGTGTCTGAAGAAGAGTATCAGCAAACTTTAGGCAGAAAGAGAAGTTCCCCTTTTATGCATGTCAGTCTCCTCCTGGAAGGATCCCTTATACTCTGAGAAGTCACATGAAGGTACAGAAATTATCTTTCCAGTTTATACCTTCTTTAACCTGAGCACTTGTGGTGAAAACAGAAGATACAGCAACTTTGTTCTTCACCATGCTCCAGCTGAACAGGTGCTCATACAATAAAAATTTTTAGTTACTAAAAAATTTCTGGTGCTTCAGGAGCAGAAAACTGCAGCTGGAAGGTTGAGAAACTTATTAGCTGACCTCATGTCCAGTAAGAGGTCTACATTTACTCATACAAATGTGGTTTTGTCTCTAGGACTAACTAGCACACCACAAATGGCATGTCTGGGAAACACTGCTGGAACACTATGCTTATAACAGAACTGCCGTGCAGTTTTATGACTGGTACCCTAACCCACTATGAGATCTATTGTGCTTGGTTAGCATCATTCATCACTAGCAACCGCTGCTCAGGAAAACGTGTAAGAAAAAGTCAAAGTATGATGCAAATATCTTGCCATATGTGCTGTTATGAGTTCTGACACTTCATTCAAAAGAATAATTATAACATGCATCTCTTTCAGTCTAGGTTATTAACAGGCCAAAAACCACTGAAATATCCAAGCACGATAGAGCCATAAGAATTTTTCCTTGTTAGCAAATGTTGTGTGACGTGACATTAAAGCACCCATGAACAAGGGTCAGCTCCCACTGAATTTGAGAGATAATATCTCAATTTCAATGGCAACAGAACTAGACCTTTCTAAAAATACCAGAAATAAAAATTAGCATCAAAAGTCCTCAGCCCTGTGAATTCTGCAAAATGTGCTTCTGGTCTACACACTTTCTATAGTAAACTCACTATTACAGAAGACAGATATACTTTACGGCCTAATTTAATATTCACAGGATGAAAATACTGCACTGTTGGTTTTGCACATCTTGCAAACTGTGATATAAAGGTTTTAAAAAGTACTATTTTGAAGATTGTCACATATTTAATGTTGCCTCTTTGTGGTGTTTACTGGTACATTCTTTCTACTTTCTGGTCTATCAGATGAAAGCATCTGGTGGCTCTGAAACCACTACTTCAAGTATTTTAATTAAAGCCATGAATTTTGTTAAATGAGATGCAGCTTCTTGAGGGAGAATGAAAAGTAGGTGCCATTTCGCCAATGTCATGTTCCTTTGAAATGGAATTTCCCAAGACAGCACTGATGCTCTGTTCTACGTGAGGAAGCAAAATGAGTTAGAGTTTCATAATATGTAAGAAACTCCAGAGAGAAATCTCAATAGCATACTTAATAGCAAACTTTTCACAATCAGGTTGTTTGATAACAATATGCAAGTTCCAGCAGACTCCAGCACCAAAAATCAGTGCTCTTACCTCACCTGGTCAAATTCAATATACAAATTTCCAAAAATCTACTACGTAATCCTATTAAACTGCACATGTGAGCAAGGGAAGCATGCTAACAGCCTAAACCAACATCCACCTTTAGGAAAGTCGACACATCTCTTCACAGCAATGTTCCAAACAACAGTTTGTTGCTTTGAACATGGTAGCATATCACCTTTCTACTCTCTAGTCTCATTACATGGTCAGTATTATATAGTTGTTAAAGACACATGCACTCAGTGAGATAACGAGGTTCAGTGTTTCAGAATCTTGTCCTCTACAGCCACAGGTCTTACATACCCTTACAGCAGCACTAAGCCTTTTCAGCACTACTGATTCTTGCGTATGTTTGGTTTTGGTTTTCTTTTCAAATAATAGCATTTGGATCAGCTCTATTATGTCACAGAATATTCTGAGTTGGAAGGGACCCACAAGGATCACTGAGTCCAACTCTTAAGTGAATGGCCCATACAGGGATCGAACCCACAACCTTGGCATTATTATTTAAGCATATCTTAGCACTGGAATTAAGACAAAGAGAGCCATATCACTGTTGGCTGTGAGACTGATGAGATCTAAAAAAAAGTTAATGACTAAAACCATAAAAATCATGGTTTCTGTCTATCACCTTTTGCCTCCTGATGCATTAGAAAAATTGTTGCATCCACTCAGAAATTAAAGGCCACCTTGCCTCCACAAAAGTTGGAATGAATGACCTATTTGCCAGGAATCATTTATTTATTGCTTTCCAGTCAGAACAGAAGAGTTTGGTTTTTCTATCATGTCACATACAGGATGTAAATACAATACATCTTTACAGGAAAGGTCACCACAGCATGTCCTTGATACAAAAATCAAATATATCACTCCAATTTAGTGAGAGTCAAGAGCATTAAAAATGTTGAACCTGAAGTATAGGCTAATTAATTACCTGGCCCCTAGAAAAATGATCATTATTACTGCATCTCTAATACTGGAATTTTTTCATTCCATTATGAAGACATCAGGGAAATAGATAAAAAGAAAGCATTTTCTGTATCACCTGGAAGACATGCTTTACTGTAATGTGCTGTTACTTGCCACAAGTGCTGTCTCTCTGTTCATAAACACTTCAGGTACTATTTACTGGTAGGTCTTTTAGAGAACTCTGATGTAGGAATGAAAAGGACTATTGCATTAAGAGAAGCTTAACAAAATAAGAGGTTATTTGGACAAATCTTTCAGTAATTCAGTAAGAAATCTATCTGCTTACCAGATTACCCTATTTTACCATTTATCAGGTTCCTTATAGTTCCTAGAACCGTCTCCCAAATTTTGGAATCTTTTCCTTAAAGAAATGGATTTTTTCTTTTCTCTCACTACAATCTGTAAGAGATTTGGGGTTTGAAATATTTCTCTAGAGCATCACTTGAAAAAAGTTGAGTTTGCAACCTTCTCTGGAAACACAGAGGTTTTAGGCATGCCAGTATCTTCCAGGACAGTGCCAAATTTGCAGCCCAGTCAACTAAAAAGGTTCAAAAGTAAGAATTTCATTGTTCTAGTTACTAAGTAACATGATGAATTGAAGTAAACTGCATCAAACTGGCTTCTCAGATGATCTGGACGAATCCAAAAAGAGTTAACTCTAAAGGTAAGAAATAGGGAGCTCTGTCTTGTGTTAGGAATGACTCCCAGTAGGCAGGGGAGAACGCTCTGTGCCTGCAGGGACACTAAACTAACTAACCCATTCACTGAACCATTGGTTTCTGTTTCAGATGAAGACTGAACAGAAAATACCTGGTACTCACCGTAAATGAAATTCCAACCTCGCCTCACAGCTAAACCTCCCCCTCCCCTAAACTGGGATTCTATATTCACACCTATTGCATCCTCCTACAAGCATACTCATGTCCTCAAATTAGGGTCCAAACTAACGGTTTCAATGAAAATTTTGGATCTGCAAAGGTAGTAAGTGTAGAGTCTACAGGTCCTATGCCTAAAAGTAATCTATGCAAGCTTAATGTTGAGCTAAACTTTCTGAACTTTTTTGGGCCTCTGTTTATGCCTATAGCTGCATATCCATACCAAGATTTTTAAATAACATATATAAGTTATGTATTAATAGATCTAGTATAAAACTGTCCAGAACTGTTGTGAACTGCTCAATCCATACGTTAAATCCCAGAGCTGGGCTATGTCAACTATCCTCAGGGTCAGTTATCCCAAACGGTTCCTGAAGAAACTTATACCAGTCTCCTTTAAAAATAGTCAGAAACAACTTGAACATTCAACTTCACTGCCTGGAAGAAAACAACTAGTACAGTTACTATAGCTCCAGAGGCATAACAGTTTATGTCCAAGGGGCCATCAAAACCAGCACAGTGTGACAATGGTTTAGACTTTGGATTTGGAGCAATTAATAGGCAGAATCAAAAAGGCAAAACATCAGATCACTCGCTCTCTCCTTTGAAGTGAGGAATTAGTTGGAATGGATCTAGGCTGTCCCTGCAGAGATAATTTTGTAGCATAAAACAGAGAAACTCACCTTCCTGCATATCCTGCCTGATCAGAAATTAATGAGGTTGAGATGAGATCTAATAGTACACTATTTTTGTTTTGGGAAAAATGGTTCTTCATACATAAGATAATTATTAAACACACATATCAGGACGGAATGATAATGAGCAGAGAAATCCCTCCCACAGCCCCAAAATAGTTTGCACATTGTATAGCTTATGTTTGGCTTAGTGATCATCCAGTATCTGAAGTACACTTTTGGATTGCCCCAAATTGCTCAGTCTCCCTGAATGCAAACACTTGTTGGCTTGCAGAAAAAAAAGCTCCATCACACTAGCCTAGACTGTGTTTTCCTATGTCTGTTTTACTTCGGAATATCTACCAGGGACAACGCTTGACATCATCTTTATTTAGCAAAGGAGTCTCCTATGGACAGAACTATATTGAACACATAGTATGTTGCAGCTTAACAAGTACCAAGAATCCCCTGCAGTTTAATATGAGATTCTACAGACAGTCAAGAAAATCTGAGTATCAGCTAAGTAGTAATGGAGTCTCCTATTCATAGTAATTTTAAAGTTCACACTTTTTGTTTTATTGCCTGGATTCTTTTATCTGTCTCAAGACCACGCGCAAGACAGTAAAATGAGGGGAGTCTAAGAGGAGGACGTAAGGTAGGTTTAAAGATGTTCAAACAGATACACAAGATACCTAATAATTCCCAGAGAAAATAAGATTTTGCAGAATACAGATTGAATTTCACATTATTATTTGTAATACATATTGAAGCTCCCTTTCTTCATCATGTCTTTCATTCAGCTCTAGATTAAGACACCTATTACTGTCTACATGAGTTGGGTGTCTCTCCTTGTCATAGAGCCAATTAATATCTCTTCAGTGCAACCTGTGGAGTCAGGAGAGCAATTAAGAAAATCCAATAGTTAAAACCATTCACTTAGCATAGCCATCTACAAATGACATCTACAAATGACAAAAGCAATTGGTCCTTAGGGACCTGACAGCTTTGGTGAGCAACATTTGGAAGCCAAGGAGGACACACTATGGCCTTGCAAATGGCAACCAATGCAACATTTAGACTTACAACCCTCACAGCAGTTGGTGGGGCTGTACCAGGAGCCACAGTGCAGGCTATGCCCTCACTGATGAGTGCCATCCTGTGGGGTCTGGGACAGGTTGGCAGAGACAGGGACTGGTAAGAGGCTTCACTGACAGCCCCCAACATAGCAAGGGTTTGAATCAGATCCAGAGTCTGTCTGAGAGATCCAAAAGGAGTAGCAGGAGATGCAACTGAAACATGGGTCTCCTAGGCATGGGGATGAGCCTACGATATAACTTTTGCCAAGGGCTGAGCTTATTTAGGACTCCTGGGTCCATGTGCAGGATTAGGGGACCCAGATAGGGCTGATTAGAGACATTAAGGCCTACAGATGCCCCCAGGAAACTGATGGGTTTCTGTCTTGCACTCCAGACCCCACTGCCCAGTTCTGCACAAGCACTGGGAAACCTCCAACTCCTGGAAACAAAGACAATCTGAAACTGGATCTCTCTCCAGGCACGGGGCTCAGCAGCCAAAATACATGTCTATTGCAGCTGGAGACCACAGACTCACAGAATCACACAATACACCCAGTTGGAAGGGACCCACAAGGATCATTGAGTCCAACTTCTAGTCCTGCATATGACCATCACCAAGAGTCACACCACGTGCCTGAGAGTATTGTCCAAAGGCTTCCTGAACTCTGTCAAAGGCTTGGTGCTGTGACTACTTTCCTGGGGAGCCTGTTCCAGCACCCAAACACTCTCTGAGTGAAAAACCTTTTTCTAATATCCAACCCAGACCCCCCCACCACAACTTCTGGCCACTCCCTCGGATCCTGTCACTGGTCACCACAGAGAAAGATCAGTTCCTGCCCCTCTTCTTTCCCTCATGAGAAAGTTGTAGACTGCAGTGAGGTCTCCTCTCAGTCTCCTCTTTCTCCAGGCTGAACAGACCAAGCGACCTCAGCCGCTCCTCATACAACTTCCCCTCAAGGCCCTTCACCATCTTTGCTGCCCTCCTTTGGATGCCACAAGGTGTTCAAGAGAATCACTGAGCCAGTTTGTATGATACAGGACTGTGGTCAAAGCCATGTGTCTCTGTCTGAGCAACAGCTGGGGGCCAGTGGGATACTGTGAGGCATATCTGCTGCTTATGTGTAGGTGGTGAATCTCATCTTGGGTATCTAAATTCATGAATCAGTTTTAAAAAACCAGTGTAACAGCTGATGCAAAAAGAGCACTTCAATAAATGTTAACTATGTCAGAGACCAACTTTTACACAGTGTCATGACAGAGCTGTAAGGCATCTGAGCATGCTTGTGTGAAATGAAGATCTGGCCAGGATCAATCTTTTCAGGACCTCTAAGAATTACACCCAAGGAGCAGCCCTTACTACGAGGTATGTGGGAGGCGTGTCTGAAGGCACGAGGGATATGCCAGGGCAATGGGCCTGAGAGAACATGTGCGGTCACATATAACTCTATTGGCTGAAGAAGTCACATGGTACACAGGGATATAAAGAGTGGGAATTTTGAAATAAAGTCTCTTTGTCCACACCACCACGAGGAGCTGACTTATTCCTTGTTATACAAGGGCCTCGCCGTTACACATGGCGCTCAAACAGGGACTCTTTTAGCTTATATTAAGCCAGATATTTATCCTGAATCAGGAAATCAGCCGGTGGTTCTGGTATCGTCTCATTTCTCAGAGACGGGAGCCTTTACCGCAAAAAACTTTGACGTCAATAATCCCGTGGTCTTAGTGGCATCTAAGAAACGGAAAGTTAGTTTAGGAGCTCCAAAAATTAGGATAGTGCACGGAAGAAGAGAAGAAAGAAGTTGAAGAAGAAACCGAGAGGTCAAAGCAGCCACCGGATAGAGTGGAGAGGGTTCAACGCAACATCAAAAGCGGTGAGTCTGATTGGGACGCATTCCGCATGCCTAAGACTGCTCCCTGGGCGATAGCGTGCCTGCAGCTCGGAGACTCAGGCCGCGGAGCACCTTAGGATCGTCAGGGAAAAGCCTGTTGGTTCCCTGTGCATCGGTCATCTGGTAAAGGCGGTCTGCCGCTGCCGACTGCTCCGGACCACGTGCGAGAAGCGGCTTGCCGCTGCCGCGTCTTAACAGCCCCAGCCACCGCTGACCCCCACGGAGCCCCCGTGCCAGTTTTTCTGTCCAGCAGAAACTGGCCACGGCTCCCTGTCTGCTTGCCGCCGCTGAGGTACACATTAAATAAAGCAGTTCACAGAAGCAGGTTCTGCTCACTCAACAACAGCAAAAAAGGGCTCTTCATTTTCACCTAATTCTATAAACTAGCAACAACAGCACTTGACATTTTGCTTTTTTCTAACAACATGCCATACGCAGCTGCTTTTGTAGTAGCAATCACTGTATCTCTTGTGTGTACAATACAGTACATAAAGTTATTGGGTTTAAACACTACTACTGTAAAGTAGAAGAAGTCTCATAACTACATACATAAAAATAAGAGGAAAATATGGATATACATGAAATAGAATATTGCTCTCAGAAAAATAAAGCCAGTACTGTGAGTCATTAAAATATACATGGGCATAAAGGAAATTGCTACTTTCTGTCAAAAAAAGAACGTGTAAGATGCTTAAGCCTCAAGAAATTTCTTGCAATACACTGAAAATCTGTGTCATACTGCCATATATGAGTTTATACATTTTGTTTGTTCCACAAGCTTTGATTTAGAGTGGCAATTTGCAGTTTTCAACCTAAGTGGAAGGTGAAAAACAGCTGTATTCACTGCTTAAAATCTAAATGTTTTTATTGTTGGCATCAGCTGCAGCAGCTTATTGCTTCTGATAGAGAAAGTCCTGAGGCTCTGCAAAGCAACCATGCTCTGTTCTCTCTGGACATGGGATGACTCAATTTCTCCATGGTGATTCATCTGGGTAAATCAACTCCGAGTTGTCAAGTCCAGAAGGAGCTCTTACCTAACTGTATTCAGAAGGAGATGGGAATGGATCACTGGGGAATCTAAATGAGCTTTTTATCCAGATAGATCTGCTGCATGCATCCTTACACATAGCCTTCTGCTGAATTTGGTACCTAACCACCAACTGATCTGCTATTCAGGCATCATGTTAAGATTTAAGGTTTTCAACTATCTATTTCCTGGATAATGAGCACTTTCCTTTCTCTATCTTTTCTCTAGCTGAAGTGAGAGTCCCAATTTATTATCTTTGGAGAGTATTAATAAAAACATCATTCTATACTTAAGATCAGCTGACCCCCCAAGTGTTGCAGGCTCAATATGGCAGGGGAACAAGAGAAACAGACCATTTTCACATCTTCCAGCTTACCAAGGTGCCCAGAGCACACAGGGTACCAGTTGCAACAAAGAACTTGCAAAGAGACACAGAACTGAAGTGATAGTGTTTCTGAAAATGAACCGTGGGTAGGTGAGATGGTCAGGGAACTCACTGCTAAGTGAGATTGCAAGAAAAAAGGAAAGTTTGGATGTCCTCTCAAACTGCCTCTGCCATGGCCTTGTTTGTCAGTGACCACCATGGAGACAAATAATCCTAGAGGGAAGTGAAATAAATGGGAAGCCTCTACCAGGGGTGGTTCTGCTTGCAAGCCTCCTGATTGGCCACATCAACAGTTTGGTGAACCTCAGCTCAAGGATCATTCAACCAGACAGCCTTTTTACTCTTCAGTATCTAGAATTTAACTTTTCTTTTTCCAAAGGCTCTAGAGTATCAAACTAACCTTGAAAGCAGAACTGAATGTAAAGCAAGAAGAGATGGCTGCCTGAGTTCACAGAAGACAGCAGTTCTGCAAGGCATTCATTAGTAAAGTAATAATTCAGATGCACATTTTAATGTTTCATATCTTTGCATTGCTAATTAGTTGTATATCAAAGCATGGACTAAACGTAGAAAATTTAAGCTATTTATATGCTTCCTATTGGTGACCATGGCAGAAAGAGTACTTTTGCAGCATTTCCCCCCCTTGTACTGGAAGAGTTGAGCACAACTGAACTCTTTGAAAGCACAGTAACCATGTGCAACTAGTTCAATAAATACAGAAACAGTCTCTCTCATTTTGTGCCAGTGGAACTAGCCTAATCTGCATGTGCCTCTCCCAAGAGTTGTAGTGGTTCCCTCTGCGCTCCCTACACAATTGTCTCTCTGGTCTCAAGTCACATTTGCATCTAGATTTAACATCATACAGTTCCTGCAGAGTCCTTGACTGTTTATTACTGTCTCTCTGTACATCAAAGGAGGAAGAAATAAAATAAAAGTAATACTAAGATCCTCCTTAGCCCTAGGCAAGACTTTCAGCTGAAAATCACCATTACAGAAAATTTTCTCTAAAGGACAGAAAAAAACCAATACTTGAGACATAATTTTGCTTAAAAAAGATGTGTTTTCTCTTTCACCTCTTTTTTTCTAAATTTCTCTCAGAATTTTGAACTAAAAAAAAAAAATCCCACAAACTCTGTTTCTTCATGGGGATGCTCAAGTTGATCCTTTTACACCCAAAATACCCTTACAGATGTACCTTTCTAAAAACACAGCTACTAGCTGCGCAAAGAGCTGAGATACCAACAGCAAGGATAAGCAACAACATAAGGACAATCAAGAAGTCAAGAAGACTTGGAAAAGTGGAAGGGGAAGAAAAGGGAAAATATAATATGTCTGCAGAGTTTCAAAGCTTCTTCAGACCTATTAATTCCCACTACCTTCCTGACCTCAAGAAATTTGAGGGAGGAAAAATAGATTCTTTTACTCTCAGAAAAATAGATTCTTTACTTCCCAGCATTTTCCTCTTTGCTGAAGAGGAAAGATCTAGACAACAGCTCAGTGGCAGCTGAAACTTCCCTCTCTACTACACTGAGAGAGGAAAATAAAGGCTAAGTGACCATAAGATGCAAAAGAGTTAATAATAGCAGTCAGGATGCACGGTTTGTGTTTACATGAAAAGGAGAAAAGTGCACGCAATGGATAGGACTGATTCAGAGGAGACATTGCAAAAAGTGACATCGGCCAATTTTTACATTGTGTAAAATATGTGGGAGTAGTTCTTACCCTCCAGTGCCTTTGTACAGGAGCTCTCAATGACAGCTCACAAAGATGACAGATACAACAGTTCATACTTACATAAAAAGACTATTTTCTTGGTGGTATTACTGCAGTTCGGGCTAGGTATTAATTTGTACTAGAAAGGCACTATATAATTAGTTCCAATTTATCACCTTGAAGCCAAAAAGTCTGTCCAACAAAGCAATAAATAATTGGGGTTAGAATTTAGGATTGCATTGGAAGTAGATTATGAACTCTTTGGGGTACCTTTTTTTCGTGTATTGTGTTTACAACACTAAGAGGAATTGAGCACTGCCTCCTTGTAATGCTTCATCAGCACTGCCACCACAGACCCCAGCACCTACAGGGAATGTTACAACACACATGCATACTGAAACTACTAAACTATTCACTTCTTATAAAGTATTATGATGTAGCACTGATGAAAGTAATCCACAAAACGAAACCAAGGAAATACTTCTCTTCTTTGTAAGAAGGCAAACACTAGGCTGCATTTAGTTTGGGTTAGGTTCTGTTCTCAATTATATTGGTGAAAATCTGCTGTCACTCTGTTAATCTCAAGTAGATCAAGAATGATGTTGCTACAAGTGATTACAATACATCCTTTTATTATCAGACTGTTTTTAGCCCTCTGCATGCACAAATCCAACCGTTATTTCTGTTTGAAAACAGCAGAACGAAATCTTCCACCCACCAAAAAAAAATCCTACCTGTTACCTTGTAATACCTTCAAAATCAGCAATTCTTAAGACACAATTAAAGAAACTGAAAAAGTAACTGACCTCTTGCCGTTTGAAATTTTGAACGTATTCTTCAAATTGTTCATCTTTAGTTTCATCTGCTTTTCCTAGTTTTTGAAGTACCTATATTGAAAGGAAAAAGGAATAATTTAATATTTATGTCACAGAACAGAAATTCTGCTACTTTCAACACTTCTTTTCTTACAGTTAGGCTTAAATAGCATTTTATTTTTGGGTGTGTTCATGCACTACAGTTTCTACAGTTCACACAAGAAACTATTTTGTCAAAATAAAAAAAGATAAAAGCAGGAATATGGGGGGTGTGTGGAAATATACTTCAAAGTATAGAGTCCTCGGTGGGATGTGGTTTTTCGTAGTGAAGTAACTTTTCTTTTAGCAAAGAATTCCATGGTTTCAAAGCAAGGAAGAATGAGAGAATTTTGCTGGCACTGCAAGTTTTTCTTCAATTCAGACAAACAAAGAAAAAAAAATCATTAGGTTTTTCTTCTTTTTATGTTTCATTACATCGAACAGTATTAACATTATTCTTATCTGCATGATTTTCAACACAAAGTCATAGAAAATAAAGAAGTGTAAGGTTGCATGAGAAATTGTTACAGCTGATGCTCATTTAAAACTTGGTGTTCATTTTTTCTCACCTCATTAATTCAGAAGTGGATTGTCATCCACTAGATAATAAACATACTGTAAGAGAGAGTCAATCAGCAATCTCAAACGTAATTTGACACAGCTACACTTTACACTGTATTTAACTACAATACATGCATTCTATTATTAAATCCCATCGCTATCCTCTCATTTTAATACTAAAGACTTACACACAGTTGCAAATAGGCTTCACCCTGCTTATTAAGCAACCCCTTAATCTTTATAGAGTACATGTATGTGGGACTGAACCATGTCACAGAGCGATGTTCAGATTGCTCTTCTATGACAAGTTGACCAAACTTTCAATTTTCACAGGAAAAACCAAACCCAAACAAATGCAATCAAAACAAAACTCACCAACCCCAGGAAATTGAAACAGTAGTAATTAACAGATACTATGAATAACGATATAAGCATCACATCATCTGTTCTTCTCAAAACAAAGAACATGCAGCTCCAGTACTGTTACATTCTCTATCTGACCACCTTCCTCTCCCAAGCCCAGCCAGCCCCACACCACAAAATCAGTCTGCACAAAGGTGTGGTGAGCATTGCTACAGTGGAAACCCGGGGTCAGGGTGATCGTGAAGGTGATACAATGCCACCTTGTAAGACCCTAAGACTGGAGCTACAAGTTCTCCCAGGGAGTTTTACTTTAAAAATATATAAGGTTCCAAAAATTAGACCACCAAATCTTCAGAAGAACCCTCAGCTCTTTAACCATGTTAAGACAGAGCGTAAAGGAGAAAAGCTCCACATTTTCTCACAGGGTGCTTTTACTGGTAAACTTTTGGCAAAAGTTTAAAGGGTAACAGGCAACCGAAACAAACCATTCCACAAAGCATTGATTTAGCACATGCTAACCCATACAACTTAGCAAAGTCCAACCCATTCAGTCCCAAGTTACCCAAAATATTAAGAAAGTAGTAAAGAAAGAGCAGCAGTAAGAAGAAAGAAGAAAAGAGCTACCACCAGGAGTCCTGTGTAAGTCCAGCTTCCACGAGGTCAGGTCGTAGGTCTCAAGCCAAAATGGAGACCAGGTTGCTGCTGTTTTTATATGCTCTGGTCCCCTGTGGCCACCCCCCCAGATGGGACTCCCAGCCCACTGGCCACTCTGGGGCTCCGAGGTGAGGTAAGGAGCGGTGCTCCCACTGTGCCAGCCAATCCTGGGCTAGGTCAGGGGCCCTGAGGTGGGATGCGGGCAGTGCTCCAGGGCTGCCTTTGACTGACAAGTGCTCGGGGGTTGCCCACTGACTGCAGGGGCTGGGACAGGGCATCACCTCACTTCTGTGAAATTCGACCTGTCCTTCCCCCCCTACATACACACACTTGAGTTGGTCCGAGCCAATAATTAATATAATAATCCAGTCTCTCACATACCTGTGGACATGGTATGTGAAACATCGAGGAAGTTTTGACATATTTACAGTAGAAAGATAGAAAGAATGATATCTGAGAAGAAAAAAAGGTAAAGACCAGCCTTTTGCTGCCAATAGAGATGTTCATTTTCTGGCATATATGGGCATTTTGGGTTGCTTCTACAACTGCTGACTAGTCCCAGAAACCTCATGCACTATCATGACCAACTTCTTCATAAAATATTAATAAATATCACAGATAGTTTTACAGAGGAATCATTTAATTTAATATTTTGAATCACCACATTGCTCCTTGTCACCAGCAAGACTAACAGTCTGCCCGCAACTTTGATCTGCATCAGGTGGCTTTCTGAAAATCCAACATCTCCTCTTCAAAGAGCTGGCTGCTAGGTAAGCCTCCTGATCACGGCAATACATTCAAACTATGTTCACAGTAAGAAGTAGCAGGCATGTTAACTGTAGTCTGAGCAATTCATAACATAGATAACAAACTAAAGCAAGAAAAGTTGTCATGATAGACTCTTTTTTACCCAAAATATCAACAACACACATCCATGTCTCCAAATGCGCACTCAGGCCCAACAGTGAAAGGCTCAGAAGGGAATAACCTCTTACAGCACCTACCTCCTACGGTTTGGGTTTTTTTTTTTTATCCTATCTACAACTTACAATTTCTCTACAGGTATTTAGCTGAACTGAGACTAAGACGCAGTGTTACAATTTAGCCTCTGCAAACACCAACCCTAATCTTAAACCAGAGCTCCATTAAACAATCATTAATAACATAGTTTCTCAATTTTCCTAATGCAGATCAGAACTACAGATATGTCATATGGTTGGAAATATAAGTTCCAAGCCAGAGGCTTGGAATTAGCTAAAGAAACTTACTCTCATGGAAGTCCTGTAGCCCATGCCATGTACACAGATAACTGGGGTTCACTTACTCTTTTCCTAAATGCAATCCTAATCCCATGCCCACAATTCCATATGGAGACAGTGAAGCAGACTGGGGCTAAAATAAACTATTCCTCACAGGTCCATCCCATCCATATAACTCCATGCACCACTGAATGTATAGCTCAGCTTTTTACAACCAACCCAATTGCAACCACAACTTTATCACTTGTAGTCTAAACAGAGAAGTTGCCAGGCTGAAGGTAAGTCTCAGAAACTGACCCACCTTCCAGCAGTTGTTTGTGCACTTCTTTCTCAAAGTGGAAGTCTCTTGTCAAGAGAAGTCTATAGTTAGTTTATTTTTGTTTAGTTAGGCGAACACCTATAGGGTGTCTCTGGAGTAGAGTTAAGGCCAAGTGAAGGCTTGTCTGGCCTACATATGGGTTCCTCCAACTGAAGGGGTTAATAGCAGGTCTACAACTCCACCCATCGTAGACAGGCTGAAATAAATTTCAAACACATTCATCTTGTTACATAGAGTACCTCAGTTAGAGTCAAGGTTTGGTCTAGGACAAGGATTAGGAAAAGGACAAGGATTAGGAAAAGGCAAGTAGACAGCCTACTAGCACTAAGTTTAGAACAAGAGAACTAAGTTTAGAACAAGAGAAAACAGACTTGAAACACTCAAGTTATTGGAAAGCATCTTATGGCTCTTAATGGTAAAAGGAAGACTGTGCTCAGGAGCAGCACATGCCTAACCTCCCCCTTAAGCCTCACTTCAACCACCCTTATAGATAAGCATTAGCTTTAGTAACAGGAATAGCTCAGTTCATTGTGGCCTATGAGGACAGGAGAAGGGTAGACAGACAGTACCAAAGAAAGGGGATCTGTACCGATAAGTGGCAAATATTTTATTTTAGACTCATGTGGTAGGTAACCCATATTATGGATTTGTATGCAAGTATTGGAAAACAAAAGCAGAGGAACCAAAGATGTTGCTAAACATTCCGTGGCCTGTAGGGCTTGAATGAGGCCAGAACTTGTGAAGGTAGGTGGCTAGCATTTTTTTTTCTTAGCATGCCCATACAGAGAAAAAACATTTGAGGTTAGGTTTGAGAACATTTATCAATGTGTAGGAACAGCCTGTACCATTTACAATAAAATAAATTTTAAAAATTAAAGAAACAGACACGAACGGAATCTCAATAGTCAAGTTTTCTGTAGTCTTATGAAGATTGTTTAAAAAGCCGATCATTCTATCAAAAAAAAAATCCAGGATAAAAGTTGCCTCATTTAATATAATGAAACTAAATCAGCTACCAGTAAGTTTTCCCTTAAAATAACATAAAAAGATTTAAAAACCAAAAGTATCTAAAATGGGTATCAGTGTTGACCCAGGTATATATTATATATATTGCTAAGAATACAGTTGAGTTCAATTAGCATTGAGAATGAAGTAAAAGCTAAATTTGATATGATAATAAACCTAGATGCTGTCAGGTAAATACATGTAGAGAGAAATTGCTAGACAATGTGGTACTGACATAACATGGCAGATTCCACACTAACACATAACATTTTGAGTAAGAACATCAAGCATGTCTGATATCATTTATAAATGTCATCAAGAGTACACTTCTAGATACAAAATGCAAGAATCCCCATTTGGGGATGCTGCATCTTCAACAAACTTTCAGAAGATATAAGACTAAACAGTTCCCCTTTAGTCTTTTAAGTGCTTTTATTTATCAAATAATACATTCAGTTCTATGAGGAACTTGAATTCAAATGATCAACTTCAGAGTGATTGTAATGTGAATGTTTCCAAAGAAAGGAAACTAATACAATAAAATAAATTACAGATTAGCTTGAGAAAGCTTGATTGCATTGAAAACTCTTGTTTTGAGGCAAGAACGACAGTGTTTAATAGCTGCTGAGACTAGCACCCTGACAGGCCTACCCATCCTCCCCTAAAAAAGTTTTCAAGACTATCGCAATTCAGGGAAAGGAAAAAACAAAAATAAATAAATAAATAAATGAACAAAAGCCCAAACCCAAAACCAATGCAAAAAATCCTCCAAGCCCCCCCAAAAAACCCCAAACCAACATCAACCAAAAAACCCTGAAACGTATTCTCTGATGTAGCCTGTGGCCACCCAGGAGCTGCCTCAAGAGCAGCTCAGCTTCCAGCAGAGCAGCAGCTGGCTGGACAGGAGCTGACCTCATCAGCCATCCCAACATACCTCATCTCCAGTCACACATCACACACAACCAACACGTTCAAAACCACTCAGGTTAGGAAGACATGACTGCTCAGACATGGCTATCAAGGAGAAGACTTCATCAGAAATTCCCAGGACTGTTAAAATACTGAAAAAATTAAGCTAATCTAACTTGCCACAAGTAGCACTATTTAAGGGAATTTAACGGAATAACGCCCTCATGAAAAGCAAAACAAACACTCACAACAGTCCAAAAACATTGTCATGGACTCCCTGTCCAAAATCTTTTGAAAACAGCAAAGTGCTCTGGATCTCAATAGATGCAAACTCATGCATCTATAACACTATTCTGTAATACTTTGACAATACCATTCCACAACATATTTTTTTTCCTAGTACTTTACTCTTCTACAGCCTGTAAAAGAAATACTAGGGCTGCACGACTAACGTGCAGTTTTCCAGGGACACCCATGATTAAAAAGACAATTTTTTTTCATGTGATGAGATGTTATACAAAGCATCCAATACCACAAAACCATAAAAAAAAGTGTCAAAATAGAAAAGTTAAGCATGATCCATGATACGCAGCCGGTATTTGAGAACTGTAGAAGCAAAGTTTAAGAAACCTTGTTTATTCCAGAAATAAAAGCTAGCTAGGAGGACAACATATTGAAGTATGAAGCCTGGTGCAGAACTAATTTCAAAACTTATCTACTGTCTCTCACCCAAGCATGACAGCAGGGTGTTAAGCACAAGAAATAGAATACTCAAGACTTACTGAAGCCACATAAGATTACCACCTCCTCATTGTTAGCACAAGGGTAGTTGAAGTGAAATCAGAGAGAGAATCATTACAAGGATGCTACTTGGTTGTTCCACTGCAAAGAGGGGCAGGAAGAGACAGCGGAGTGGATTAAAGATATGTAAGTATAGAGCTTATCAAACTATTTGTTTAGTCCAGTTAATACAAAGTCTCCTCTCCAAAGAGGTAACATTCATATCTAACTACTCAAGATCTACTTGGGTGGCATTTACTAACAAAACAAATCATTTTTTTTGTCATGATGTCACCTTCATTTCACTTCAGCACTGAAATCTCAAAATATGGTCTGCAATAAAAGATGGGCAATGAGATATTTTTCAGTATTGTTACATAGTAGGATTAAAAATTAGATGGAATTTATAATTAGAAAAATAATAATATAGGATTTTTATAAAAACTGCTTATTTTTTCTCTAGTGCTAAACACACCCAATAAGTATAAATTAGCATTATATAATGGAATTAAGATGCCTGTATCTGAGATAGGGTAGTGTATTACTCAGTTTCAATTCTGCTATGAATATTTCAATCCCAACATAGTTCTGGTGCAACAGGCTCAATTGCTTCTATTTTCCAAGTGGTTGACTAAATTTCATATTTTCCATGCTATACAGTCATATACTTCCAAGAACTCAGCCTTACACTTGTACTGCTGTTGCTATTCTACCCTTGTGTTCCTGCAGAAACAACAGCTGAAGGTGACAAATGTTTGCCTGAGCCTCTATTCTCATTAATATCTGTTGCAGGGTTGTGAAAAAAAAATTCTTTTGTCATTGACAGACTCGAAAAAGCCCGAAAACCTGATTAATACAGAACACTGAGCATTTTACTAAGAGATTTTTACTACAGAAAATGCAGAAAGACACTGTAATAAAGGTCATGACTGATAAGCAATTACTTTGTGTGGTGTTGGTTTCTGTAACTGATCTTATAAAATGACTAAACTTAGCTGAGGCTTCCAGATCAGCTTTAGGTCATCTGTAGTTACCACTCCTTTTTTCTGTCCACACTTGCATTACTAATGCCATATAGAACAACTGATCATTCATCAAATTACAGGTAATCTTCACTGTCACATAATGTATTTTATATCTTTATTATTGTACTGGTAATTGTGCCCCAGCCTCCTTCAAAGTCTTCTCTTACATTGGGCACAATAATGCTAATTTGCCCATCATTTACAGTTGAATTTCATTGCTCAAGTTTGACACAGTGGATCACATACTAGAAAAAAGGCCATCACAGTAAACTGCAGTTGGGAGTGTAGAGGACTGCAACTCCACAATTGCTATCGTAATATATAACATAGCCAATTTCTGTTGTACAGTGTCACAAAGCCAAAGAGAAGTCATATCCTGAACTGCATGAATGCATGAAATATGGCCCAAGCAATAGAAAAGGGCAGCTGCTAGGTACCAGGCACTTTCCAGTACAGAAGAGCATAGAGATGGCTCTACAGGCCAGACCAATTGTCCATGTAATATACTAACCTCTCTCCAAACCCCCTCAAAAGAAGATTCCTAGGGAAGATACATGACAAGAGCGCAGTGATGCTCCTCCAGAACCCTCTCCCAACCACTAACAAACTGCATTTCAATGAATTCCTGATGTTGCCTCTTTACATTTTATAGATCTGATGGATTTTTCTTATTGATGGATTGTCCTGGTTCCTGTCCTGGGGAAGCTCTGATAAAGTATTTGATGTTTAAAGAAGCATGAAGGTGCACTTCTCTTATAAATGCTTTTCTTTTGTTAAGTTTTTGTGAGCTTTCGCTTGCTGATGCTTTGAGTATTGTAAAATACCATGACACATGGGAACAGTTTGCTTAACAAACAAGAAGAGTATTGAATAACATCCAGACAAGCATAAAACACTGTGATAAGCTATATTCTCTTAATCAAAATTGAAAGAGGTAAATGTGGTCTTTCTAATGCAGCCTAAATGACAGATGTGAACACTATGCCATGAGAGATGATTATAGTAACCTTTCCACGAATTACAGAATCTAATTGTACATCATTGCCCAGGTAATGTAAAAAAGCTCTAAAGTGAGCCGCAAAATAAACAAGATTACGACTGCTTTCAGAATGAAGCCACAGACTTCTACATTAGTCCTTGGTCATTTGGTTAAAACCAGAAAGTACTTTACAGAGTACACTGACTTGCACATTGTAGTGTGCCACAGTGTCTAGGCAGACCTTTGCTCACCCTTTTCTTTGCAACATCCAGCAAATTTGGTCTACTAGAAGTATGCACCCTTGCAAAATTTAACACAGTAGTAGGTGGCTACTGTTCTGCATTAAGTGTGATCCTAAGAAGCCCAGAGCAAAACTTAGCTGGGCAGTAAAAATTTAAGGAGACTGAAGGATGAGCTTTCAAGTTCGCAAAGGCCTCATTTCACTTATGAGAAGGGAAGGAATACTAACAGCTACGACAATGTACTGCTAGGGACTTCTCCTGCTTTGTGTCTTAGGAACTTCACATGGCTTAATGCTATGAGGCTCTCCCACGTGATAAGGTGGTTCATCAGACACTCTCTGCATGTATTCTGAAAGGTGCTTATCCCCAGTGGATGTGAAAACCTGGCAGAGCTTCAAAGAACTGCCATGTATTTCAAAAAATTAACAAGCTGTTCCCTAGACTATACAACAGAGGACCAGTCAATATAACATAGGACAGAATCAAAGTAGAGATGCTGGAATGGTGCTCTTCATGGAAAGTAGCTTAAATAGGAAAACAGAATGGAAAGAAACAATAAACAACACAGACCAAGGTGTAGAGAGAAAAAAAGAGTGAGAAATCAAAGGAAGAACTAAGAGGGAGTCAAACTATTATGAGAGAATAGGGACCAAGCTAAAACCAAAGAATCAACTTGAGAAAACATGGGTTTGATTCGTTTGTCTTCCCGTAGGCATCTCAGATGGCACAGGATGTCTCAAACACGTCTGTGCAGATGGAAAACACGACATAGGACCTGTGAAAGTGTCTTCTGGAATAGCAGCTTGAAGCAAGACAGGATACAACTCAAGTAGCCTACAACTCAGGCTGCTGAATTGAACTACGCTATTAGCATAGCAACATCTATGATCCTCAAACTTTTGAATGTTCTTTTTCCTCACAAAATTGCTTAAGGGTTCATTCTTTGTTCACTTTACCATCGGGTAAAAAAAGTACAGGAAAGGTTAGTAACTTCTACACCAAGTTCAGAGGATATTAATTGTAAACCAAAATCTGATTATTATAGACTAGTATCTTAACCTCTGGGCTGTCCTCCTCTGAATAGTTTTGTAGTACAAAAATTTGCTGTGCTCAGAATATTTGCACTAGAGCTAGACAGAAGAGCTAGACAAAAAGGCTGCTTAAAGAACTGGAAAGACAATCTCTTTGCCCTTCTCTGGCTATTGTTGCTCTCATACTTCTTGGAAACATTGATTAGTTCTTTTGGTTGAACACGATCTAAATTTAACTGCCTGAACAATTAGCAGTAATATCTTTGGCTGAATTTCTGTGTCCTTTACTGCATCCCAAAGTAATCAAAACACCACTCTGCTGAATTAAAAAAAAATAATCCTGCCAGTTTTTATTTCTGCCTATACTTTACTCATCTAGTTGAAAAGTACCTGAATAACTTTCTAGTAGTGACCAGCATGTCTCAGCCTTCTGGAAACAAGCTGTGCACTCAGGCTTACTTACATTTTCCTCATTATGTTTTATTTCCCTCTTTCTTACTAGTTCCTTCGCTTCCTTACTCCCCTTTGGTTTACCCTCTATACTTACTGTAAAGCAGACACTTTCCTTAATACTGTTCCCTCCAAAAAACATCAACAATCAAAGAAATATTTGATTTACTGCCTTGATAGTATTTCACTTTGATAGCATGTCACTTCATGTGACAACTTCATTTACCCAATCTTCTACTTTGGGCCCCATCTGGGTTGCAAGCTTTTCAAAGCAAGAGACTATTTAACTCTCTGCCCTTCAAAGCACTGAAGACAAGGGGACGATCATTTTGAGTTGTTTGAAGATCCTACCAAAAAGCCGTGATTAATAATTTAACCTCTGATACCTATATTCACCTGGTGACCAGCTAGTTCTTTTGCTGTCTATTTACTTGATAGTCCTGGTCCCTAAGAACTAGGGAAAAAAGGCTAAAGCAGCCACTTGAAAAATTTTTTTCACCATATTTCCAAGGAAAAAAAACCCCATAGAATCAAATATAAAACAATTGCATTAACAAAACTTCAATTTGAAAGTATTCAAACTAGATGTGGAACATTATCTAAAAATGGAGTAGATTGCCTATAGAACTTCTTAAAAATTAACTTTTGAGATCTCATCAATAGAACATTAAAATCAACTACAAAAACATTTAGCACAACAACCTTCTTAAGCTGGAAGCAGCCACAACACAATAAACAGTTTTTCTCCTGTACAGAAAGGCCACTAAAGTTCATTCTTCCAGAAGGAAACTAATATGATTTATGGTACCAAAATCCTCAGCAGTCATCCCTGAAAGGCAATCTGTTATCTCAAAATTAATCAAATTTTTCCTGGGCCAAGAAGAGAGATATCAAATATAAATTTGTAATTTATTTGTTGCTACTACAGTTTCATTTCTTAATCAAACATTTAAATTCTACCTGGAAAAAGACAACTTTGTCTTTTACACACTGTCTCTCTGGATTTTTCACAGCAATTATATGATGTTCTTCCTGGCTGCTGGCAGTCAAAAAAAATAAAAAAGACAAAAAGTTTTTAAGTCACATGACCAAATATAAAGATCACATTCATTATAAAGGACTTTGAATTCAAAAGTGCACATGCATTTTCCCACTGTCTAGTTCCATGGGTTATATATAGCAAAGTCTTGTTTATTTAGCTCTGATGATATGATTTCATTGGATCAGAAAATTTAAGTAAATTAGACTTTAAGTAGTTATGTTTTTCAAGCTATTTCCCCTTATATTCCCACTGCTGCATCTGATTTTCTCAGTTCCAAGATCCAGTGACAATATTTCCTATTGGTGTTGATTAAAATCAAATGGAACCAATTTGTAATAAAATATATGGATTTTGGCACTAAGTAGATAAAGAGCATTAGTGGCAAAATATAATGTCCCCTCAGTAGGATGATATGAAGATGATAAGTCTCATTTGATAGCTTTATAGGTATCTCTAGGCTACTTCTCATCACAGAAGGCAGATAAAGATAATTTATAAATTAAAACGATTTCTTCAATGTGGAGGAAAATCAGATAAAAGCTTTAAAATATTTATCAGAGTTGCTGGGAAGAAAGAAAAAACCCTGATAAAGGAGATATTTTTATTTGATATGTTTTTCTAATGATTGCCTGTGAGATTGTAATCCACATCCTTAAACACAAAATTTCATTTATATCAGGAATTGTGCAGACGTGATAACAAACAGAGACAAGGGTACAACCATCCATGACATGGGTAATTAACAGAGCTCACTTATTTCTTATCTCACAGTGTCAGAGAGTTAACAGGTGAATATACTTTCCTTCCACTTACACCACTATATCTACAAGATAGGCTACTAGTGTTTTTGTGTCTTCTCAGTTTGGCTTCTAAATTAGTCCATATGCTCTAAGTAGCAATACAGATGCCTAATCTTGACTGCCTCCTCCAGTCTGAGCTGTGACATTTTCACAGATACTTCTTGGAAAGGAATTGTCAGAGGCTAGAGACACCCACATTTCATCCAGCACGCACTGAGGTGCAGATGCTGCCCACCCTGAGGCTTCTTCATGTTCAGCAGGGATAGGATTTCTCTCTGCAGACTCAGGTCAACCTTCATTACAGGACTGATATAATGGAGCCCTGGGGAAACAAAACCAAAAGTTTCCAGCATGGTTTGGTGGCTTGCCAACAGAATATTTCACCACCTGTTAAGACAGTCTCATGTCCTGCCACTCATAGCAACACAGTACATGAAGATAACTTTGTCTAGCACTTTGCAAAACATTTTCCAGATTGATGCTCATCTGTGGAGGATGAATTTTACTGTTTCTTCACAGATAAAGAGTATACTGCACACTAAATATCAGCGATGTGCCTGACATAGCAACAGTTGCTGATGAGACACTTTTCACCTTTGGGATGCTCCAAATCTCTCTCATCTCTCCTCATCTGAGGGATGTCAGTGACACTGACATAACACTTCCACATGAATTCACTCTTCTCTAGATGGAAGGATAAATAAGTTTGTTTCAAAAAACTGAGCTCCCAAAAGCAAGAAAATTTAGATAGAGCATATACACTTGGTTCAACAAACCTAACTTAGGAAAATTTTGAAGCCACGCAGGTCTTTCTTTTTAAAAAATAGCTTTGTCAGAAATTTAGTGATGCAAAAGAGATATATTTCAGACTTATTGGAAGAATTTGTGAACACATAACCTCCTAACAATCACAAGTTTCCCAAGGCCATCTCTATAAAGAAATAATTAAACCAGCATAATATGGTTACTATTATGTGCTAGTCAGATATTTCTGAAGAAAGTTACCATGTTTCCTTCTCATTGCTATTCAGAATTATTCATCATTTTTGCGTTACTGAAGGTCAAACAGTATCTCATAACACTAAAGTATTCTAAAGCTGCTCAGCTAACACACTGTATTTCTACTTTTGTTCTGAAGTGCTACTAAGGATAAGTCTGACTGTTCTCAGAACTTTATATGCATCATTTCTTCATGCTCGCCACAAGTCATGGCCTTTTAGTTATTGAAAAGGAAAAAAGTTCTTAACTGAAGCTGAGGTCATCAAGGACTACCAGCAGTGGTTGTGCCAGTGCTCCTACTTTGACACCTGAGACATCCTAAACAAGTAGGGTTTCATCCTCTCTTGCAGGGCTTGGGAAATGAAACTCCAGAATTAGCCCTCAGAGCTGCTGAACATGGAAATAGATGTGTTGCTCCCTAGCACATGTTAGGTTCCTCTTTCCAGGGAAGTATATTCTTTGCTGAGCCAACATCAGTCCCCTTCCACTCAATGTGCTGCTACGAAAACAACCCGTTTAAGAACTCTGTAACAGTCACACTTTCCAGGTAAAAAGATGTCCAGAAAAGGAGCCTGTCTGCCAATGCTAGAAAATAAATGGCAGATGAGCACTGTTTTAATGCAAGACAAGCCATGTTCTTCTGAAGGTACTATTCATCTGAAGTAAGATTCTTATGTCTTTCAATGGTCCTCATTAAGATAAACACCAAATCAGGGAAATGTATCACTGTGAGAGGAAGATTGACAAGGAGAAAAATTCAGCATCAGGACAAAGAACAGTTTCAATACGGAAAGAGCATTAGGACAGGTAGGAAAAAATATCACAAACTCTGTTAGGTGTAAGAAGATTTAGAAAACAGCACTTCCAGAACTGAGAGAAAATAACAGTGGGATGCTGTGGCCATACAACCTGTTAGTGTAGTTACGAAGGCATGCTGGAGAAACAGCAGCAGCAAAGACAAGCTGGAGGGACCTTCATCAGCAAGTCCAGTGCTGTGAGGCCTGTCATACTCTTCAGTAGCAAACTGTTTCCACTGAGGTTGAAGCCATACTTCAACAGAAATCTTTCATTGCACATAACATGGAAGGAAGGCCTTCCACAGGAAACCAACACATGTAACAGACTATGAAAATCACTGGGATACAGCACATAGCAGAATTCAGCTGAAACAAAGTGAACGCTAACTTGACAGTCTTTCACGCATTAAGTGTCACGGAACAGCATGGCAAACAATTCTAGTCTTTCTCTTGAAGATCAGCTGTTCTGGCATCCAGTGACAAAAATGTAAAAATATCACCATTCTCTTTTAATAAGTGTTATCATTCCCACCTTCAGTCTACTTCTTTCTACACTGGCCAAACACCATGACTTCAATATTCCCTTATGGTCAAATTTTCTAATGTTCAGTTATTTTCTTTGCTTTTCTCTAGACACTTTCCAGCTTCTCTTATAAGATGTCCAAAAACACTTGATATATTTTAAAATCGGTGGTAGAAAGAAATGTTTTAAGCACTGAAAATCAGCTTACATGTGGAAATGGATCTGAAAATGTTGCTGGACATGAAAAAGCAGCAAAGGAGATTAAACTGCAACAATTTGGTACCCAGGACTTAATCATATGAAAAAAACTCTTAGCACATCTCCCATCAAAAAGTTACACATTCCTCAGTGTCTTGCTACATTTGGAGCTCAAATGTACAGTCAGCCTAAATACTCCTATCCACCATGATCACAGTAAATAGCTATCTTCCAAGCACCTCTTAAAATCACTTCAGGATTGGATTATAACACCTCCATTTCTATGGGGAGAAAACTGAGGCACAGGAATTGATTAAGCAGCTGTGCCAGCCTTTAATTAATCATGCAGTATGCCAAAAGGACAGTTTTAATCTGAATATGTAGATGTTGTGCCTTAACACTGTGCCTAAACAACTACTGAGCAACACAAAGAAGTAAAAAAGCACATATAACAGAGTACAAGAATATAAAAAGGTCCAAATCTCATTTATTTCACTCAGGTAATTAGATTTGTGGATCTGAATGTGTGAGAAAGATGAGTAGGATTAGTTTCTCTACCATTTCCAAAAATAAACTGATACATATGGCAACTATTACTTAAAATTGTCTATCATAGCTACTCAAGCTGTCATATTTCTTGTAGCAAAAGTTAAAATTTAAAGATACTGGTGCAAAAATAAGTAAATCAAAACTTACCGGGAATAGTTCTTTAAGTGTAAAGATTGATTTTTTTTTCCTTTGTGTCAAATGCAGTCCCTGAAACTTTCAGCTGTGTAAAATATCTTCTGCAGCAATTTCAGAACAAAGACATGTTTTAAGTGATTTTTATTATATGCTTTCATAAAAGAGGTTTTTCAGATAATGAACCATATTGACTTTAAAAGGCAAGTAGAACAGTAGGTATTAATAAATTTAACTTCTGGCAGCAACTAACAGATTAGAAAGGCACCACAGCCATAACATTTTGTTCATTTATGTGAATATAAATGAGATCTTCTAGGAATACAGAAGTATTTGACACCCACAGGAGCACTTTAGGAAACTTGTGATGTTCTTAAGTGTCTTAAAAAACATATTGTTTTTGTTATTTAAATGTACAGAGACACTGTTTCTGACAAAGAAAGATCACTCCGTGCATTTTAATAGCACACAAGCTTGTTTAATGAAATAACTGAAGTTGCAGGGATAAATTGTCTGTCCAGAGATGTTAGGTAGCTTCAGGATTCCCTTGATCGAGCAAGATCATATCTTTAATAATGTAAATCTCTTCAAAGTCAACCAGATTTGTCATGTAGGGGGAAGTATACTGTGGTGTTTAGGCCTTGGCCCACGTGCAGCAGAATCATAGTCTGCTAGTCTTGTTGGAGAGCTTTTGGAAAATCCAGTCTGCCACCAAAGACTTTCTAGCATTTACACTCAGGGTGCTCCTCTTTATAAAAACCTAGGGCTCTACATCAAAAGCTCATAATATGCAAAGTAATAACAGGACAGAGTTATTACTCTTAGCTTTGTGTCTTTTTATAACTTTTAGCCATTTATTTTCCTTGGGAGATGAATTTTATGAACTAGATCGATAGTCACAATGGAAATTCTGGATGCTACAAGAAATCATGTTAGCTCTTCAGTAGATGCAATTGCTTCCGCAGATTTAAACTGACGCCATTAGAGATGCTACATTTCCATAAAAGTAGCAAAGTGAAATCTTACTAGTCCCAGGTATTGGTCACAATGTATTTTTCACAGCAGGAAGAATAAACCCATTCAAGTAGTTCTGTTCTACCTTTTTTAACTTTGTCCTTTCTCCTCTTCCAGCCCTTGGCTGTTGTCAGCACTGTTACGGACTATGATACATTTGCCACATCCTTCAAAAGGAAGCTGCATTTCAGTAGTGCCTGAAATTATTTATGCATAAAACACTGCAGTCCGCACAGATGAAAAAGCAATATAAATTCAATGCTGGTGACTAATGTAAAACTGTGTGATTAAGTGCAAGCCAGTGTGATTAACAGGGCTACAAATACGAGTTCTATGTTTTCTCTTCCCGTAACTACCTTAATTGTTTCTAAATCTGCTCTGAAATTAAGATGAGATGACATTATTTAAAGTGAGTTTTTCAGATAGAAAGTACCACGTTGGTACAGAATTTATCATTTTAATCCTCAACTATTTATACTTTTGTTTCAGAATAAATATGCATCCATGAATGCTTGAAGATCTCTCTTGGTGTCATAGTGGCAGGTTTCTGGGGAAATCACTGTGCATGGATTACAATACTGGTCTAAATATAAACATTTCAGAGATTTTGGGGTCACATTTGGGTGAGAAGAAAATAGACAGTTTTACCACAGTGATACTGTGGTAATACTCCTTATGAATATGGACAAGGAAGGTTTTTCATTATGAGCTATGAAAGCAGCATCTGAAAGCATATAAAATCTATTAAAAAAACCAGACCAGAGCAAGAATTTCTCAGCATCTGGAGAAAGACAGAGAAGAATCCAACTTGAGCATTCAGAAATCAAGTTAATGGACAGACATATACTACTTGAAGCAGTATCCTTCTAAAAACCAATTATACTTAACAGGAGTCAAGCTTGGTCAACCAAAAAGATTTTTTTTTTTCCTTACAACCACTTTCCCTACATCCAGCAGGCTCTCCACACAGAGGGAAAACACTAAAAGGTTACTCTGCTGCAGGCAGCACCGGGCACCACTGGGCTCCTCGCTCACATGACATAAGTCAGAGGCAGCTTTGCTGAACCCAAATCACTGCGGACTCAGAGCCTTAGTTAATGGCATCAAGAGACCTTCCCATCCCTACCTGCTCACCCTCACCCTTCTGAACAGGACCTCTCATCACAGCACCCACAGTCAAGTATTAACAGCCCAAATCAATAGAAAGAATCAGTAGAACACAGACCAGAAACATAAAAGAGATCCCAAGAGGGGCTGCCTTTCCTTCCCCTTCCCTGTTTTCCCCTTCTTTTTTTCTTCTTTCTTTTTCTTTTTTCACCCTCTTTTTTCTTCCCCATTCCCTCTTTTTCCTTTTTCCCCCCTTCTTTTTTCTTTTTTCCCTTCTTTCCTTTTGTTATAGGTTATAAATCCAATAGGGGAATTTTTCTTCCCTTGCTCCACTGTAAGAAAATGGAGTGAGTAGGGGGAAGGGGGTCAATTAGCCTTACAAAAGAACCTAGCTGGCCAGACTGCATTCCTAATGGATGGCCCATCAGAGGTTGGGAGGAGAGGGGAGGAGATTTGGGAGGGGGTGGCTGGTTCTTTTCAGAGGAGAGAGATCAGACTGCAGAGTTCTCTCTCTGGGACAGAGACAGGGTCTGTCTCTGGGTATTTTTGGAGAAAAGGCCTGGAATCCGGTCTTTCTGGCTTTTTGTCCTGGTGAGGCCTGACCACCAGCCTCGATCGGCTCGCACACTGCCTCGTGACTCCAGCCGGGACCTACTGGGTTTTTTTCATCGGAGAGTTGTGTGCTTACTGGGAGAGAAGGGAGGAGCCTTGAAACACCGTCATCTGAGAACAACAGTGAGTCCCGTGGGGGTGGACTGTTTTTTTCCTTCTGCCCTTCTCCCATTGGGGGAAGGGTCTCTTTCTTTTCAGCTTCTCCCCCGATCCAAGACCGCCCCCCAGATCCCCCCCCCCCGGGAGGTGACCACCAGAGCCCAACAGCGCCCCCTGAAGGTCAACACAGAGTACTGCAGGCCCTGCACCTCCAGTGATCCAACAGGGTCCCCTGCCGACCATGATTAGAACTGCGCTAAAGACAGAGAAGTATTCAGACCTTTTTCTTTTGTTTGAAGGGGACTTTTTGGGTACAGGACTATTGTCTAGTTATTTTTTTTGTGTTCTGTTACTATTCTTGCCAACATACATATATCTTTTAATAAAGGGTTGCTATTTCTTCTTTTTTTTCCCCCTTGATTAAAGCCCCCTTAATTTTGAATTCACAATTGCTGAGAGAGAGGAGTTTGGTCTACCTCATAACTCATCCTCTTTAGCAAACTCATCCTCCAGTCTCTTCAAACTGAGACACCTTTTTTTTTTTTTCTTATTTTCCTTCCCTGTTCTTCCCTTCCCTTTCCTTCAATGCGGAACTTAAGACACATGAATAAATCATGACTGTGCAACTGCATAAAAATCAGTGCAAGTAAATCACATTTATTGAGAAACAGTATGAGAAGTGTGGAGATAAGAACAATTTAATGCAAAATGCAGGACCCTGCATCCTAGATAGCATTAAGCATTTGCAATACCACAAGAATTTGCACTTCGAATGCAATACATAGGATCAGTGCAAAGATTTTAATACATGAAGATAGATCCTGGTCTTTGCACTGTATTTTCATTACAAAATCAAGCACTCTGCATCCAGAGTACCTAGACTAAATTACCTGTCTCAGACTCAGTCCCCCAGAAGGGTTTTTTCTGGAGAGAAATGGCTCTTGTGCTGTCCTACCATCTTGCTCGTGCTGCTCAGGAGCAGTTGGGAAGTGCTGAGCATATTCAATGATATGATGAATAACTCCTAGGAAATCTGCTAGTCTCTGGTCAGAGCAGATTTTTTCTAACACTCCCACACTGCCCCTTGCTAGTATGCAGTGCATGCTCAACGCTATTTTATACTTTCAGAAGGAAAAAAGTAGTTAAGAATATCTGGGTATTTTTCACAGCGGTGAGTCTGTCCATTCTGATAAAGAATTGGGAAAAAAAATGGAGAAAAAAAATCTCTGAGGGATATTGTTTAAATTTAAAAGAGAACACAAAAACCCCCCAGTAAATCCATTTTTAGCATAGAGGGGACTCTGCAAAACTTTCCCTCTAAATCAGGACAACTTGGAAAGCTATCACTATTACACTTAAGGGATATCAGAAGGGAATCAATCAAGTAATCAAAGAGATTAAGAATATGAATGCAACTCTGCCATCAGGACAATTTAGAGAAGAATTTGAAGTAGCTACAGGGGAGTTTACCCTGTTACCTTGTACAGAGTAGAAAGCACAGGAAGTAGTGGAAAGATTATTGCACAAGTGAAAGAATAAAGAGTTTTTTCCACAACATGCCATAAAATGTAGGGGTTTAACTTTACAACACTTTACCCTACCTACTTTCTGCCCAAACAACCATGCAATCACTGCCAGTTACTTTGAATGCAATTATTTCTCCTGTGAGCAGATTTTACATTACAAAAATGCCAATAAAGATACCAACAAAAAGAGATGAGGACTGAAACATAATTAGACACAGTTTTATAATTAGGTCACAGTTCAATAACCCTAAAGTTGAGCTGCATTAAGAAATATTTAGGCATTAAACTGCAAGGTACCTTAATTTCATTATGGACAGAAAAACCTCATCTTCGCATAAACTGGAATCTTTTAGCCTGTCCAAAAGCTATAACATCTTTTGCCAGTTTTCTATGTCACAAGGCAAATTATACTCAAAAGGATTTTTCTATCAGTTTCATTTCAGAACATACTGCAGCAGAACTTACTGTAGATAACCAGCCATAGAGAAAGTTAATAGTCTGTGAACAGAGATTTTTAACAAGGGTTAATCTGAACCAACAGGGCCATTCTAAACACTTCCTTCAAAAAACCTATTATTTGAGGAACTTTCTTTCCTCTTCCCCATATCATTCCAAATCACAAAGTTGGAAGCTCATACACAGCTTTCAAATAGCTGAAGAACCTTAGCAGTAGCTGTGATATGAAAAGTAATGAGCATTCAACTTTTCAGCGTTGTCACTTTGTACCTTGCTTAACTTAAAGGAAATAGATATTCCTGAAGAGAGTCAGGAGATGTCCACATCAGGAGAATACATTGTATACTACTCATAGCAAGGGACAGGGCAGGAAAAACTCTAGCTTGCTCCTTGTACACCAACGGCAGTGACATTTCTTTCAAGTTTGCAGGACCTAGATCTCCTTTTGTAGCCAGAGTTCCTCCTTTCTCTTTTTGGGAAGTATTACAGTGTACCATAGATCAAATATAAATATGCTGTCACATCCCAAGCACACCACAGTCTAAAAAAAAAGCTCCCTTTGCCTCTCAAACACAAGGATAGAACAATTTTCATTAAATAAAAGAGATATGATGGATATGGTACTGTTCTGAAGTACCAGCTCACACTGCTTCATTGCTGTGTGTTTTAATTTTTTTCTGTGGGATCCAGAAAGCCTGATCTTTGTATGCTGCACAAACAGGCCATTACGTTGACATCTCCAAATTTTAACTGGAATTTGAGGTGAGAGTTGAGTTATTCATGGATGAAATTCTTTTGAGAACAACTAATCTGCTCAGTTAACTGATTTCATACAGCTTAATAATCTACGCAAGAAACTGAGCAAGAACTAAGAAGAACCAAAATTCCCCAATTCCCCTATTCAATGATGGAAAATGTTTTTTTCTTGCCTGTCTCCTAGGTTTGCACTTTTGAAGTCCACTTTTGCTTAAACTGACCTTTTATTCAGTAAGTACAGCTTCTGTGTAGTTAAAAACCCATTATATAAAAATACTCCCTTACTTAGCAGAATAATTTCCAATGACTTTTAAGGCGTGTGTCTACTATTGGTCTTTAAAATACAGTTATTACACCTCATTTTGTTAGAATTGCTGTGCCAATAGGGAACTGGATTTTATTTACATTACAATTCCCCACAGAGAGATGAATTCTGGTTGAAAAGTCCTTGATCGAGTATGACAGCAAGAACTAATTTAATTCTTACATTTTGGGTTGTGTATGCCAAGATATCAGAACAGAAAAATTTTTGTGGTTTTTACCTTTCTGAAATTGTAAATTGAAACACTTCACCCTTGAGAAGTATAGTGAAAGACTTTGCCATTTCTAGAATTTATTTCTTATCCAGATTACTTCAAATTTACAAGCTTTTCACATGTAGAGGGGAAAAAAATAAATACAGGAGAATGTTACTGGAAAACTGAAAACGTATCTGGGCATACAATGAAACTTCTATTATGTGTTCTCACCATTTACTGGGTAATTTACAGGACCTTGCTTGCAGTCATCAGATTAGAAGGGTCCTCTGATATTTCTGTAGTGTTTGAGCTGGTATCAGAACAGTGTAACTTAATTTTCTTTATCTTTTCCTTAGAGATCACAGAAATGCTTCCCAGATAATAATATAGTCTCCAATAGGAAGATGTGGTTGCTTCTGTAAGTCAAATGTACTCTTGGAAAAGAAATTTTGTTGGACTGAAGCATCTGTTTAGTTGGTTTTCCCCTTGAAAAATAAAAGGGCTTTTTGTAAATAAACATTTTTTCACAACCATGCACACCCAGGATCTGCTGCTCTGCACTGAGCTGTTCTGCTGACTCACAGCGTCCCTGGGCAAGGTGAGTCCCCTTACTGCCAGCTCAGGAAAAGGCTGAGCATGGAAATGGAAATACACGCTCACTATCACTGCTTGAGAAAGTGGTGGGAAGGAGGATGCTGCCAGAAAGAAAATTTATGAGCAGCTGAGTTTAGCTGGAAGCCCTTGCTGAAGGTTACCTGTGTCTTATGTGTGTTTAATATAGCACAGGGGAGCACAAAGACACATACTGAGAGCTCTGTGCACCTAGGCATACCAGTGACCCACAGGATGGACTATTTACACTGACTTTTGGCAAGAACATAGAGTATTTTCATCCTAAAAAAACGTACTGGCTGCACTGTTAACAATATGTAGCATTCAATTTATAGTCATCCATTAAGTATATATAGTTATATTACTATATATAGCTAATGGACTATATTTAAAAAAATCCCCCAAACCATTTCAGCTATTGGAAAGACCAGATTGCTGCAGAAAATTACAATCCGAAAGATAAATAATTTTTTAAAATTTCTTATAATTTGATATTTTAATTATCCTGCTGTCAAATGTCTGAAGTTATTGCTTAATTTATAGGATTGGAAGCTGTTGCAGCAAAGCAAGGAGGCAGATACGACAGCTAAATGAATACCAGATGCCTGGTCAAAAACTGTAAGTGTAGGGATGTGCAGAGACATCAGACCTGGGTGGATTTGTGTGGTTTTGCTGGAGCAGGAGCTCCATCCTGACTAATGAAACCCCTCTTCAGCACTAGTGGGCATGCTAACATGGCTATATAGCTATTGCAGACATAATTTTGGTATCACTGCATTGAGTTTATTTTACCACATAGACACACTTGGCTACAAATTTGGTTGAGTGTTAGCAATAGAAGCACTTCCAAAAAGGACTGGCAATTGTAAAAAGCAAAGGCAACCTTAACCAGATAGAAAAACACCCTTGGGAAATTAATACTGTCATTCTCTGTGTTGTAACAGGCTTTAAAGGAAATTATGAGGACTGGGGTTTTTGCTAAGTTACCTTTGCTAACTCAGAAAATTATATTTCAAGGAGCCCTTAACAATACAGCACACAAATTGTTCCTGTGAATCGTGGCTTTATTTGTTAAAAGTCTCATTGACAACAAACAGTGTAAGAGGTTACATCAGGATGTTTTATCCTTTTATAAATACCCCTATGCAAGAGTGAAACACTGCATCAAGCCCCTAAAGTATATCACGTGAGAAAACAGCAAAACTAGTCAGCATTTCTCAGAGAAAAAACCTGTTATTCTCCCAAATTAAACATGCGTACATTAATCAGTGATGTGCAAGTGATGTACAGCTCTGCTTTCTGCCCCTTTCTGTGCACCTGCAGCTCCATTATCACTGTCACTTTCCTTTGAAACATTCCCTTTGGGTTTTCACTTTTATTCTTTGTTTTACCCTTTTATTCTGTACCAGCATTTCTAAGATTTCTGGTTTCATGCTCTGTCCTTAGTCCAACTCATTCCTTTCTCTCTGAAGAAGTTGTCTCCTCAACTTCTTTTCCCTCCATCAACTTGTAATCACCTCTTCTTTTACGATAAGTGCTCTTGACCTCCAACTAAAAACCTCTACTGCGCAATCTACTTTGGCACTACCTCTTAGATCCACTGTCTCAATTAAATAGAAGCTTTGGTCATGACCAGAGACATAATTTTTTAGCTCTTAGTTACACACGCAGCTCAATGAACTTCTCTTTCCAGTTTAAATCCACGATATTTTTGTTTCCTACTGATAATTTATTCAAGCTACCTGATAAATTAATGATAATTAAAAAAGCTGTATGACCACTTAAATTACCTTCTTAATTCATTTTTTAAAAAATATAGTCTGTGTATAGACCAGGCAGAGTGACAACAGAATACAACAAAAGAGAGAAATTCAATCTGGAGGTTAGCAAATCTGAAAGAAAAATAACTGAAGAGCTATTTAAAAAGTGCACTAGAGTAACAACTAACTTCAATAAACTACAAACTGTTCTAAAACATGCAAGAATAAGATAGATTAAATTTAGAAATAAATATTATTTCCACATGAATAATTCCTTCAGCTGTAACTAGACACCTGCTCATGCTTTGGTATCATCATCTCCAGCTACGTAGAGACTTCCTTATGCAGTCACAGCAACCGTATCCAGCCTCTCATGACTGGGAATCACTCCCATATTGATGCAAGAGTTAAACAGTTTCATATTCCTAAGGTCTCTCTTGGGAATAAGTCGCAGGAGGCTCATATTTTTTCAGGAAAAGCCTGCCAGTGTTTGATTTGATTAACTTTCAGGAGGAAACCTTGCTTTAGTGGTTTTCTTTCTTTGCATCTCTCACAAGAGATACTTGGGCAGGACAGTGAAGACAACTCTAAAAAGAACAGCTTCAGCATTAATCCCCCCCAGTAACAATCAGTACTAATAGCATCAAATAATAAAAACTACCTGATCTGGAAATTGCATTACAAACTGTGGTGAAAACTTTAATCAAAGAATTGATTTGCATTATTTTTTATCTTCTGCACCATTCCTTTTTTTTTCCCTCCTCTGAATATGAGGCTATGAATAAATAAAATCAGGGCTTGAGGCTCTTCATCTTGAACTTAGCAGACCTCAGAATGATCAAGGCTGGCTGTTCATAATGCTTTCAAATCCCTGGTAGTGATATTCAGCTTCTACTCTTCATTACGTTATGGAGCACTAATAACTAGTTCATCACATGAAATGTTTATTACCAGTGTATAAATCAGTCAGGAGCGGCTTGGAAAAAGTAACCATAATAAATAAAAAATAAATGTTCCAATTAACTTATCTCAGTTTTCCTTGTTTATCTCAACATTTTACTATTTTACTGTTAAAAAGCCTATACTACTTCTCGAAAAGCATTTATTTCTTTAAATATAACCTCAACCTAAAGTAAACGCAGAGGAGTATCTAAACCTATTTAAAACAGAATTTCAAAATACTGTTGTTTGTTGGTAATGTAACCAACATTTGTTTGTTTGTCTATGCATTAACCTTTCACATACTATATTTTTACAAATATTTTTCATGTAATTACATCTAGGTATAAGTGATCAGTCCTTTCTGAGGAATGCATATATGGTTTCTTGGCAAGTTTTCTTCCTTCATGTAAATTAAAATTTAGCAAAAAACCAACAGGAACACATCAAGGTGAGCAGAATGTCTCACAAGGCAATGCACATCAGAGTCCAAGGCTTTGAGGAACATGGAAGAGAGGGTAGGGAAGACAGTCAGACCTGTGACTCAAATTTATATACTTTCAGATAACAGTTTTGCTTTTGAGGAATTGACAAAGGATATGAGCCAATACTATAAAAGTGTAAGCCTTTTGCCATCAATGAAGGATTATACTAACCAGAATATACGGGCAGCTGTGTAACTCCACTCTGATATTTCAGCCATGAATTGTAAGAATTGCTCAAAAATATGAATTTGAGTGAGTTTTCTTCTGTGCCTAACAGTGTGTTTCTCCTGCTTACAGAAAGGGTGCACTTACCAAGCATATTGCAGAGCTGTACAGAAGTACTTCGGCAAACCTAGAGAACCAGAAGCACGGGGACTCATCCCCATAGCTCATGCAATGCTCAAGAGCACAGAACAGATATGCCTAAATGGACTAGTTCACTTGATCTCCCAGTGCAGATGCTTCCTCCAGAGAAACCTGCAGCTAAAATCACTCCTTTATATTAAAACTCACTAAACAATGTGTTAAAGGCCTTAAAAAAACCAATCCCAATCAGGTATTAGGAACACACTCCTGAAATACCAAGCTTGGACTCCTGTGTTTGGTACACACATATCTGCAAGCACAACTTTGGACCACCTGCTCTGGAAGCTAGTAAGTGTGAAAATATTGAAGAAAGACTTCAATATCCTTCATCTGAATACAGTTTAAAAAAATTGTATTTCCAGCCATAAGCTTACTAGAGATGCTTTGATACATGCAGAACCTTGGATGTTTCTAAGCTCCTGGAAAAACACTGATGACAAGGTGCCAGATAATTCAACTTTGTGATGCCAGGTGGAGAGAGAGCTTGATATGAGGAGATTGTAGAAGGTGACACTTTCCTCTTCCGTTTATCTCCACCAGTTCCAGTCTTTGTGCTTTACACCTCTGATTTCAGGCACAAGAGAACCACAGTACTCCAGGCAGAGCCATATAGCCCAGTCAGCACACAGTACTGATTCAAGAGTGTGTATCTGAACTCCAAATGCATTCCACGAATGAACTGTTATTCCTCCTTATTTTCTATTGGATTCTGAATATTTCTGGTTAAAAACAGAAAGAAAACTCAGATAAATCAAATTGAGGAAGACCTGGGCATTTGAAAAGAGGCATACAAAATTATTCAAACTACTGGCAAATGAATCATCATTTATATAGATAGCTGTTTCAAGATTATCAGATTCAAGATTTTATTCAGATACACTCTGAAAGTTTGACTCACTTTGCTTTGATGTTTAAAAGAAAGGGGAAGAAAGTGGCAAGTACTGTAAACTACAGTGTAAAAATTAACACTTCTGATTCTATTTCACTTCAGTAAATATATACAGTAACATAAGACTCACAGAGTTTCTCCACAAACCATTGCTCAAAGCATAATTGTTCCATTATGTTTACTATTTCCACCTGATTTCTACCATGGTATTTTTACTCAATCTCTTTTTCCATTCAGGAGGAGATCATCTAGGGATGCTAGAAAAATATCTTATGAGTAACAGGGAGCTGTGAAATAAACCTCGTTTGGAGGGGACCTGAGTTAGCAAGACCATACTGTGGTCAGGAAGCAAGCATGCCTAGTCCTTAAGCAAGCTGGTACTGGGAAAACATGTTAGTTTAGTGCCTGGAGCATGTTTGCTAGCTAAGATCACAGCCATTTAGCAACTTTCAGCATGGGGTCATCAGCTGGACCCTCATAACTACATCACTCCACTGTGCTTCAGTGAAGCAGCATACGTATGTCTGAGCAAAGCAAGACTCATTACAGGCATGTATTTAGTAATCTATCACACACTTTTCCTCAGCTTATCCCATGGTCTTTACAACAAAGGGAGTATTTGTTCAATAAATATCTCAGCTGGCTGTGTCTACAGATTATGCATTTAGGTGCATCCTGTTCCTGCTGCCCACGCACTGCTCTCTGGGAGTTAACACATTCATTGAAATTAAAGTATGTTCCCTGGATTCAGACATCACAATCAAAGCTTGAGAGCAAAACTGTAAGAAGTCAACAGATAAATTCATTCCAGCCTTGGTAGAAGACAATGGAGTTCAAGTCAAGAAATAATTAATATTCAAAATAAATAATTAGGGGTTGTATTGTGCTTTGAGGTAGAGTCCTATCCTAGGAGTAACTCACAGATACACCACCAAGCCTGGTGTCTTCTGCGGCCTCCAAGGGCTGTCAGAGCATGGCAAGCTGATACCAGGCTTGGATAAGTCCTTTTCTCCCCATAATTTCCTTCCAGAAAGCTAGAATCTTACCATTAGCAGTGCTACACTCTGTTCTGTGATAGGAAACCAAGTGTATGCCACCTGCAAACTACACAGGCTGGTTGTAAGTGAAGATAGCACTTGTAGCAAATGATACCTTGAGCTCGGAAATTTCTATTTGGAACCTCCCAGTGGTCCCCTGAAGAGGTCCAAAAGTCAAATCTTGACATCATGATTATGTCATGTCACAACAGATCAAGTTCAGTGACATTTCTCTAGCTTTGCATAGCAACAAGTAGTGAGAGACATTAATATTGCCTAACAGAACAAAATTTAGGGAGCAATAAGTGTTATTACAGTCTGTCTCTAAATGAAAAAAATGTCATAAATGACAGGGTATTTTATGTTATTGTTCTATTCCTCTCCCTTCTACAGGAGCACGGGAAGCTACAGTCTCCCTGGGGATGCTCAAAAGTCTGGTCTAGCAGGAAAGAGCATTGCATCCAAGGAAGGAAACAGTTCAGAAAAAGTCAAGAACTTGAAAAATATTTAAAAATGTTTCTCTGCAGGCATTAATGATTCCAGTGGCTCATATTTTGCCTAAAAGCAGCAAAAATTTAATTTTGTTCATAAACAAGTTTATGCTGGGATTCAGATTCAGGACTGAGCAAGATAAATATTTATAAACTGGCTTTTGCAACTTGTCATATTCTAGAACAGACCTTCATTCGCAAACCACATCAGTGCTTCAGGGAACAAAGAATCCAGAGCTTCAGAAGATACAACAATCCCCCTTCCATTAATATGGCAGTTGCTCTATTTTGGATTTTAAATCCATCAAATGCACACAACTGTTCATGCTATGGGATGAAATCCAATCTTATTTCAGTCTCAAATTGGTGAGATTTAAGTCCTTCCCATTTAAATCACTTCAGTGAATTCACAGGCCTTATGTAAATATCCTTAAGTCATGACACAACTTATGGACCAAAATTTTAATATGTGATGATTAAACTTTACATATATGCTCTTAAATAAATGATAATCTAGAAGAGAGTTTCTATGAGTTGAATGGACACCAAGCTCTCTCCAGACATACCAAGTAGCCTGTAAAAAGTGTACAATAAAGGTGCCAAATTTTAGGGAGGATAGGTTTTTAATTTCTATTCTGGTTTAAAAATTGCTTCCAGAAGAAAACCAGAAAACTTCTCAGAAAGCACAATAAGCAGAGATACTACTTATAAAATGAAAATATTCCCAAATTCATTATGACAGAAGACACAAACTTTACAATGCTCCTAAGGGACTAAAGAGCATATGCAGCTGTGCCTCTTAGAAACAGACAGCAAAGAATCGATACTAACATAGAAAAGCATTTTTCTCCCTGAACCTCTGTGTACATCTTCTATGTATTTTCAAAGAATTGTTGCCAAAAGCTATACAAGGGACAACAGCTGAGATCTCAATATCTGTGGCTTGAGAAATTTATTTCCTACATTTCCATAAAAATTTCTCCACTAGCTCTTGGACATGTGACATGTGTTGGTCAGGCCTGTTGTATAAAACACAAGTAAATAAAACACAGCCTAGGAAATTCCATACTCAGTAGCCCATTTCAGTGCTTTGTTATCATTAAAGGAAACATTTTTCTGAATAAACATCCCAAATTTTTCTTTCTTCTCATAAGCTGTTCGCACCTTGTCCTACAGCCAGATGTTCATCACCACCATCTTTAAAAGTAAGCAAACGCAAGTAGTCTCACACATGAGACTTATCATATCTGTACTTAGTATTTTCTGTTCTAGACTAAGAAAACTCAATTTCCTCAATTCCTTATTAAGTGTCATTTTTCTCCCTGAACCTCTGTGTACATCTTCACGTATTTTCAAAGAATCGTTGCCAAAAGCTATACGAAGGACAACAGCTGAGATCTCAATATCTCTGGCTTGAGTAATTTATTTCCTACATTTCCATAAAAGTTTCCCCACTAGCTCTTGGACATGAAAAAGTGGAGGTCTTCCTTGGACTGGCCTTTTACTGTTGGCTTTGGTTAATTTTTACTTAATTTGACCTTGTGGGTTCTGTTTGCAAGATTACTTTGGCTTATCATCCCATCCTCCATTCCGCCCTGGGAAACCCAGACCAGTCTGAAGTCAGTCAAACACATTGTCTATTCCATTAAGGACTGATAGCTGCAGGGCCAAGTTAGCATGATGTTGGAGATATTTGCCAGAGCCTTTCTTCTGTATTTGCATCTTATCAGTGAACGTCTGCACCAAACTTCTCTTCATACAGATATGCTCTTTGATTTGACTTGCTCTTCCTTAAAACCACGATTTTCTGATATCCCTACTTCCTGTAACACAATTACGTCTTCTTTACAGTTCAGTAACCAATACACTTTCATATATCCTTTTAGGGCTGCATTTCATAGGTACAGGGTGTCAATGTAGTTCGTTTCTCTTGTTTCTCTCATTGAGTTGTTGTATTCCAAACAAATCCAACTTCTCTGTCAGTTATTTTCAGTACTACTATACATAGGTGGATTTCAAAAATATTGGTGTGATATTCAGACACTGTTCCCCTACACTACCTTTCCACCTGTCCCCCATAACTCATAAATTGAAGCAAAGTCATCTTCTGAGTATTCATAGCAAAAGTGCTCTAGAAGCAGCAGGTGTATTTGCCCAAGATTCTGCATACATTAGGACATTTGTTTGATTCATTATGTTGCAACTCAGCATTTGATTAATCTTTCTTTTTTTCTGCTTGAAACTCCCTTATCGTATCTACACTTTTTTTATGAACTTCCCTTGAAGTTGCAGCTGGATTCCTCTGTGGAACAGCTGTGATGGGCAAGCCTCCTGACTGAACACTACTCAGAACCGTCTCCTAAGCCAAGCACTTCAAAGTTTCATTGGAAGTGTTAGAAACAGTAAAGATCAAGGAGCTGAGCATATTGCAAAAGAAACATAGAAATATTGTTTTTAAAAATGTAAGACAAATAATCAGTAGGGGCAGAATGGCAGACCTTGCTTCACAATATTACGTAAGATAGCAGAAAAGAGAGAGCTACTTATATTTTGAAGTAGGCATTTGTTGAGCTTCTACTACTTCCCTAAAAATGTCTTATTTGAAAAAAATCAGCAGCTTTTCTTCAAAACTTTCTGACTTAAAAGGGGGAAATGATTTTATTATTAGTTTTGATAATTGATGTTATTCTGCTTTATGTCAATTAGGCTGCTGAAGTATTTTGTTTAATGCATAGAAGTTAAATGGAAAATTAACTTCCAGTAGAAATGTTTAATAAAAGTTACAAAAATGAAATGCTCTGACTTTATGCTGGAGACTCAGACTTTTTAAATAAGAGGCTCACTAAACAGTAAGAAGTAAAATTAGTTTTGTTGATTTTGGTGGGAATTAAAAGTACAATGAAAATAATTTCAGGACAGGATGAAAGTAATCGACAAACAAATTATTCTCAATGCTTTATTCATTAAGGGGAACATTGCAGTAGAAACTTCATTTTGTTCTCAACTTAGAAAGGAATTTCAATGGGAAAATTTCTACCACCGATAATACTTTTATTTGTGTTCCTCACAATTTATACCAGAGGAATTACTTGTAGAATATTCAAATTACTTTGTCACTGTGCTGTGTGACTAGAAAATGCAATTAAAAAGATTTGCACATCCCAAAAGATGACCTACAGAACATTACAAAAATAGGGCTCACAGCTAGGGGGGAAAAAAAGTGACAAAGATGTCTTTCTAAAGTTGATGAGATCTAAAGATTTCCGCACATCCCTGCACTGTAAGGGCAGAATTGCTGACATTAGCTTTTTATCATCTGGGCTGTGTAAGGTTAACAGATTTCTGTTGCCTCTTTTGTTCTGTCCATAGAGAAAAACATTGAACCCTAATGAAAAATGGTTGCAAGCACACAATACCAGAGGTATTTTTGGATTGTCACTGGACTCAACCTGAGCTTTTCATATGAAACTTCAGAGAAGGACTGACAGCATTCCTTAACAGAGGAGATAAAAGAAGTTTCAAACATTGTTTTCTGTGCTACCCTAGTCTTAAGGGTCTTGTGCCCACTCTTTCCTATCCTCATATACTTTGAGAGTGGAGAAAAAATAGAAGATAGATATGACCTACCCAGGAAAAAGAAATTAAATGCTATGTTCTGTTTTATGCTTTCATCAAAGGGGCAAAAATATGTATAGCATGCACTTAACAAATCTTTGGAACAGTTTCAGAGATGACATATAGACATTTTTATTTGTAAACATCCTAAAGGTGAAAGGATACCACAGACTACTTAAATGCAGATCTATCCTACAGCAGAAGAGAGCTTTACCAGTGGATTTACAGTTGGTCTTTATTTTGCCATTTAATATGCTAACTGAATATTTAACACCAGAAACACCAGAAACTGCAAAGTACATGCTGCCTGTGAAGTCAGTTAGTAAAAAATTATTAAATAAAGAACATATGGAGTCTATCATATGCTTTAGAATATCTATTTGATCAGGAAAATAAAATAAAATAAATCAAAAGAAAAGAAAAGGAACACAGAAGTGAGAAAAATATGCTGCAAAAGCACGAATATATTAAAAATCTAAACATATAGATAAAAATACATAGTTAAAAGTCTATCAAGGTCTATTAAACAGGAGGTTATACTATCTGTCACAGGGGAATGGTGGAGGGGGAAGTACAAGCATTCTAATACCCTTCGCATATGTTTGCTCAGGCACCTATTAAAGACATAAGTATTGTGAGCCATAAAGTCTTGGTACAGAAAAACCCTTCAGATTGTGCTTAGCTTTAAACGAATCAGATGAGCATAGACTAATTTTTGTTTTGTGGTTCTTTTGTTTGTTTTTGGTTGGTTGTTTTTTTAGTATTTTGATTTATTATTCCTAAGCTGAAGGCAAAGCACATCTTACTAAGGCTATGCTTAGGACCCATATAAGAAAGCAGAGGAATATGAATTTTTGCTGTCTCAGGTTCACCCTTAATCATGATCTGGAGTCCTTCCTGGGATTGGCACCTTCCAGAGAAGACTTCTCCGTAAGAGGCTACAGGTATATCAAGAGCAGCTCTGTATGACAATTGCAGGTAACACTCCCTCCCTGGATGGCTGAAGTAACATGCAATCCACTGCCATATTGTAAAGTATAATCAGCCACATATCAAGTACCACTGCAACTGCATTAAATATTGTAAATCCCTTGTCAATAAAGAAGACAAAGAAGAGATGGCCCAGATCCTACATGTGTAAGATGAAAATAATACAAGTAGCAGTAGACACACATAAAAGATGGATAAAAATGTTTTCAAAGCCTTTAATCAGATTTTGTTTCTGCCCAGGCGGTGCTCCCACCTCTAAGGGAGTTTGGTGGTGTCAGGGCAAACAGGGTACGCCATGAAGAGGTCTGGGCATGCACAGAAGCAGGCTGGGCAAGGACTGTAAGGTCCCCCCAGGACCCTGACAGTGTGAATTACACTGAAACAGCAACTAAAATTTTAGTTTGGATGCCTACTTTTTGAATTTCCTTTTTTTTTTTTCCCCAATGCTTTTGGAATCAGGAACATCTCTTGCCTCAAATGGAATGTCTTTGTCTACCTCTCAAGGCAGCATAATCCTTAGAAAGCAGGTAAGCAGGTCATATGTAAAATGATACATGCTGTATTTGCATATGGGATGCTTAAATACATTTTCAGCAAGGCTCCACATGTACATGGAACTCTGCCAGGGCACATGAGCTTACAGCAGCTGAGAATAAATCCTTGTATTTCCACTTCATTTGCACCACATTACCTTCAAATTACTAGTTTTGATACACAGGAAAAGTTTCCATAGCATAAACTTGGCATCACAGCAGGTAAGGGCAAGATCTAAAGAAACACTTGATCTTTCCAGGTCCAGAGTTTCAAGGCAAGAAGGTATGTGCTCCTGAGTTGAATACATCAATACAGCTTACATTTATCAATCAGTCATACAGTACACATGGAAAAAAAGTCCAGCCTGAAATTACTCCCACACAGTAAATGCTTCCAGGAAATTTCAAATAAAATGTAAAAAATCTAACATTCTCCATATAAAGTATGTCTCTATGGAAAAAGAAGGGTGTCTGGGGAGAGCCCTTCCTCCCAGCTATGGGAAACAATAATATTTCTACCAGGTATATCACATGTGCAAGGATGTTACTTCTTGTTATTGGACTCTCCAGAAACCTTATGAGAGCGTAAGACACCAGAAAGTTGATAGGAGCTGCAAACATGTTTAAGTAATTCCTAAGTTTGCCTAGTCAGTGTACAAAGCAGGGTTCTGGTATTTACTCAGTCACTCCATATAGTCTGTCCACTTAGAAATTTGACCACACAATGGAGTGTGGGTCTGAATCCTGATCTTTTCTACACAGGCATTGCTATTGCTTTGCTTCTCAACAGAACTGTTTAGGAGGCCACTAATAAAGAAGGACCAACTCAGGTTTTTAAGCAAAAGCTGTTGTGGAGATCAATCAACATGAAAAAAAAAACAAACCACAAAACCCCAAAACAAAACAACAACCTAGAAAAAATAAAACCAAACCAACCCACCCCCCAAACCCACAAACACTATCAGCTAAACTGTCGTCCCGAACTGTGTCCAGAGAACTGGCATACCTGAGCCAAAAGCTTGGTCAAGGGGCAGCACAGCACTTGAATTTCACTTAGGCATTTCAGGGACCTATCTTAGGAAGTCAGCCCTAAAACCATGAATGACAAAGAGGTATTGAGGTACCCAGTAGCTTTTGCCCTTCTCCATGTTTGTGTCTCCTTACTCCCAGTTCTTCCAACCAAGGAAAACTGCTGCTGTTCTCCACTGCTGTGGATCACACCCCAAGAGTCACGTGCTCCCTTGCAGGGACAAAAGTCAGAACTAGACTCTAGACACAGGTCAAGGGCAATGATTCTCCTTCAGTATTTGGAGTATATGAGCCTGCATTGGGAGAGCTGTCGCTTCCACTTCTGGGCTACCCAGTGAAAGAAACACATGGGAAACCTAGAAGGAAACCAGCAGAAGACCACTGAAATGCTCAGTAGGCTGGACCAGTGGGCATGAGAAGGGAGTTTTGCTTCTTCACCCAGGAAATGATGAAGATAAGGCAATGAACCCTGATTTCTATTTCCAAACACCTAACTAGTCATTACAGAGAAGACCAAGCCAAGCCCTACTCAGAGGTTCACAAGAGAAAGGGACAGAGCAAGTCATAAGCTGCAACAAGCAAATATGGAGTACGAAACAAAGCACCATGAGATGATGAAATGCTACAACAGGCTGCTCAGAGAGGTTGGGCAATCTCCAGCCTTGGAGGTATTTGAGACACAACTGGATACAGCCTTTAGCAACCTGACCTAGCTTTGACATTGTCCCGGCTCTGAGTTGGAGGTGGATGAGTCAGCATCCACAAGTCTCTTCCAACATATATTATTCTACATTCTACTCTATTCTTAAATGAAGGATCAGTTGCTGATTTGAATGGAAGAGAGAGGAAGGGGCAGGAATGGGAATGGGGACTGTACAGGCTGTATATGTGATTGAGGAATGCACTGAGAAATGCTCATGAAAGGGAAAGGAGGGGGAAAACATTTGCTCTCATTTTTATTAAACCAATGTTCGGTCTTTTTATTTTGTAAGATAAAACAATTCCAACCTCACTTTTTTTTTTGAAAATATGAAAAAACCAGCCTGCTACACTGTCCTTTTCTGCTTTGATAACAATCATGGGAGGTTATGTGGGTTTTCTATTATTTTTAATTGAACAAATCAACATGAACAATTTGCATTTATTCTTAAAAAAAATCAAAGCAAGGGAAGAAGGACTGTCTTTTAGGCTGATGACTGGGTCTGGCATACATATTACACACCTTCAGCCAGGCCTCAAATGAAATGGAACAGATAAAATAAGGTATTGATGTACAGAAAAAGAAAAGGGAACAATCAAACTGCATCGACATTCCAACTGATTGGTACAAACAGGCAAGTAAAAATTAGCAAGATTAAAACCAGTGACAGACAGTTCCAGTCTGATCTATTAAGACCTCTGTATTTGTACATAGGTGTTTGTTGCAAAGGGAGCAAGAAAACAGCTTGAGCAAGTGAACTCCTGCAAAACATTGGCACAAGTCAGTGTCAGGCATTTCCCCCCAGTTGGATGCAGTAGCTGTGCAGGTTTCCTCAAATTTGTTGAAAGAGTTAAAATTAGCCACAAAACTCATAGTATCAGTAACTTAGAAGTATTGATTTATGCAGGCCAGGGAAGGTCAAACAAGAAGTTTATGATCCCACAATAGACTTGCTGCTGGCATAGCCAGGAAAACTCTCTCAAAGCAAGGAGAAACCCCAGCTTATAACTGCTCAAGATGTCACAATGTGGCTTCACAACATTTACTTCCTCAAAGTAAAAATTCCTCTTGCCTTGGAATATATGTACGCACATTACTAGACCTATAAGCACAGGTGTAATTTGCAGAAAGCTATGCAACCAGCTACAATTTAAATCCAGTCCAATGTACAGCCAGTACAGAGAGTACATGTAGTATTAAATCCTGTTAACACAGTGAACTGGATTATATTTAATCTGCAGAGCCTCATCCTGCTGCAAATAAAATCAACATGAGTAGAATCAGATCTTTAAAAGATTTGATTTGATAGTGAATTCATCACCATTTGCAAGAGGCACAAATACTAAATACTACGATGGATGTAATTGGCGTTTCTTAAGAAGAGTCTCTGATCTGAATTCTTTTTTAAAAGAAGTGTTTTGTATTAAAACAACTTAAAATATTAAAAAAAGGCAAAGGGAATAAATGGAGCCTTACTGGAAAGCTGGTTGATATTGTATTTTTGCACATTTCTTCCTGCTATATGTACATAGAAGTAATCTGCATAGTTCCATATATTTCCATAAGATTATTGATAGAGTAAAATACCTCTTGGTACAAGTGTGAATCACAGAAAGACTTATGTCAATGAAAGATCATTCCCCTGATTTTTCCAATACAAGTCAACCACAGCCTTTTCTTTTGAGGAGGTGAGGAAGGAAAAACATCATTCCTATGCTCATCAGAGACCAAAGGATCAGTCAGACCCCAGATGGGAGGACAGGTATTTTTTCATGTCTCTGGTAAAATTAGCTATTGCATATGTTAGGGACCAAGCAACAATACACACTCACACACCCAGGTTTAGAAAAAAAATACTGCTTTGAAATTATTATGCTCTTTCCTATAGCTCATGTTTACATAACACAAACAATAACTGGATTTTATATTCTACAACAGATATGGTCTTATGAAAAATATGAGATATTAATCATAAATTTTAAAAATTTTGTCATTTTTTTCTCTAAAACATTTTACGTCAGACACATCAGTGTTGATTTTTGTCCAGATTTGAACGACCAATTCTCTCTTTTCTTATTTTTTAGCACGTGGAAAGATAGTAAGAAGCTACCAATTTTCCCTTTAATTTTAAATAGGTAGCCCCATCAAAATTTAAATTCTCACATGGAGGCACAGGCCTTTGTTAACCATTAGTCCTGTTTCAGTACAAACTTGTGGTATCGTACCCAGCTTCTTTATTGTTTACTAGAATAACAATGCTTTAATGTTGAGTTCTTTAATTCTCATAGCATCACACAGTTACCGAGCCATCTGTCTAGGTTCATTTTATAGGATTATATGATAGACATTTATCATGTTTACATGAGTGTGCTTACTCTCCATACTGGAATAAAGTTATGACAAAATTCTCTTAGGACTGCAAATATGAAAGACAATTTTTTTAATCTTAATACCTAAATAATATGAAAAAGGTCATTGTACAGGACGTGTAATGTTCTCCTAAAACTTTAGATAGAAGTTACACTTTGTTGTGGAAGATCTATGAAGAAAATCTCTGTGTATCCCTTTCAGGATAGGCAGACCCTCAGAGCAAATGTGGTAAAGCACAAACAGACCAGTGTTCAATTAAGTTTCCCAATGATTACTCTCTTTGACTACAATGGATGCCCAGCCTGACCATGTGTCAGTGTCAAGTGTATGGCTTTTACACGTCTCTAGTTTGTAACTGTTCAGCAACTTTATTGTTCATGCATCAAAACAGTCTGGTCCTAAAGTCTCTGTGCACAAAAGCATTAGGTTAGGGATAGAAAACAATGTGCTCTCAGTTTATTTTGCTAATACTGTAAGGACCAGGCTGTGTTTAAGATGCAGATCTGGGTGAATACAAATGCAATCCCTATCTCCTGCAATGCAGAGAGATACATCCGGCTCAGGCATGGGACTTTACATCCTTCAGGTGAGACCTCACCTCATGCTACACCAAATGAAGGCTTGGAGAGCTTCTGCTTTGGTAGAGGAGAGACTGAACGGAGATGAGAATGCAAAGAACACAGCATGTTTTGCCAAAGTAACCTAAAACTGTACTCTTTGAGTCTCCCCAGAGTCATAATTTCTAGATAACTGAGGGGTACAAGGTGGAAACCCTTCACACCACAATTAAAGAGGTGCTAGCAGTGCAGAAAGGCATGTTTGTGAATGAGGAACTGAGTTACCAACAACTTGAAATTAAATGAGGAAGTCAGTGAGAACTGAGTTCTTTTGGAAGTCTTAGAGCTAAAACCCTTGGATGAAACTTACTCTATTTTTAACATGTTTTAGTAGTTCAACAAGTAATTTTGCTGTGATCAGCAACATCCTGCTCAGTACTGGTATAGCTACAGCTGGTTTAGATGTACACATAACCTGTTGGTATACATATCTTAGAGTGGAAATGAGTTCGTGACACTTTTAGAAAGCCTTCCCCCACCCTTCTCCTATTTCCACTTTTTTTTAATAAGACTTAAAAAGAACCCAAAAAATGGGGATCCAGTACAATTCTCCGGAAGTGTTTGGGTATTTTTTTTTCAACATGTAATGATAGCACCTTCTCTGAAGAAAATCTGAAAATACTCTGAGTTTCAGAAAGACAGAAGTGCTTTACATTTGAGAATGACTTCACATTGCCTTTTTTTTTAGATTCATTAAATGTGAAAAAAATTCTAAGATGCATTAATGCATAATCAAATTTGCTTGATCTGTGACTGCTTTCACACAAGTAAGGAATCTTTCTGTATAAGAGAGTGTAAAAAATATCCTTCTTTGAGTCAGAGAAGAGTTTATATGGCTACTTCAATCCCACCAACACTTCTGATAATAGATGCTACTGAGCACCACTATTAATCAGCATATTTCATGATAAGCCTTTGGTAGGATGGGGACCAGTCTTTTTACTTCTTTTCCAGATAAACGTTGCCTATAGAAACCAGCCCTCACTATAGAAACCAGAACTGAACAGCACAATCCGAGTTGAAACACTAAGAAAAACACACTGTATTCAAGTTTGTATTCATCCTGCAGTCTGTAAACACGTGTTCTTGATCCAAAATATTTTTCAGTCCATATTTGAACCATATTTGACAAAGCTGGTTCCTCCCCATCGTCCCATGTTGCCAGTCATGACTCTGGGAGGAGTGACTCATTTAGGAGTTAAGATGCCCTTCAAATAGCATGCGTTTGTCATCTAAGGGTTGCCTAAATTTCTTCCTGATTTGTTTCTCAGCTTGGCTGTCAAATCAATCTAGATTCTCAGCCACCTTCTGAATTACTATTTATTTTTACCCTACTATGAAACTTTGCATAAAAGATGTTGGCACTATGCTTGCAACAAATATGTTCTTCGATTGATGCTACAGGAAAATATGCCAGGGTGGTGTTAAGAATAAAACCCTCTTCAGCTCTGCAAAACATCAGTGAGGTTTGCCTTCTCTGAAACAGGCTTTTCAGACCCTGGAAGCACAAATTTCATAGGAGGGTTTTTTTTTAGGACAAGAACAGAAAGCAGGAGTAAGTTCAAAAGCCCTGGGATACATACAGCACCTTGACTTCACTGAATCTGGAGTGACAGCACTGCTGGACTAAATCCTAAGGCTACCATTTGGATGAAGTTCCTGTGGACTCAGCTGAATCTCCTAGTAAAAACACAGCTAATGAATGCATCCCATTGCAGGCTCCTTCAGCTTTCACATTTGCACTTCTGGCACTGTTGTCTTAATTACCAGGCAATTTTGCTCTCCGTTTCTCCTTTCCTGTCTTTCAGTTTTTCTACAGGTACTTAGCACTGACTATGTGGGGTGCTGTCACTTTATTCCCAGCTTTCCCATACACAGGGAGGACCTTGGTCAGCGCTGCAGACCCTGAGGGAATAGAGCCCTCTTCCAGCGGTACCATCTGTCCCTCCTCTCATGCACAACAGGAGACAAAGAAAACAAAACAAACATTCAGTATTCTTTGATAGCCTACAACATTTGGAGGCCGAGTACTGATTTTTAAACCTCTGATGTGTGCAGCTAGGTTCACCTATGAAGTAAAAGAAGTCAAATAATTTTCTAAATGTCTTTCCTGATTATGTCTGCAACAACTTGTTTGGTTAGACATACAAGAGAGGAAGGGAAATAATAAGCATCAAGTAATGTGTTGCGTGCATCTAACACAGGCCTAAATTGTACCATACCCTCTGCTTAAGATTAGTAAACTCCAACTAGCAGAGACTCAAAACAACAAAATGACACAATTGCTTTTCCAAGCTGGTCACTGGTTTATGATTCTGGCAACTATTAACTAACTAGCTACTCATTAAATCTGGAATAAATAATTTTGCATTTGAGAACAGCAAAGATTCAGTGATGCACAGCAGTGATGCTGGTGCTGCAGAACATTTAGGGAAGAGTGACACAGCATTGGAAACCCTTTGGATTGTAGATTATCATAGAATGATAGAATCAACTGGGTTGGAAAAGACCTCCAAGATTATCAAGTCCAACCCTTGATCCAACACTGCTGCGGTTACTAGACCATGGCACTAAGTACCACATCCAGTCTCATCTTAAAAACATTCAGAGATGGTGAATCCACCACCTCCCTGAGCAGCCCATTCCAATGCCTGATTACTCTCCCTGTAAAAAATGTCTTCCTAATATTCCACCTAAACCTCCCCTGGCACAGCTTAAGACCATGCCCTCTTGTCCCTCTTGTAGGCTCCAAGTAGCTGACTTTGCAGCAGAGCTCAGTGAACTAAAGCAAATGACAGTTCTCTAGGGAAAATGCCCTCCATGGTGAAGCAGCAGAGCCATCTGCTACTCCTTCTCACCACACTCTGCAGTCCTCGAGGTAAATGAGTGGACTGGCATAGCGGGTAGTGACTTTTGCCTGATCAGAGGTTTTGGTAGGGGTGCATCCCTTTGGCTATATTTTAGGCAGGTGAAAAAATCCCTCTGACATCTTCAGGCGAGTTCAAGGAGCTATAGTCCTCTTCATGTACACAAAAAAAACTGTTAAAGGGCATCTTTCACTCTTTATTTTCATTTTCTCCCAAACTCAGTATACTGTCTGCCATCCCACACCTGCTTTTACTACTTTGCAAGCCAGTAAGAGAGGCTCCCCACAGCCTGGACAACTGTGCTGCAGGAAGGGCACAGGCATGCTGATCTCCCCTCCATGCTCACCCCCACCTCATACTTACCCTGCTTTTCTCTGCCATTTATCCCCACTGAAATATTCTGATATGACAGATGGGCACTTTTCTTCACAGTTCCTCCTAGCCAGTGCATAAAACTTGGGCCACTGAGGTGAAAGTCACTCTGTATTCTCCTTTCCTGCCCTAATTCACTGCTCTCTTACCCTCACTGTCTACAAAGCTAGTTGCACCAGGGTCCAGTAGTACATCCTAATCGAGGAGGCAGGCATTGGTGATCAGTCCAGACCACGAATTCCTGTATTTTCCAGATACACAGGTTATCACCACCCCAACATCTCTCCACTATGAAGTCACAGTCTTAATTGTGCCACAACAGGAAGGTGGCATTCACTGTGGAGTGGCTGCAGACCACTGATGACAGCTTCACTGACAGCCAGCATGGGGCACTCCTTGAGTCAGAAACATTAGGGCTTAGAAAATACGACAGTGCAAAACAGATGATCTTCTAAAGGGGCAAGATGTAGTGAAGAAAGCAGTCCAGACCCAAACCTAACAAATTAACAGTAGATTTTTTAAAGAATTATTTTATTTTAAAGAGAGAGTCTAAGTGAAGTGTAAAGAGAAGAGCAGAGGAAGGGACATGTGTTCAAGAACTAAAAAGGAGATAGGAAAGAATAAAAGAGAAAAGATAAAATTGTCAAGTAGGCACAGAGGAGGAGGCCACTTTGATACTAATAATGCTTTGATAAGTAAACACAGAGCTGGTTCCCCATAAAACTTAAGAAACAGCACTTTCTTGACCTGTGGAAGCTAAGTGACAATGAGGAAGAGTGTATTACATAGTAACTTACAGGATCATGGTTAATATTGCATATGGGGGGGGAAACTGGAACAGGAGAGACAGATGATCTTTCTTTATGAAGCAGGGAAAATACCATATAAGAACGTAAAAGGAAGGAGCCCTGGGGCTTTTCTCTCCCCTTTTTTTCCCACGCTTGGCACCCAGACAACCAGAATCTACCTTTATCTTTTAATATGTACATTAAAAAACTAAAATAATTGAAAGCAATCAAAAATAATTGAAAGCAATCAATATTTTAATAAGAGCTACTTTTTACTAAGAGTTTGGCCAAATTGGGAGGGTCATGTAATAACTCCAGTTAGATCATAGGGAATGCTGACAATAGAGGAAAACCACTTATAAATTTTGAGGCAAAAAGAAAGAAAACATTCCTCTACAACGAGGAAAGCTAGAAAAGGGAACAAGGGACTTGAACTGCGAAAAAAAAAAAAAAAAAATTTATATTCAATGAGAAGAGAACTTTCTGACCAGAGATGCCTAAGCACAGGCATAGATCAATTTAGGGAAGCTGTAAAATCTCCACCATTATAAACTTAAAAAGGCTGGCTAGAAAAATCACTCCTAACATATAATTTTAAGTACAGTTGATTCTCCTTTCGCTTGGAAAAAGGGCCAGATGGCCACTTGCACTCCTTTTCTACAGTTTCTATTAAAAAAAAAAATAACTAAAGAACAAAATTCAAGTTTTCATTACACTGACACCTGAAGCTAGAAAATTCTGATCTGCATAGTTTAGACCATACCATTCACATGAGAAATTATTGTCTTGTAATTGGTTTTGTTTGTAAACTCAGAGATTAAGAATTAGCTCTTCAGAGATGAAGTTGCCACATCATTGTGTGTGCTTGCACCAGCAGGGCCTCAAATACTGAGGTCTGTTAGAATACTGTAATGACTTCAGCGTAATGGATTTTGTAATATCTGTGGGGTCAGTTTTAAATCATTAGACTAATTTGCTTTTATGAACCGAGGTTGCTAGAACCATATCATCACATTGCAAACAGGTCAGCACAGGTGTAATGTATGTAACATGCCTTTCACAAGTATATTCTTGCAGATACCTATCTCCTACCCCAGAGCAGACATCAGTTACAAAACATGACCTGTATAGAATCACAAAATTCCCTCCCAGACAGAAGTTTACCTTTTCCCTTTAGGGAATCTCCTCCTTTACAACATTTTAAACCCTAGTTACATCTCCAAAGTTCTCATAAATTGGAGTACTTACAGTTTAACTTTCAGATGAAACCAAATATACTGCTGACTTAGAAGTTAAACATAAAAAAATGTATTAGTTGGATTTTCAAGAGCTACACAAGAAAGGTCCAGGAATAAGCCTTACTGGAACAGAGTTTCAGAAGCATTGTGACAGCAGCAGCTGGGTTTATTATGAGAAGGTGGTCAAACCCTGGAACAGACCTACTGCAGAGGTGGTCAATGACCCATGTATGTCATCTCAGTGTTGAAGAGGCAATCGGACAGTGCCCTTAAAGCCATGCTTTAACTTTTGGTCAGCCCTGACATGGTCAGGCAGTGGGACCAGATCATTGTAGGTCTCTTTTAGCTGAACTATTCTATTCTACTCAAATATAGTCTTCTTCCTACCTGCTTCTTTCTCTTCTAGTACATGCTGAGGAAATCTCTGATGACTTTTCTTTCCAGCCCTGCACTAGCAGAAGGCAGTAAATACCCATAACCATCTCCCAGGCTAGGCATTGGCTCTGTCACCTTGTGGGAACGAGGCATGGGTCTTCTGAGGGAGGCGGGAGCTCTGGATCACCTCAAGACAATGGGACCATCTGCACAAATTTGCAAAAACCAAGCGTGACGTGGTTTTCGAAAGTCTTCTGAGTTTATCCAGCTGAGATGAGTTTTCACAGGATGGCAAAACCCACCATTCCTGACATTAGCAAGGCTCAAAGATCAAAACCTCAGTCTGATGTAGGATATGTTTCTCATCTAAATGCAAATTGTCTTACAGTTGAGCAATACCTGTTCATTTTCCCATGGATTGTTTTTCCTCTCTTTGTGCTCATTTTTTGAGATGCCTGAGCTGTTTCCCTTGGAAAAACATACTAAAACAAAATAGTCTACGAACAACAGTACTCCATCAGTGAAAAGGTCCCTGTGGCCCAACACTCCGTCTCCAAAGTGGCCAACCATCAATATCTAAAGGAGAGTACATGAGCAGTGCAAGTCTTTCTCTATCAGGGTCCTGGGAGCGCTCACAGGCCTCAGTGGCTGCCACTGGACTCCCCTGGGATGCCCACCCCCACCAGCTCCTGCCAAGGGGCCAGTGGACGTATTCCAGCTCAGCATGGGGCCTTCAGTGCCTGCCTGAGCCATGCTGGCAGTGTGCCCCTTCCTATCCCTGTCTCCTGGATTGGTCTGGGACCTGTACTGCAGAGAGCAGCTCTCTGGGATGGAGCCCTCAGACCTGGGTCATAGCTTGTTGTGCAGAACTCTGGGTGTAACATAGCATAACTGTTCTATTTGCTGTACTTAGCATGAGTCAAATAACAATGAGTCTGTCATTTGTCTGACACAACAGGGGGCTTTCAGCTGCAAAAACATTTACAAGGACACATAACAGGTTACAGGTTACAGCTGGAAACATGATATTTTAATTTTTATTTTTCTCCATCTGTTTCAGAGTTGATGTTCACAAGCACTAACACAACATGCATGTGTAGCCAGAAGCAGGCTGATGCATTTCTTAGTTTAGCTTGAAAATACATCCTCTGCAGTCTGGCAAACACAAGAGACACAAAAAGCAGCAGCAGGAATATAGGTCAGAAGAAGAGTATGTAGTACTGTGAGGTATTTTCCAGTGTATGACATGTATCAACGACAGGCACAATTTTGCCTTCCAAAACTTGCTTTGTTGCTGTGCTTCCTGGCTAGGGATGCATGAAAAGCATTCTTGTGTCTGCCCTGTGCTTGTGTTGCAGGCAGGGAGAGCTGAAAAGTGGCAGCTCTGGATGGGGCAGCAAGCCTGGAGTCCTTCCAAGCACAGGCTGTTTTGCACAGGCAAGAACCCCTGGGGAAATGGAGCCAAGGGAAGAGCAGAGCTCGCTCCCACTCCAAGCTTACAATGAGCAAGAGGCCAGAGAGAGATAGGGCATGAGTGGTGCCTTGGAGGTATGAGGCAAGAAGAACGAAGCTGCAGGGGCCCAGAGGAGCCCTGACAAGGGGCTGTGCTCAGTGCTACGAAGGACAAGAAGCAACATCCAGGGACCACACTTGGGGTCCACCCTGGGAGTCTAGAAAGCTTCCTCCCTCTGGATGAGGGGCACGAGGGCCATCTTCACGGTGCAGGAGTAGTCAGCACCTGGTCAAAATGGCCCGAAGGAGCCCTGGCAATAGGCTGTGCTCCAGGCTGCAGAGGAAGGTAAAAAACTCCCTAAGACACTTGCAGCTCACCATGGCAGGGAAAAAAAGCCTTCCTCCCCTCATCTACAGGCCATCTTCGTGGTGCATGAGCAGCAGGCAGCAACCCACCTAAAAGGGACTGGAGAGCCCTGACAAGTGGTCATGCTCAATGCTGCAGAGGAAGGTAAAAAAACCTTGGGGACTAGCATCAATCTGCCTGGGGGAAAACTCCTTCCTGATCATAGTGTCAGCAATCAGCTGCCCTGAGCATATCAGCAAGACCCGTCTCCTGTCCCACAGGCTGGTCACACCTTCCAGGATATCACAGAATCAACTAGGTTGGAAAAGACCTCTGAGATCATTGAGTTCAACCTTAAGCCTAAGCCCAATCTCCCTCAACCTGGAGTCATCTCAGGGGTTTCTGAGAGTGGTCAAATGTCCTCAGCCTGATCAACCTGAGGGTCTAGAATCCTTTCTGCACCTGGCAGGGCACCGGTGGGTGCTACAAAGCCCTAGGACGGCTGGCAACATCTCTGTATACCCCTACTTACAGCAGCTGCCCCTGGTTCCATGGAAGCTGAGGACAGCAAGCTCTGCAGTGCTCCTCAAGAAGGTATTCACTTGAACTTACTACAGCTATCCATCTGAAGAGGCCTGACAGCCTCAGACACCTCCAGGGGTTGGTGGTTCTTCTCCTTATGTGAGGGGCCTATATCTGTTTCCCAAAGGCTGAGTGCCACTGACAGCTGGCCTTGCTTCCAGTTTTCCTCCTTCCAAGTAATTCCACCGGCTCCTCGAGGACTTCCTCGTGGATGTCTATGGGCTGGCTCCATGCCAGCTTTGACAGTGGGACATGGGAGTATGTTCCCTTTTATCCTGCTCCCAGAGCACTGCTGCATTGCAGGGTGGTAACACTGTGACATGAGGGTGAGAGAATCCCCCATGTGCAGCCCTGCCTGCCACTTCCCCACTCACCAGCACTCCACACAGCATCCTTCGGAGGAAAGCCTTTGGGGTCCTGGCCCCAAGAAAGTCCTGTGCCCAGGGTGCTGCCCCTGCCCTTGGTTGCCATGCACTGGGCAAAGCTGCTGAGCATCCCTGACACAGCCTCTGACACTTGGCTTCCAAGAACAAACCTCGTGCTGTTACTTTTCTCTCAGGCCATGGAGGAAACCAACCCGGTAGCCCAGAAACCACCCATAATAGTGGTCCTCTCTGTGTGACGGAGCTAATGTCCATGATGCTACCTTGGGTTTTCAGAGGACCATGACTGCAGGAACACTAACTTTCCATTTGTGGACACTGAAATTGTAAGGGACCAGTTGTATCAACTGAATGTTACTAAGTCCATTGGGCCTGATGGGATTTATCCCAGAGTACTGAAGGAGTTAGCAGATGTTACAGCAGGACCACTCAGTCATCTACCAAAGGTCTTGGGAGGCCCCACCAACTGGAAGTTAGCCAATGTTACATCCGTTTACAAGAAGAGCATGAGAGAAGACCAAGGAAACTACATACCTGCTAGTCTAACGGTTCCTGGAAAAAAATATGGAGAAAATCATACCAGATTCTACTGAAAGACATTTAAAGAACAATGGAGGCATGGTTAACATGGGTTCACAAAGGGAAAGTCCTGTTTAATTTAATAACCTTCTACAATAAGGTCACCTGCCTGGATGAAGGGAAGATGGTAGATGTAGTTCTTCTGGGTTTTAGAAAGGCTTTTGATACTGTTCTTCCCAGCATCCTTCTGGATAAGTTGTCCAACAGTGCAATGAGCTGGAACACAGTGCACTGGGTGAAGAATTGGCTGAAGGGCAGGGCTCAAAGAGTTGTAGTGAACAGGGAAGTATCTGTCAGGTGACCAGTTACCGCTGCTGTTCCTCAGGGCTCAGTTCTAGAGTCAGTTCTGTTCAATCTTTTTATAAGTGATCTGGAGGATGCAGTTGAATGCACAGGTAGTAAGTTTGGTGATGATACTAAACTGGGAGGTGCTACTGACTCTCCCACGGGACATGAAGCCTTGCAAAGGGATCTGGATAGCATTGGGAAATCACCAATGACATGAAACTGAATAAGAATAAAGGCCAGGTTCTGTACCTGGGATGGAATAATGCTGGACATGAGGCTAAACTGGGAGAGGAGTGGCAGGAGAGCAGCCCTGCAGAGGAGTCCCTGGGAGTGCTGGTTGGCAGGAGGCTCGGCAGGAGTCAGCAGTGTGTGCCCTGACAGCCAAGGGGACAAACCACATCCTGGGGTGCATCAAACACAGCATCACCAGCCAGCCAAGAGAGGTGGTTGTCCCCCTGTACTTAGTGCTGGTGCAGTCTCACCTTGAGTAGTGTGTGCAGTTCTGGGCCCCATCATTTAAAAAGGGTGTGATGGTGCTTGAACATGTCCCGAGATGGGCACCAAAGCTGGGGAAAGGGCTGGAAGAAATGGACTACGAGGAGAGGCTGAGGACACAGAGTTTGTCTGGTTTGGAGAGGAGGAAACTGCTCCTGCTCACTGGTCTCTACAGCTTCCTGAGGAGGGGAAGTGGAGAGGGAGGTGCTGAGCTCTTCCCTCTGGTGCTCAGTGCCAGAATGTGTGGGAATGGCTGAAATCTGCCTCTGTCAGGGGAAGTTCAGGCTTGACATGAGGAAACTTTTCTTTACCCAAAAGGTAGTCAAACACTGGAACAGATCTCCTGGAGAGGTGGTTGATGCCCCGTGTCTGTCATTGTTTAAGAGATGTTTGGATAGTGCCCTTAAAGCCATGCTTTAACTTTTATCAACTCTGAAGCGGTCAGGCAGTGGGACGAGATGATCACTGTAGACCTCTTCCAGCTGAACTATTCTATTCTATTAGAGTTGTTGGGATATAGAAGAGAGCACAAGGAGATAAATAGTGCTACATATTGGGTTATCAGCTTAAACTGAAATTTGCAGAGGAACCTAGGGATACAAACTCAGCCTTTTCATCCAAGTAATCTTGTTTTCAGAATCGACTTGGTCAGCCTTGGTTACCAATACATCTTTTCTGGTTTCATTTTAAACAGCCCTTTAAACACACTGGCATTTCATTTACTTTTATGGCTGGGATGTAGGCTCCTAAATTGATCTGGAGCTTTTAAAACTTTAATCCAGATTCTTCAGCTGACTGTTGGCAGCTTCCAGCAGATGCTGCAAGCTCAGTATGTCCACACTTCCTGAATTTTGGAGGAGAAGTCATTGAAGAAATGCAGTGAAGACTAGTGGGACACTCACTGATTCAAAATCAGGGTGCCAGGGCACATGCTACCACAAAAACCAACACCTGAATGATATATGGAAATAATTTTGCACAACTCTCCGATTTAACACTCCTAAGACAAGACAGACAGATTTGCTCAATATTTTCCAGTTATTTAGCTTTTGTCATATAAAGAGTGACTAGGCACACTATGGGCACATGCAACCTACACCATGTAACTAGAATTTCTTCTGGACTGTAAGGAACTGGAAGTAATGATAGCATCACTAGACAAATAGTTTCCATAAATAAAGGTCCATGTTTTAGAGCCACTCCATGTTTTTAAAACATACATTGCATCAATAACAAATAGAACGTTATGGATAAATGCTTAATAAAAACATTGAACTATAAGGATACATTAAGAAAACTGAAAGTGCCCAAAGCCAATATAAACAACAAGATAAAACAACTCAGAATGTATAAAAAAAAATCTCTTTAAGCCAGTGTGATATTACACACCTGTCACGATACCATCCTATTCATACCATCTGGAATCATAGATTTTCAACTCCTAGATACAATTTACTTGCCATCAAGTATCCAAAACAAACAAACCCCAATCATTCTCTATCATTCCCATTTGTTTGTTGGGTTTTTTTTAAAGTAAAGTTTTAGCAAAAATAATGAAGGATTTTATGTTGTATAACCGTAAAGGAACTCAAAGCTAACCAGAAATGTATGCATGAGAGAGCAAGATGTGCACAGCTCATGGCAATAACTACATGTGCATGCCAGGATGAAGGAGGTAAGGATACAGAGCTACATAGTACCGTGACCTATTCAGTATCAGGCCACTGATACTGTGACCTACTCTGTGTCGAGCCTCTAGCAGCTTGTAAATAACCCTGTAAAAAAGGAACTTTTAGACCACTGACATAAGAAATTATCACCACAGATGCCAAATGAGGCCAAAATTGCCAGATGTCTGACTGCAACACATGCAGATCAAACCAGACAAGTTCTCCCCTTATTACCATGGCTGATCATCAACATGAAGGTAGAGCAGCCCATCTGTCAGAGCCTACCAGCATCCCCAGTTTGCACCCAAGGCACCTGTTGGGCTTGAGGCAGCTACCCTGGGGCTGGTGAACCAGAAGTCTTTGCCAGGTACCAGGTACCTCAGGTACTCAGATTAAGGTCTTCTCTCTGGTATGCCCATCCATTTCTGTGAGCAGGACCTCCCACTTTTGAACAGTCACAGCTGGAACCAGTACATATGATTATTAAGACTTGCACCAGTGCTTTTTCAGATGGTTAATCACAGCAACACTGACAAAGACACATGGAAGTTATCAGCATTTTTAGGCTTCAACTACTAACCCGGATCAACTCACACCATAAAGTCATCGGATCTTTCCAAGCTACTAAAGAGTGTATTATGTGTTTTACTCAAAAACAGTTGTAGTCAAAACCTGCAAGAATGGAAATGCATCAAGTCTTTGGTATTGAAAAGTCCTCATGAATTAGGAGTAATTCAAACAGAAAATTAATCACTAGTCTGCAACAGACTAAACCACTGGATTCTTAAAGACTAACATGATCATGTATAAGACTTTTCTACATATTAATTGTTGCAAATTTTATGCCATTAGAGCTCCACAAAATTCAATGTGTGGCAAAAAGGTGAGTATTTATAGGCAGTGAAGTAGAAGAAATATGGTCATAAATAACCTCTCTTAATTCTCCAGAGCCCTATTACCTAGGGTGTATTACAACACAGGATATATGCTAGAGGGGTTTTATTAGCCCTCAAAAGAGATGACTTGCAATGCTTGCTGACAACCATGTCTCCAAAATTCATGCTGGGAACAGCTTTATTGCAAACTGTACTAACAGCAGACACAGCTGCTATATGTAGCATACAGAAATGCTTTTCTGCTATGCTTAATATCTGTATCTGTGGTCTTGTTTTGAGACACCCAACAGCTACACAGGAGCTATTCGTGTAGAACATCCATACCTATCGGCTTTCATTAATGAAGATGAACAAAACAAACAGTGGCCAGTAAGGCCCGCATCTTTGGTCAGGAGTTTCTGCAAATTCTCCCCGACTTCGCCCGTTGTTCATTTCCAGGCTACAGCAATACCAGAACCGGCACCGTCTTCCTAAGCAATACACATCATCAGCCGCAGAACATTTCGATCAGCCCCGTGACATCCCGCGAAGCTCCCC